>NW_024526933.1:1139925-1262131 GCF_017590135.1 Pyrgilauda ruficollis
AAAGAAAAAAAAAAAAAAAAAAAAAAAAAAAAAAAAAAAAAAAAAAAAAAAAAAAAAGTTGAAACTATGGTTTGGGCTTGAATTATAAGGAGACTTTATGATAGGGGATGATTATTTGGCTCCCTGTCACACAAAGTCACCAATAAGCAAGGTGCTTTAAGTTTTAAAGGTACAACTCTCATACACCTTTATCTAGTTTTCTTGGATAGCTACACATGGCTTAAATTATTTTTAGGAACAATAACATCTTGTGATATGCATTTTTCTCAGCAGAAAATCACCTTGGGCCCCAAAACCACCCCAACATATTAATCCAGAAGTTCAGCCCTGAAACTTGGCCTAGTGCCCCATACTTTTCTGCAGTGGATCTGCAGAGCCAATTCCTCTGCCAGAGATCTAGGAAACATAGTCTGTGAGGTTCCCTACATTATTTAAAGTACCATATAGATCAAAATATCTAGTTCATTGAGAAAAATAGGCCCACATTTGAAGTAATGGAAGAACTGTGCATTCTCTATACATTTTTTTAAGGAAACCACACACAAAAAAAAGACTCCTGGCAGTAAGTAATTGTTGCTGAAACATATGGTAGGAATGCATTAAATTTAAGGGTACATGACTAAAAATTTTTCAAGTGCATTATAATATGTGGAACTAGACCTTAATTTGTGTTCTCTAGCTAGAAATTACTGTACTGTTCCATCATTGCAGTTTTACAGGCTTCATGTAATCTTATAAACGTGGATGCACCCATAATTTTTTTCCTTACTTGACTGTCTATCAGTTCCAAGGGATAGTTGCTGGTTTTTTGTGCTGTATTTCTCTTCTTTTTGTTTCCTCCAGCTGTTTAATCTGCCAGTCAAAACTGCGCCTTCCATAGGATAAGAAGGGAACAGCTTAAATATGATGAATCTTCACTTTAGATGAGTTAGCAACACAGTAGGAAACATGATAGATAAGTAGATGACAGATAGATATATAGATAGATAGATACATACATACGTACATACATAGATACATAGATACATAGATGACAGACAGAAAAACTGGCTTAAGAAAAGAAAAAGGAAAAGGAAAAAAAAAGAAGTAAATGTGACATTACAATTAACAACCACAAGTGTGCAAAATTTCTGTAAAAACACTAGGAATGCTGCATGTGATTAAATGCAGAATTGTACCATAAATTCAGAGTGCAATCTCATATTTCAAATTCTATCTAATTTCATTCAGAAATTCATAGATTCAAGTTTAATTTAATTTTATTTGCTCATCGTGACACAATAGGAAACAAGCATTTTGCCCTTTTAATAGAGACTTTGCTATTGGGAGTACCAGCTGTTCTCCAAGTTTCTGTACTCCAAGGCATCTTAAAAACATCATACATCTTTTTATGTGTAAAAACAGTTGAAAGCTATATGTGTAATTATTTTGTGCAGTCAGGTGAAACTAAAATTCAAATGTAATCAAGTGGTTTATACCTCTTAATGTTTTGTCATACTACTTTTTGTAGTTTAAAAGCTTCATTTTTATGACAATGAGCTAGTCATAAAAATGAAATTTTATTATTATAAACTAAAATTATTTTTAGCAAAAGTTACTTAATAAAAATTCTGTAGATACATACCTACGTAATTTATATGCATACCTATATTTGTTTTGTACAATAGAACTTTATATTTATTAACCCCCTTATTTCTAGTTAATTCATTTAAGAAAAGGTCACATTAGCACAGGCTAATTAATTATTCAGTATTCAGTTATATTGTATTTGCTAAGCAAACCATTGTTCAACACCGTAAAGCAAGTGATTAGAATGGGTTTGTAAAACATATCCATAGCTAGGTATTTAAACAAATATGTGATACAGGAGATACACTCTTGATGTAATAGGAAAAAATAGACAATGAAAACCGTAATGTGTGTCATGTTACCCATACCTAAATTTTGACCTACACCATCCTATTTTTGCATTTTGGTGAAAAACTGATATTAAACTTGGCAGTCAACATTTATGAGTTAGTTTCCCTATATGTCAATCAAGGAAAATAAATTTCTCCAGAGGACATTTATTAATGTAAATACCTATACTCTGCTGCTAATGTTAGGAAATATAAATATGATGTGCTTTTAGTGACTTCCCAAGAAGGTTTTATGACATTTTGTGACATTCAGTTTTGCAACTCAGATCAAACTTATGTAGAAAAAATTCTGGGTGCCTCTTTGCTAAAAGTAGGAAACTTGCATTTATGGCTCATAATGTGCTACAAAACAGACGATGCAATTGGTAAGCAGACAGCAGACCTACTTTGATTTCTCTGGTACTACATTTTTCACCATTTATTTTTCATGTCTGTATTTTTTATTTAGCAGAAAAGACATAAAATAAAATCAAACTGACCTAGAGATTTGATTTTTGCAGGCAAGGAAAAGTAAAATATGAAAGTAAAGGCAGAAATGGCAAGTGGATCAAAATGTTTATTTAGTTAGTATAGGTTAGGTGATTTAATTTGTAACATATTACCTCATTGAAGTGTTTTCTTCTTTTTTTATCAAATAAGCTTTCATAAAGCATATGATGTGGTTTTTCATAGCAAAGTTTAATGTACTTCCCAACTGAGCATGACCATTGACAAATTCTCAGATATTTTTTATTTTGGAGGCTACATGTGATAATCATCTAACAACATGAAAGAGAAGGCTTACAAGGCATGAAAGACTATTAGGGGAAGTTATATAGCATTAATGTCTTGATGATGTGTGAAGGTCATACATTAAACAAATTTACTTAAAATGTGTGTAACATAGAATCATGGAATGTTAAGGGGTTAGAATGGGCCTTAAAGATCATCTAGTCCCACCATCCAGTCTCAGAGCCTCATCCACTCTGTCTTGGACACTGCCAGGGATGAGACATCCACAGCCTCCCTGGGCAACCTGCATAGTAAATTTCTTCTTAATATCCAACCTAAATTTCCCCTCTTTCACTTTGTAACCATTACTCCTTGTCCTATCACTACTGTACCTTATGAAGTGTCCCACTTCATCTTCCCTGTGGACCCCTTCAGATACTGTGAGGCTGCTGTGAGCTCTCCACATAGGCTGAAGGATATATGGTCTCAGTTTTCTCAGCCAGTCTCTGCAGGGGAGGTGCTCCAGTCCTCATCAATTTCCTGGCTTCCTCTTGACTTGCTCAAACAGTTCCATGTCCTTATGTTGGGGACACCAGAGCTGGAGGCAGCACTCCAGGTAGGGTCTCAAGAGAGCAGAGGGTCAGAATCCCCTCCCTTGACCTGCTGGTCACACCTCTTTTGATGCAGGATGTTAAAGCCTCCCCCATCCCCATCTCTTTTCCCTATCTCTCTCTCTCTCTCTCTCTCTCTCTCTCTCTCTCTCTCTCTCTCTCTCTCCCCCTACCTCAATGCACTGTTGAAGAAAAATCTGTGCTACTGACTTTAGAATTTGTACCTTAATTTGGGCAGTGACGTCTCTCTAATAATTTTAATAATCAGATCTTAACACAATCAAATCCAAGTCTCTTCGATTTGGAGATAAGGATGTTGTACAGGACAGTGTTAAATATATCCACAACTGTTTTGTCACATATATGCATAAAGTGATTTGTTAATTGACAATTCATATTTTTTCAGTTCTTATAATTTAATGTATTCTGAATTCTTTGTAGAAAAATTCTGGGGTTTAGGTGAGCAAAATAATTACAATACAAAATACCCCACAGTGATAGCATTTTTTAATATGAAGTAACATTATCTCTATTTTATAAGAACTAAGAATGAGAAGATAAGAGCCAAATCCACAACAGGCCCATAAAAATTCTGGAACTTCAGTTCACATATAGATACTTCAGACAGCTCCAGATGTCTAAAGAACAGGTGAACTACAATACCTTAGTGTTTACCTTGGGGTTTTCCATGTATTAAAAGCTGTGTCTCTGACCAGTATCTATTTCACTTCAACAGGTTTTGGTTTCTACCTCCTATGACAAGAAATTATAGACTAGGCTCCAGATCCTTGCTTGTAAACAGCAGAGTCTCTGAGGTCTGAAGTCATCAGCTGAGACACATGAGCCATCATTTTTGCAATCACTACTATTGCAACATAATTTAAGACACTTAATTGTGAGAAGGCCATTTGTACAGACTCTCAGACACAGCTAACAACTCAGTAGGTAGGTATCTTTCAGTCTCCTTAATTTTCTTCCAATACAATACCTAAAGAACTGCAATAAGAAAGTACAATCAAGCTGCTTTAAGATGAGACCACAAGAACTGATATCTCTTTTAATACAGCACATGAGTACCAACAGCTGTTTATATCATTAAAGATTTCTAAAGCATCTGAAAATAAAATGAGGCATAGATTGGACTAGCAGTCTAGTTTTATTTTGTAAAAAGTGTATTATGTTTCTGCCTCCATTTTTATCTCCTTCAGAACGAATTGCAACCTGCTCTTGGACTGTATCTTTATTGTTCAGTGTTTGGCTTTTAATAACGGAAAAATGAACTCTGAAAGTGTCCTGTTTAAGTGAAAGCATAAAGGATGCTTGTGTTCCCACACTGTTTACTTTCCTCTGGTGAAATACCAATACATGAGTTACAAGATGAAGAAAAGTCTCTTCACAGACAAAGCCTTGACCTAACATTCAGACACAAAAGTTTTGTTGATAGAAGGCAGAGTACACAGCTGTTTACTGTTTCCACACTGTGCCAGAAAGGAAATAGTTGAAGCCGGTATGCCTCAACGTAACACATTTCTTTATGAAAAGAAGTTTCTGTATTCTTTACATAACCTGTCACATTTTCAAAAGCAGATGTTTGACAGATTGCTAATAAGAGCAGAGCTCTGCAAAAAGAATACATAATATATTGTGCATGCTTAGGAAGATTCAGTATTAATCCTGAACTACTAGCGTGGCTTTTCATATGTGCAAGGAGATGTACCAAGGAATACCATACGTCCTTGTATGTTCCTAAAAGGTTGCACTTGAACAGATGGTCCAGACTGCATAAAACTCAGTAGGTCTGGAAGGAAAAATGGGATCCATTATCACAGTGGAATGATCATCTACAAAGTGGGATTACTGTAGGGTTGCTATAGGTTGCATTTTTATTCATTGTTTCAACATGGTAGTATGAGGCATTGATTTTTGAACATGTTCAGTGCTCCCTAAACTTCTCCATAGCTCAGTACTTTTTAATAATAATATACCATATTGCTAGTATATTAACAATATTGATGTCATAGGTTTTTCTGCAGATTAGACTGTTTATTGTCATAGTGAGAGGGCTTTAAATCCCTTGCTGTTCATGGGAAGGAGAGTTTTTCCTGACATGGCATACACATCTGCTGGAACAGATACACATCTTCCCACGCAGACATGAAATCTGTTATATTCATGTGACAGTTGTAGAAAGAATATGATCTATTTACTGGAATATGAAAGAAAAATCATCATCTAAAAAGCAGTGGATTTCTGCTGGGTCTAAATCTGTTCTTTTGTGAGTAAACTCCCATGAGATTCATGGAGAAGCATGGATACTTGAGAATTCATAATTAGATTTGAAAATTTATGATGCTTATACTCCATCTAAAATATCCATGTCACTAAAATGTCCCATGGGTCCCAGATATTTAATAAAATCTCCTCAGAACTGTGTCTTTGTAGTGCAGAACAACCTCTTTAAGTGAAGACTAGAACTTATTTTCTTAAGAATTGTAATATCATGGTCTTCCAAAACACAAACTGACATTGCTGAAATATTTATCAGATCTTAAAAATATTAAAAGTCAAAAGCTGCCCATCTCTCATCCATACATAGAGATTCCTGCACTGAGTCAGCTTCAGTACTTTGAATGGTGTGTGGCTATAAGTAAATTCCAGTTTGAATGTAGTGGCAGTGATTTACATTTTCTTATAGGGAATCTTATTATTTATTTAAACATATCTTAGGATTCAGGACTTGTACTGAAACTGTTTTAGTTGTATTGATTGTCCTTACAGCACTGACTACTTCTTATCTATCCAACTCTTCTGTTCTGTAATTAGCCACTCATTGAGAGAAATGACACGCTTCAATTTAAGTAGCTTGAAAAACATTCACATTAATCTGCTGATATTTTTTTCAAGCAGGATGCTCATACAGTCTCAGAGATGTTGCAAAGATATGTTTTTGTCTTTTGTTTGTTTGTTTATTTTGTCTCTTTGTTTACTGCATCACAGGGCTGACAGAATCACAACTGCTAACAGGTATTATTCACTGCAAAAGGATTGTGTTTAATTACTTAATGTCTTTCTGATTTTAGGAATCCATGTCAATTATTTAATTAGCATCCTACTATAATTATTTGAATGCTCACAAATTAATTAAGAGCTTCTTACCTTTTGTTAGTTCAGTAACATCAAAGAAATATTCTGAGAAAAAGCAATATTTACACAGCAAAGGCAATCCCATCCCAGCTTCAAAATCCACATTGGAAAGACAGTGGCGTATCCTAGACATTGCACTGCCCTTCTGGGTAGTACAGTAGACAGCTTTCTGGCATTCTGAATTGACAGGTCCTCCTTTATGAAACCAGTATTCTCAGAAAATTCACTTGGCATTCAGGCAGACATTCTCTGTTTTTCCATGTTTATGCCATAATAATTAGTCCCACTGAAAAACAGAGAGGACTCTGGCATTGTTTGCCAGAAACGGCAATTTATTTATTACCATGGATTAACATTTCAAACTCTCTTCTTTTCTCTATGAATCTGAATGCAGGTGACTTTCAGCATCTGACACACCAAGCTTAAAAGCCAACCAGGAGCAATTTGCAGCAATTCTGGAGCAAAACGGCTCCAGAATTTTCTGCTTAACTCTCTGATCCTGCATCATGCAATCTTTAAAACTGCAGACAGTGAACCAGCCATGTCACTGAACACAAAAATTAGACAAAATCGGAACTTTACACTATAAATACTTTCACAAACCTGTACACAAAACCTCTTTCTGTTATTTAGACTTTCACCATCTGTATCAGTAGGGGAAGAATTCATATTTAACCATTTCCAAAGTTTTTGTAATTTTATCTTTTTCATGAGCTTCCTGGGAAAAAGTACATAGGATTTACCTGATCTGCTAAGCTTTGTGCTGTTGTAGTCCAGAAACAACAAGAGGAGGCTTGCTGCCTAGAGGTCAGATAAAACTTTTCAGTTTAATGGTACTGACACTTAAAAATATTTGGTCAGTGATTTTGAGCTTTGTTTTGGAGAGAAATAAGCTGTAAATACAAAATTTTAAGTGCCAAATTTCTTAAAGGCCAATTAATCACCACTGCTGAGAAAGGTCCAGGATAAGGCAGCAATTTTCATAAAAGTGAATTGGCTGATTGAAACCACAGGCTTGATCCCATGGAATTTTTCATTTGAGCTCCTATGGAACCAGTGAAAGGAGAAGAAATCCACATGCCTTGAGCACTGCAAAAACAGTTTTGCAAAACAATAATCTATGCAACAAAAGAGTGTACCTCCTAAAATGGAAATTTTGTCACATTTGGTATGAAATCTTTATGATAGGCACTAGCCAAGGAATTGTATTCTACATTTATAACCTTATATAAACATCCTGAACCTGATACTATCGCAGCTTTTTACTCAAGTCTCATCCATGCCTAAAATTGCTCTGATATCCAGGGAGAACTGCAGTCTCAAGGATTTCCTCCTATTGGTTCTTGCTTGGTATAAACTCTATTGTACACATTGAGTGTCTCAGTTTCTCCTAAAGAGAAAGAACTAATTAGGCTATCATTTTTGCTTGGGTTCTTTCAGTTAGAACTGGAACCCTTTGACAGGAAGAAATTTGCTGGATGCAGTTGCTCAAATATCACACAGCAGTGAATATACTAACACAGCAGCACAACAAATTGCTTTTCCCCTGCATGTTTCTTTTGTGTTTGATGAATATGAGAGGATATTGTGAGTGGAAAACAAATATCTTCTGTAAAACACAAGGGATCCCTTTAGCATGTCAGTGCACCATTTCTACTTAAATGAAAGTAAAAGAGGTATATACAACTAGAAACATACTGTTTGTATACATAGGTTCTATAGTGTGTGGTTAGGTAATTTGTTACAACTTGACAAGAAAGAGTCGGCTGCTTTGTCTCTAAGTCGGTCTAGAACTGTTCTACACTCTTCAGATACTGGACTCAGGTCAAACATTGTGAAAAGTGATAAGGAGAGGAAAAAATCCTGAAGTGAACTATACTGCTGGTTAGATGTGATAGTATATCTGAGAGAAAAAATAGCAGCAAAACCAGTACAGAATTAACAGAATGAGAAGCAGTTTTGGGAATGTATCCCATGTATGCAACTAAAAGTAAAAAAAGTTAGGAATAGGGTCAAAATTTCTGGTATTTTAATCTTTTGGGGATTAAGGAAACACACCTTTCCTATTTGAATAAATAATGTTGGGAAAAATACTAAGAAAATTTTATTCTTCTAACACATTCATCCAGGGTCATCCTTGTGTAATCTTAAAGACCCTGTGGGTGTACTGAACATGGATCACCGTATCAGAGATTTTAAGACTAAATTATCTACTGCTTTAAGATATTTGTCTTTTTTTCCCCAATCATTCCATTGCTGGGTTTGTTTACACTTTTTTCCCCTAATAATCATAAATTTCCAGGACACATTTATTTCAGGTCTCTGCTAATGTTACCCTTTCACCACAAAAGCTCTTCTTCCTCTTTTGTGGTGAAAGGGTAACATTATCTTTGTCCTTATCTTTGGACATATTTATTTGTATCTGTCATGTGCCTCCCAATCTTTAATTTGAGATACAGTACAAACTGAGCTCTTTAAATCTCCTGTCATGAACAAGCTCTCCATTCACTTTATCTTTTCTGTAGCTCTTCTCAGGTAATGTTTTAGGCTGAAATCCATTTTTCCTGAATATTACCTGAACTATATGCAGTACTCCAGATTTAATTCTTATCAATAGCCTTTTCAAAAACATTTACTTTATTTCATCTCTTCCAGAACTACTTTTCCTGGCTCATTCTACGGGTGCATTACAGGTTTTATAGTCCCATCACATTGACAATCAGAGATAAGTCTGAACTAGTCTAGTCAGTCAGGTTGTTCTCTACAGACATCATTTCTAACTCATCAGGTTACAGCCGAAATGACTGTGATTAGGTTGTCAGCACATAATTTTCCACTGTTGCATTTTGTACCCTGTCTGCTTACAGCACTCTTCCTTATCATTTAGCTTCTATAGCTAAATTACTCTCTGCTACTAGTTATAACAACTTTTAAGGGCTAATTCCACTGACCTGTAATATGTTCCCATGTGAAGGCTTATCTCTAAGTTTCCGATCTCTAAAAAATGCTTTTTTGTTGAATATTATCTTTAAGTAAAACTCAAAGTAAAAAAACTTAAAAACTTAAGTAATACTGAGAGGTTTTTTTCCTAGTTCAGCATTTTATATCTTTCTTGAGAAGGTGGTTTTCTCATATTTTAGCAAATCCTTTCCCACATGGTTTTTGCATCTTTTAGGGAATAGATTCCTGAGAGCTTCAGCGCTTATTTGTACAGAAACTCCACTGTTTATGCCTTCTGATTTCCAGACTCCTAGTCTAGAGCACTTCTTCCAGCTAGTTCCTTTACCGGAGTGATCAGTTTTAATGACAGTTTTTCACTGGTCCTTACCATTTCATTTAAACTGAATCTGTTTGTGATGACTTGATGTAGAATGTGTTAGCCAAAGCTCATTCTTCTCTAATACCCTAATTTCATATCAAAAACTAAACCTGGTGTAATAACAATTTTTTGCTGATTATTTGCAAATATTTGGTGAAGAAAGTTGCTAGCATTCTCATCCAGGAATTTCAAACACTATCAATATCAAAGTAATATGTTCTGTCAAACACCTTTCTGGGAAAAAATAACATTAACATAAACCAATCGGTAATATTTACTCCTGGTGATAGAGCATGTCGTGATCAATATCTCCTTCTGAGATCTGCAGCATTTCAAAACATCATTCACCATAAATAATCTCGTCAACCTTCCACAATCATGACCAAAAGTGGTTGTTTCCTCTACTCCATCTATCTTCATTTTAATACAGTCTATCACAGCACACATTCCCAGTGAGTCCTATTTTTCTGATACTCACCTTAGTGCTGTACTTCCTGGCAAATGCCTACCTACCTTAGTGTTCCTGCCATCATTCTTGTCTATGTTAGTTCTGCTTACTATGTCACTGTCAACTATATCTGGCCGGAGTGGTAACACCTCTGTAGAAATATATCCATTATTTCTGATTTTTTCAACTACTTCTACAAGTTACAGTTCATAGCAACACATATACTGTCTTTTTACTTCTTCTAGGAAGTCTTATTAATAACTGCTTGTAGAGTCCTATCACAAGTATTGAAACAAATCAATCATACTGTATCTCAGGATTTGTCAGCCCAACATCCCAGGGGTCTATAGTTAGGTTTGAGGCACTTGGAAGAAAGGTTTTCTTCAGGAATGTTCCCAACAGCTCAGCAGCCCAATCCTCCTTACAGTAAAAATCAATATAACCAAAACAACTTGAGTATTTAAATACATAGATCAACTGGTTCTTTAAAAGACAGCACCATCCATGCTGTGAGTTGCTGTTAAGTCAAATTCTTAAGATATTTTACACTTTTAGTTCAGAAACTGTTATGCTGTATGTTCACACAGATTTTTTGCTTCAGCCACCAACCTGAAGTAACATTCTTCATTTGTGTTTTTTTTTTATTGTGGTAAATCTTTTACTGATGAAGAATAGAGTAATTCAGGAGTTTCCCTATATAGTAATATATATTTTGGTATATAGGTACTGATTTATTCCATATAAATAGGACTTTACCTATACCAGCAAATTCTCCATATACTCCATACCGGTTACTACTATTTACTGTAAGGACTCTGCAAGGCCTGATATGGAAACCACAAATGATACAAGGCTATAATTTTATTGCAATCTTTAGAGTGAACACACAGTACTTACAGCATAGCCAGGGTATCAGACCCAGCCAGCATGGGTTGGCACTCTGTGCCATGGTCTAGTTGAGCTGTTAGGGCGTGGGTTGGACTCAATGATCTTGAAAGTCTCTTCCAACCCAGAAATTCTGTGTGATTCTCTGATTCTGTGATTTGTGTCACTCAAAAATCATGTAACTGACTATTGATTTTAGTATGTTTTGTTAGTCTTTATAGAATTACATAAGTAGCCATCCATTTTTTCCTTACATTTCTGATATTTTCAAATATAATCTTGCTTAGTAATTCTAAATATGTTGAAGAACAGAATCTGTGTAAAGTAGAAAGCATGCAAATACAGTCAGCAGCAAAAGCTACTCGTCTACAAAATTCTAGCAGGTATAAAACTGAACAGTAAGTGAACTCTATATACTAAGTAAATACACATATATATGGTAACCTGGTTTCCTAAAACTTTTGATTAATGTGGGATTTATGTACAGATGTTCAATTCTGTTGTTCCTGAAATTTCAAAGCAGTGTATTCCAAAAAATAAAAAGTACAATAGAGAAAAAAGCAGACATTGATTCCAGCGCAATGTGACACTGTCCAACAACTTACCTAATAGTCATGGGAAAATGGCATCCACTATATATTTACTACACTGATAGTGAAAATTTATCCTTTTAGTTGCCCTGCTCATTTTTGATAGGGACAACCCTCATTTTTAAGACAGGATTTTCAAATAACTTATGTCAAATACTTATGCCCATTTCCAAGAAATACATATTTCAGTAGAGCTTGTATACTTTTTAAGAGTTCCTAACACTACCTTTCTAAGGGGCTTCTGTTTCCTTCCAGTAGAAATTGTAAGGAATTATGTATTCGTTTTTTATAGGATAATCATGCATACTGGCCATTGACACAGGGAAAAATCCCAATGTGCTAACACTGAACATGGATATCATTAATTAACCACCACTATGGCTTACAACTGAGTAAGAAAGTCAGCTGTTTCAATAGTTTCAAATAAACAAGGACAGTATACAAAAGGGAGGCTGTTCTCATTTCTCTATTTCTTTCATTATTCATGTGGGCTGAGAAAAAACTACTATAGGCTCACCACAGGAAAATATTTTGAAACAAATCAACAAACAACTAAATTCAGCAGTTTACAATGCTAATATTTTTCCTTACTTATATTACCAAGAAGGCATGATGAACAGTTTAAAATTTGAAAAAATTATGGGTTTTGTTCCAAAATGGCTAGATTAGCTGTGTAGTAACACAGACAAAAATGAATGAATCATTCTTTATCAAAGTGGTTTTATGTATACCTACATGAAATATTCAACATAAAGTATTTTTTCACTTGTTTCCCCTGAGGAAAAAGTGTGTTATATCTAAGTTCCTAGCTTTACTATTTCTAGTTTATAACAACATCATAACAACTGGCAATGCTATCCATTCACTTAGGCACTCAACAAGTGTAGAAGAACTATTATAAAATAAGTAATCAAATTCATTGCTAACAATCACAGAAATAAATATAGTCAATTTTATGCTGAGAATAATGTCCTGCCTAGTGAGAAGGGTCACAAGGGAAATTTCCACAGCTGGAAATGCAGCTATTTTGAATTTCATTTATTGATATCAGATTAAAGTAACTTTATTGTGCCAAACCAGATGATGCCAAGATAATAATGAATGTCAAGCAAGAGAAGCGATGCCAGCAAATCCTAATGACGAATCACAGTCAAACATGTTTTCAGTATCCTAGATAGGACTCAAAATAGCATGGAAACTAAATGAAATACAATTATTCAGAGCACATTGTTACAGTAAATGCACTTTTAAACCATCACATAAGAGATCTTTCAAAGAAAATGCAGTACTCACTGGAGGAAGAAACAGGATAAATAATTCATCAAAGCATGAACTGAACTGCTTTTTTTGCCCTGTGCACTGTATGTTTTGAAGTCCTCTGATAAACATTTTGCTCAGCTGCTGTGCCAATAGCAAGGCCAAAATAGTCAGAAATGGTTGTAGTCCGTCTCTCTTGGTAGGTAACTCTCTGTTCTTCTTTTCTAATGGAATGACACTGAAGACTTGCACAGCTTCTTATTGGCAGAACATCAAAGATAAAGATTTTGAGATCCAGAGCTCACTGGGCAGATGATTTGTTTTTTTCATCTCTTCATCTCCATGCAACTGCTGTTGTATTCCACAGGACTCTATAACACACGCACTAAGATGTGTTACTGAAAGTTGAGAAGCTTTGGGTTAGTTAATTAAGTCAATTACCACTATGATTCAGAAATATGTCTAGCTGTTTAAAGAGTGCAGCACATCACTGAAAGAATCCTTACACAACGTACCTAGGATAGCTTGTCCCATGCTTAAAATAGATGGGTTTTGGATCGTATATCCACCTAGTCATCTACATTCCAGCAATCTTGTTGATGTATTAGAACTGGATATAGTAGCTCAAGTTAATTCTGAAGGAATGCAAGCTAATTTTAATAGCAGTGGCAAAATTCCTTTTAATAGACTATTGCTGCTAATTTATACAGCCATAAAACTATTTCCATACAATGGTGATAACAATTGTCATTACCATGCCACTTGTAACAACCAATTATTCTTCACTGACTTCCAACACACTGTGTTCCATCATGTTGCAATGTGAATGGTCTTTGCATCAGCAGCTGCATTTGAATCTAGAAATAACCATATCTAAGTGCAAATCCTGAGTCACTGAGATTCAGTCCTTCCTGTTCACAAGCCTGATTTCAAAACAGATTTTTTTATCTACCGATTTGTCTAGAGGTGCTTCCAGTAAAGGGTTTGTTAATTCACCAATTAATTTTATGAAGCCAAGATTTTTCATGTATATCCATTACCAACAGTAATTATGACAACTCTCTGACCAAATATAAAGCTCACATTTGCTCTTACTCTCAACCAAAGCTTTTTCTTTTATGTTGATATCCAGTGAGTTCTCACTAATGTGATCATTTTTCTGCTCCAGTGGTTCCAGAAATGTGTCCAGAACTGGACACAGAACTTCAGACACAGTCTCACCAGACCCAAGTTGAATGACTCGATAGTTTCCTGTATATTGCACTGGCAATGTTCTTCCTGATGCAGCCCAGAACACTATGGGACTTTTTGGCCACCAGGACACACTGCTGGCTCTTGGACAGCTTGTTGTCCATCAGGACTCCCAGGACCTTCCCTGCAGAGCTGCTTTCCAGCTCAACCCCCAGCCTGTGCTGGTGCACTGTAAGTGGCATTATTCCTCCCCAGGCACAGAACTTACAGACTTGCTTTTGTTGAACTTCAGCCCATCCAGCTCATGCTGACTGCAGGCAAAAACATCTGCTGTAGCAGACACTGCTTTAAGTTTTGAATCATCAGCCAGGTTTGCTGAGGGTACACTCTGCCTCTGTTATCCAGGTCACTGACCACCTGGGAATACAGCTATAGGTCTTCAACTTATCACAACCCCCTGAGCTTTGCCATGCAGCCAGTTCTCAAACCACCTCTCTGTCACTCCTTTAACCCACATTTCCTGAGCTCACCTATGGGATGTTATGGAAGACAAATGTCCAAAGTTCTGCTGAAGTTGGTAGAAAACATCCTATGCTCTTCCCCCATCTACACAGTCATTCTAGCCTAGAAGTCTCTCAAGTTGGTAAGGCATGTTTTCCTCTTGGTGAATCCATGTTGACCACTCCTGATAACCTCCTTTTTCTCCCCAAGTAAATGACATCCAGGATAAGTTGTCCCATCACATTTCCAGGGATGCAGGTGAGACTGACTGGCCTGTAGTTTTCTGGGTTTTCCTTCTTGCTGTTTTTGAATACCAGAATGACATAACTCCAATCTGCAGGCAGATCTCCTGTTTTCCATAACCTTTAAAAAATTATGGAGAATGTCTTGGCAATAACATCTGCCAACTCCCTCAGCACTTGTGAGTACATCCCATCAGGGCCCATGGATCTGTGGCTGTCAGGTTTGCCTGTATGATCTCCTAACTGATCCTTCTTCATCAAGGGAAATTCTTCTTTTCTCCAGACTCTCTCTTGTCTCCAGGGGCTGAGGTTCCTGAATGCCAGACTTAGCAGAAAAGGTTGAAGAAGGCATTTAGTAACCCACTCTCTAATTGCCACTAGGGCATGCCCTCATTCAGCACTGGGCCACATTTTCCTGATTCATTCATTTGCTACTGATGTACTTGAAGAAAACTTGTGATTGCTGACATCCCTTGCTAGATTTAATTCCAAATGGACCTTCACCTCTTTTGTCACATCCCTCCATACTCTGAAAACATTCCTATATTTTTCTCAAGTAGCCTGTCTCTTTTTCCATATTTTGTAAAATTGCTTCTTCAGTTTGAGTTTTGCCTGAACCTCCTTGCTCATCCATGCAGATCCTCTGTCTTCTTCACCTGATTTCTTGCTCACAAGGGTGCACTGATCTTGAGCTTGGAGGAAATGATGTTTGTCATAGGCCCTCCTGCCCTACAGATCCCTAAGGACTAGGGATCATACAAATGGGTTCTTGAGGAGACCAAAGCTCTTTCAAATTCCAGGATTGTAATCCTACTTATTATCCTGTTTCCTCTCAGCAGGATCCTGAAGTCACCATGTCATAATCACTCCAGCCAAGGC
This sequence comes from Pyrgilauda ruficollis, assembly GCF_017590135.1. Classification (NCBI taxonomy): domain Eukaryota; kingdom Metazoa; phylum Chordata; class Aves; order Passeriformes; family Passeridae; genus Pyrgilauda; species Pyrgilauda ruficollis. The sequence continues at coordinate 1,155,623 of NW_024526933.1, forward strand.
TGTCCCAGTCTCCACATCCCCAACCAGTCCTTTTTTGTGTGCTGTTTCAAGGTTCAGCTATGTGCTTTCAAATGTATATAAACATACTGAATGCCTTAAGATAGGAAGAAATTGAGATATAAAACTAATTGCCAAAAAGTCACCATGAATATGCCAAGCAATTTTTTGAATGCTTGGCTTCTACTCAAGCATACAATCAGAGACTATTTTCTAGTCTTGTTTATAATTTGTTTTTTTTTAATTCTGGCTATCTCAGGTTTGTAGGTATTTCTAAATCTTATTTTATCCCTCAAAATTATTTTTGTCACCTTTATGCTTGAAATTAATCTGAGACTATCAAAGTCTTTCCCAAAAGGAGTTTTAAATTCAGTTATCACATTATGACAACAACAAGTCTTTGCAGCAATAACAATAATCATTGCCTCAGCAATAAAAGAAGACATACCAGAGACACCAAAGGTTGTACACATGCAGCAATACTCTTTAATGTCACTTACCAAACAAACAAACAAACAAACACCCCCAAAAAACAGACAATAGACTTATTTTGGGGTCAATGAGTCTTTTTAGAATTTTTTTAAGATTCTTTCAAATTTTTTAATTGTTGTTTGAGTTTTTTAAAAGGCCTTAAAAAATAGATGACTGGATTAACCCAGCCTGAAAATAAATGAATGTGATGACCTTGATCAGGGGACAAAAATGAGCTATTTCACACACAAAACACATATTAAAAACAGCTGCTATCTTGTAAAGCATCCACTTAGAGTAAGTAAGCAGTTTTTACTCTTATGAATTTGAATGAGTTTTATGACTACGTAAAAATGTAGCTTGGTAACTCTTTTCCTTTTATCAAGCATTTCAGGAGAGGTGAGAAGGGAATGTAAAACTTTTCCTATAAATTTATAAAGACCTATTGGTTTGTCTATCACTGTTGTGTATTTAGAGTTACAATATATGAAATGTATATACTATTTGGAATCATCAGGGTTTTCCTGCACATGTTCTATTAGTCTAAGTAGGTCAAATTTGGTTCTTGCAGTTTAAACTCTTTCCCTTTATATGGCAAAATCAATATTAATTTTAAATCAGGAAAAATAATATTTCTATGCACAAAATAGTGCTGAACATACACATTTCCATTAAAAAAATGCCTAAAGGAAAATAGCCAGTAAGTGAAGTATTTTATCCAAAATTATGTACTTAAATTTAACATTAGCCTCAGGTCTTGACCAATGTAGTATTAATGATAGAATACTGATTGTCTTTAACAGACTTTAAATAACTGGAGCATGACCTTTACCAAATCCAAGTCTTGCAGAGTAATAGGGAGAAAAGTGCATTTTTCTAGTCTGTAGAAAAGAAAAAATTCCTTTCTTTGAGATTTCACACATTTCCAAAAGTGGAGCAAGTGTCAAAGACTTGGATTTATACAGCCTTTAGCTCTCACCTCTATCTGCTTGCACTCATGCTAACACGTTAGAGGATTTAACTGGCAACTCCAAATAGCTTTCTAACCGTAGCATTGCTCATCTCTCCCAAACTGGAAAAACAATCCCAGAAAACACGCTTATAGATTTCCCTGAGGAAAAAAGCATAGATGGGGAAAACAGAGAAATCAAGGCACTCCTTTGATTCCTGCCTATTGCACACAACTGAGAATCATGTTGAACAAACATTGGGCATTGTTTTTGTTTGGATTTTTACTTGCTTATTTTTAATGGAAGTTCAAATGTCTGCAGTGATCTCTGCCTGAAGCAGCTACTCATTTGTATTCCTGTCCAATAAAGGAGTAGCAATATCTCTAGAGGCAAATGTAACTGGAGTTGCTAGAATGATCCAGGATGAGAACAAAAAATTAGATGCAAGCCCAAATAAAGACTCAAAACAACAGCACAATCACTAAATTTTTCTTTTTCTGACTGTGCACAGCAGTGTAGCCAAAGAAGCTCAATCCAAAACCATTTCAAGCAGAGCTGTTTCAGCAGAAAGAAAGGCTATCAGAAGGAAAGGCCACAGCCACAAATGTAAAATATGCTAGCTCTCTCTCATTTCCAAAAGGTCTCTGTGGAATTTCCTACACAAGTGTTTCTGTGTCAACACTTACTCCTGTTTGTCTGGAATCCTACTGCATTTGTGTTTTTAAAAGAATTTAGAATGAAAAGTTTTTGAAACACTGGTTGTTGTCTTTCACTGTTTTCCAATCAGATTGTCAATAATAAGTTTTCTAAATAAAAATTTTCAAGCCAGAGCACTCCCAGCAATAACAAAGGTGAGGTGTGAACACATTTGTTACACTCTTGTTTTTCAAACTTCAAAACCTTTCCACCAATTTCAGTACCATTAACAACTTTATTTTTAAAAAAATTTAATACATAAAATTAAATTAAATAAAACAAAACAAAACAAATACACCAAAACACCCCTCTACACTAAAATATTTTTTATTGAAACATCTCATTATTCCTTTTTAAAACTGAAAAAAACTGCAAAGAGGCAAGACCAAAGTAATCCTCTTACTAAAAGTATTGTGCTAATATAGCAGTAAGTTACAAAATCAATTTCAGATCAAGAAAAAAATTTGAAATAATGGGTTGAAAAATAGACATTGTTACAATGAACAGAATTATTCTCTCTTCGTTAAAAAATAGTGTCCCTGCAATCCTAACTCTACCAGTTGTAGTCCACACATAACCTAGAAAAATACAGGAGTAAAACAGAAAAAAGACAAAAGTAAGTCGGGGAATAGCTGAACAGGAAAGCCTATTTATACACAGATTCTGCCCCTATTCCTTCTCTAACACAACCTGTCTTCCATCTTCATAAAACCTTTAGAGGATTAATTCAAGCAGTAACTGTCATGCCACAAAAGTATTCCTCATTAGGCAACACTGTCCTAGAATGATCAGCCCTGCCAGAGAAGCTAATTTTTTTTGCATATATCTCTGTCATAAAAATCAGAAAATGAGTAGTTCCAGACCATGCAACTCTGTAGTAAATATGTTGCAGGAGATACCTGATCTGCAAGATTTCAACAACAAAAAGTGAATATTCCTATGAAGGAAAATGAAAAGGACATGCCTGTTAGGCTGCTGTGGACATGCTATGGATGATATTCCCACAACATCTCTCTTCTGCTCCAGGGATGTGCCCAGACTTCATTGATTCTCAAATATTTCAACCTACAGCAGCTATTGATGGACGAACTGATGGGCAAATCTAAAGGTCTCTATAGTTTCCCTCTACAGGAAATGTGAAATCAGTTGCTCATAAATTCAGTGTCTTTGGGTGCACAAAGATTTTGTGTGGGTCATAAAATGGGGAATAACAGGTTTTTTCCTTTTTCTGTATTACCTCTAGTTATCTAAAGGCTGGCATATTTTTCTTATGTTCCACCCACACCTGGGGAGGATTTTAGATGTATCCAGCTCTCTGCACTGCCAAAGCCCTCTCTCTAAATGTCAGATGGCTTGCTTAGCAGAACAGGGCATTAGAAGCTGAGTTTTAGGACAACTAATAATGCTTGTAATAGACATGATCTCTAACGTGAGTAAAATGGCAATTAAGTTTATGAAATGTGTAAAGTGCCAAATACATTTTAGCACAAAAAGACATTGAGAAAGATAACTTTTATTACTGTGCAGATCTCTGGCAGGTCCATCAATTATAGCTTTTGAATATTGTTAAGTGATAAATCACCATAAATGAGGGAAAACCTTTGTGGCATTTTTATCATGAATGATTACACAAGGAATGCTCTTGGGTTTACCTCCTGCCTGTGATTTCACAGCTGAATTCTGCTCTCTAAATTAACCTCTGAGCTAGTTTCTGGCACCTTGCTTCACCTTCTTCTGCTGCCCAGGGAGGAAAAATAACAAAAAAACCAATCGAATAATGCTGGTTGAGGACAAAATGGTATGTCTCCAGCATAAAGGAGATCTGAAGTCATTTCCACAATGTGTGTGCAGTTTCCATTCCTCATATTAGACTGCTCCCTCACGTGCAACTGGCATAGCACTCACAGCCCCTCAAGAACTGCTCTTTTTGCATAAACTCAAAGTGACAGTGCCAAGATACTCTGCATTGGAAAAATAACATCAGCCCATTATAGGATGAGAATGGTCACCTCACATACAGGGACAAAGCAGAGGGGTTTAATGCATTCTCTGCCTCTGTCTTCAACACAGATGACAGACCAGTTGCCTCAGCTGAAAGACCATGACTACAAGAATTATCATTCCCCAGTTGACTCTGAAATTTTTTGAGATCTGTTGCTCCAGCTGGATCTTATGGTTAAGAGTATTGATAGGATTCACAAAGAGTTAGCTAATGTCATTGCAAAACCTCTCTCAATGATTTTTGAGTGGTCTTGGGATTGCAGAGAGGTCCCAGCTGACTCAAAGCTGACAAACATTGTCCTGATTTTCAAGGGCAAGAAGGAGAAGCTCAGAAATGACAGGCTTGTCTGTCTCAGTCCAGTGCCTGATAAAGTTATGGAGAAGATTATTCTGGGAATGCTGAAAAACACCTGAAAGACAACACAGTCAATGGTCACAGGCAGCACAGCTTCATGAGAAGTAATTCCTGCTTATTAACCTGGTTTCCTTTCACGACTAGGTAACCCATCCAGCTGACCAAAGGAAGCCAGTAAAGTTTTTGATACTCTCGGAGGATCCTTCTGGACCTAATGTGCAGCCCACAGCTAGACAAACACATCATGGGATGGGTGAGCAGTTCAGCTGGGTCATGGGTCAGGCACAAAGGGAAGGGTTACAGTGAATGGGTGACATCAGACTGGGAACCTGTCACTGGTGAGGCTCCACAGGGCCCCATCCTCGGCCCTCTGCTCTTCAACATCTTCATAGGTGACCTGGACACAGAACTGGAAGGGATACTGAGCAAGTTCACAGATGATACCAAACTGGGAGGAGCTATTGAGTCCCTCCAGGGCAGGGAGAGTCCCTCCAGGGCAGGGAGAGACCCTGCAGAGAGACCTCCACAAATCAGGGGTCTGGGCAATCACCAACCATGTGAAGTTCAACAGGGGAAAGTGCTGATTCTGCATCTGGGATGGGGCAACCTTGAATGTATGGACAGACTGGGAATGAGATGCCGTAAGCCGTGCCATGGAAAGGGACCTGGGGGTCCTGGCAAGTTGAACATGGGTCAGCAGTGCCCTGGCAGCCAGGAGGGACAGCCCTGTCCTGGGGGGCATCAGGCACAGCATCACCAGCCAGGCAAGGGAGAGGATTGTCCTGCTCTGCTCTGAGCTGGGGCAGCCTCACCTCAAGTGCTGGGGGCTGGTTTGGGCACCACAATATAATATAGACATTAAGCTATTAAAGAGGATCAAAAAAGATGGAGGGGAAGCCATATGAAGAGTGGCTGAGGTCACTTGGTTTGTTTTGCATGAAGACTGAGGACAGACCTCACTGCAGTTACAACTTCCTCATGAGGGGAAGAGGGGAAGATACTGATCTCTTCTGTGTGGTGACCAGGGAACGGTCTGAAGTTGTCTTGTGGGAGGTTTGGTTTGGGTATTAGAAAAAGGCTCTTCACCCAGAGGGTGGTTGGGTACTGGAACAGGCTCCCCAGTGAAAAGGTCACAGCACCAAGTCTGACAGAGTTCAAGAAGGTTTTGGGAAATGCTCTCAGGCACACGGTGTGACCCTTGAGTATGGTGCTGTGCATGGCTAGGAGCTGGACTTGATGACCCTTGCAAATCTCTTTCAACTCATCTTATTCTGTGATTTTGTGATTCTGCATTTTGTCTGGGAAGATTAGAATCTGGATTGAGCCAAAGATTGTGAGTAGGAAACTGTTCAGAAATTTTTCCTTGCTTCCACTTATATCTTTCTTCTACTTTGTATACTGGATATCTAAAAACAACCAATAACAAATCCATTAAGAAAATAATGCACCAAGTAGTTCTTTTCATCCTCAGGACAGAATTCAAAAGATCATCTTTATTACCAGACTTTGCCACCTGACTAGGTCATTTTGCAATCTTGAAGAGAACCCTAACACTGACACATTAAAGCTACATGGTGGTTTTTCAGTGCCTGAAACTGACTCACAGAAGACATCAGCATTCCTGTACACCTCTGCCACCAGAGACTGAGCCTTTTGGACAAGCATAGACCATCACTATGGCTGTCTTTGAAAACAGACTTTTCCTTATAACATTGTACACAGCTGTTGCTGTATTTCAGATTCACAGTCTGACTATAAACAATCCTCCGGTTTTACATGGCACATTAATCTCAGAAAGTCCTTGTCCCATTGCAGGGCATATTCACTGAGTTTTCTTGGGCAGGGTCTGAAGTTGGGGCTGCAATGACTGTACCCCACCTTCCATGTGGACACACAAACTGCCTCTCTCTGAAGTGCTCTGTAAATGCTGGCTCTGAGCTGCAGAGCCTTCACCAAACGTGGCTACTGGGAGCAATGTACCCTGTGCCTGTCCAGGGGGGGCACACTGGAACCATTCCAGAGACAGCATAATGCTTGCAAACAATGACTTCAGCATTTCCAGGAAAGCATTTTCCAGGTTTCTTGAACACTTACCACATTGTTTGGTGGAATACGTGCAAACATTGTACTCCCATTTGGTAACCTGTTTTTCTCATATTTCCTGAAATCAAAATTTTAATTATTATTTCTATACTAGAATCTGAAGGCAATTTCACAAATATTAGAGCACTTTTGAGGAAATTAGGAATTTCCAGCTGTGGGACGGGGAGAGGCAAATGTAGAGTTTTTCCCATGACATCAGAATACTTGAGGATGAAAAAAAAAAAATTTCATTACCCCAATACAAATTAAAAACAGAAATTGCCTGTTCAGGTGATCAGAAAAAGGATACACCTGTAGAATAATTACTCTCATATTTACCATGCTTAGTTCCCAGTTTACAGTTTCATCTAAAACTTGGATTTTAGCAGCCTTGGTATAGGCAATAATCTGCTTTTATTAAATGTTTTCAGTGGTTGTCAAAACAGAATTTGGGGTGTCAGTGCTTCAGGATGACTAAAACACATGAAAGCCAGAGCAACTTTGTCAGGTAGAAAAGCAAATTACTCTTTTTGGAAGGTGTACAAACTGACTTTATATGTGCACTCACACACACACACAAAGTGTTTTATTTATATATTCATTAATATATATATTTATCTATCTATCCATCTCTCTAATTGCAAGTCTTTGTAATTTTGTTATGAACTTAATAGAGACAAAGACAGAATTTTAAAAAGTAAGCAAAATACAATGCAAAGATATTTTTACTGAAGAGAAACAGCAAAGATCTTTCTAGTCTCAGAGCTGCTGCAAGTGCCATATGGGAATCTTTATTGTTCTTAGCATCCTCAATTAAAGTGTGGATTGCAATAATAAGTAACAGCTGCATGGGAGGTGAATCAGGAAGTCAAAGAGGAAGTTTTTAATATTTTCTGGGAATGTTGACTGTACCAGAGAAGGCTAAAGCAGTGCTCCTAGATGCTGGTAGGACTGCAGTGGGAGGATACTTGCTCTTGTAATTAAAGAGGTGTAGCAGAGGGAATCTTTCTATCATTCCCCTATGGAGGCACATTGCCTTTGAAAGACATATGGTTGCCAGAAGCCAGGGCTCCAGCAGTACAATAACTTTCCTTTCCCAGCAGGGCTCAGAATTAAGAGCATCATAATTGAGTACTCACAGTATTAAAAGGCAAGAAAAAAGTTCATCTGGGATCTGATCCAAAGCACACTGTTGTTAATGGAAAAAATCCCACTGATACTGAGGAGATTATGGTCAGACAACAGTGTATTTAGACAAAATTTTTTAAAAAATCTTTAGCTATGGAATTGCTATTTTCAACAACAAAAGACAGGTCAAGGAATTATGTAAGAGTGAATCAGTGTATAAATTACCTTCTTAGTCCAGAGATAATAACAGTAATAAAATATTTTCATTTTCTAGTGTTTATATTTTCCTAGTGTTTATGTTCATCCAGATACAGACTAACAGAAAAAATAGCAAAGTCTTGTAAAACTGATCTCTTTAGCTGATAAAAGAACTGTCAAGTGACTTGAGAGCACAGAACTCTTGTCAAGGGAAATAAAGAATCTCTCATGGGGCAAACGATGGGAAGCAGAAAAGGACTGTTGGTATACAGATACAGAAATGAGAGGTCAATGAGTATACAGGAAGATGAGAGTAGATAAGTTTTTATTAGAGAAAGAAAAAAGAGGACAGAAAGAAAATTGTACAGAAATAAAAGTCCATTTGACATGTTTAGAGGGAGAAAAAAAAGCAAAGATACCATAGAATTTTTTCCTTACATACACTTAGACTGTATAGAAAAGGGAAAAGGAGAGAAAACAGTGTCAGCTGAAGCAGCTGCACAACACTATCATCACAGCAGTGAGATCACTGAATTTGGGAAAACACTTAGCAGTGAGAACACCTCTAGATGAGGTGCTATGGATAGATTAAGGAAGGTTTTGTAATAGCAAAGCAAAACCTCTGCTGATAAATGAGAACATGGGATGAGCCATTATACTCAAAACTGGATTTAGATTCCCTCATAATAAAAGGAGAGATTGCTATACCAGAAGTTACTGTCAAAGATTTGTTGTGCAGTGAGATTTTGCATTGCTTTATTACAGTTATTAATTATCTATCTAACATGTTTTCTTCCTCAAATGCAAAGGGCACAAGGCTGAACCTTGAGTCAAACCTGGTAACATAGCTTTCAAAACCAAAGGCCTTGGCTGAGTCTATTCTAAATGGTTTCGGTATATGTTTTGCAGTATTATAGTATTTTCAGCTATTCTTGACTTGGTTTGGAGGGATTTTTCAGTGGTAAGAGTTTCATCACTCAGCTTTACTTAAGAGCAGTACAAGAATGCAGCTAACGATATCTCAGCAGGATTTCCTGAGGGGAAGTCAAAACTTCATACCTTTACTAAAAAGAAACTCTAGATTGAGTTCTGTCAACAGAAAGTGCTAGATCTAAGCCTCTGTAGCACCTCAATTCCTAAGATCTATGAGCTCTACAGTAACTACACCCACCAACACAACTCTGACAAATGCAAACAGATCCCTCCACACTCAATTTCCTATCTGGCGCTCAGAAAGGAAGTTATCATTAGATCACAGTTACTGGGTCACTGCAGATCTGTCTGATAATACACTCTCTGCAGAAGTTTTCTGGTTTCTGAATGGTAAAAGGGGATGAAGAAGGATTAAATTTACTATATTGTCTTCAAGATTATTTTACACTTCTGTGAGCTGAGAATTTTTTTAGGTAGAAAGCCACAAACGTGTGATTGACTGCTGCTTTTACAAAGTGAAAGAAAATTTGTTATAAAAGGCTACAGAGTCAGAATGGATGCCCAAGAGGAACTGACTACCAAGAGGCACAGACTAATGTTAGGATGTTGAAGCTTCATTTTCACTTTTTCTTTTCATTGTTCTCTCTTGGTCTCCTTGAAACTCACCTGTATGTAATCACTTTTTGGTTTTGGACTATCATCATAATCCTGTTCCAAAACTCAGTATACAAGTAGTGCCTTAGTGCAGGCCAAATTTATTCCCTTTACACTAACCCTTGCCTACTTGTCATTGTCAAAGAAACACTAGACGGCATAGAAAGAGTAGAGTACCATAGTAAATGAAAGCACACTGTATGTACACTATAGCTGTGTCACAGCATCACTTTTGCATATACATCCCTGTGCTGAAGAAAAAGAATAATAATATCATATCTCACTTTTGAGAAATACTTATTTCTCATTAAGACTCCAATGGTGGCAATGATTCCCAGAAAGTTCAATGGATTAATGGTTGAACTGACAACACATCTTCTAAAAAAAGGAAGACTATTGCATACTGAACCATCTATTTTGCTCTTTCCTTCCAGGTGAACTGCAAGTAGCAGGATGTGGTGCAGTTGTCCAATACAGAGGTGAAAAATATGTGAATGACCATTACCAGATCTGCATCCAAGTGATGAGTACAGCTAAGAGAGGGAAGTTGATATTTTGGTTACTTCTGTGTTCTGAGAATAGAATTTTAAAAAGCCTCACATATGTTTACAACACCCTCTCTCTTTCAATTTATAACAAAGTGCTGATCACTCAAATGTAGACCACCTTATTAATTGTGGGTGGTCCATATCCATTATTATAATTTTCCTTTTGGAAAACTAGAAACAGCAAAAGAGCAGATAATCACTCATGGATAAAGGGCGAAAATATCAGCATGCATGCATTTCTGCTGAGAGGCAGTAACACTTGCTTGAGTTCTTACACAATTTTGCAGCACATCTTCAATATTTCCAGAATTAAAGGGCACATTAGCACTCCAGCAGAGGAGGAGTTTTCTAAACAATAAATACCAGGAAAAATCATTATTAAACATGCTTTTGTATCATGGGTAATTATAACAAGAGTTTTTATTGTTAGTCTCTGAGGGACTTTGTTGTGTGAATGGGAAAAGAAGAAATCTTAAGAATTCTATACATGTAAATCATAAAGGAACATAATTTATTCGAGTGCAATTACTAAATGTCTGTCTTGTTTACATTTAATGTGCTCTTCCTCTTCTATCAAGACAGAGCAAAGAAGTTTAGTCTTGAAGCAACATCTCTTTTTTTATGAAAGTTGGATTTCCTCATTTTCTCTTAGCAGGTTTCCCCATGTCTAAGAGAGCAAAGTGGGCAAAACAACTGTTCCAACTTTAACCTAAATGCCATCCCAGAGACATTGCAGAAGTTTATACTTAAGTCATAATTACCCAGTGCAAGAATCTCCCCCTCAAAATCTTTAGAAGATTTAAGGACCAGAACAATATTACCTTAAAAAATCCAATCTTTAATCTGTTCCTTTATCTGTGTTCTCATTCTTACATTAGCCCATATTTAACTTCTGGCTCAAAATTTGTAATTTATTTATGCATTCTGAGAAAAAATTTATCTCATTCTAAAATTGCCTCATTGAAAATATTGAGCATATTATTTTTATTACTACTCGGGGGTTTAGAGAGGCAAATAACTTTTAAAGTTTCTCTCTATTACTTAGAGATTGTACGAAAACAAATCCTGACTTTATTAGTTCTGTTATATTCATTAAGTTTTCCTAGATTTGGTTCTTTATAAAAGTAATATTCACCAAAAAAAATTAAAGCAGAAAGTAAGGCTCTATATGGAAAGAGTTATGATAGTTTGACATGACAGATAAAAAATTACTTTTCTAAATAAAATAAGGACCATGTGTACCAAGATTTTTTTAATGCCCTCATACAATAATCTAAAAACTTCTATTTTTTTCTCCTTAAACAAACCAAACACACTAAAAGAGACCAAATAATATCATATTTATACTGTGAAATGTACTCAGCATAACTAGGTAGATCCACTACAGAATTTTCCTAATGGCTGAGATTTCAAAAAAATCACAGTTGCAACTGACACTAATTGGGGCCCTTACTGGCAGTCTGAACAAAGAGACCATGGCTTAGCCAAACATAGCTACTAATCCTTAACACAGGAGGAAGTCTCTCTAGGTCATTGTTGCTATATATCATTTGAACTGCATGGGCAGGCTTGTTTTACAAGGCATGGCCAGCGCCTATTTTACATCTGTACTTTCAGTGTGTTTCTGTCTTTCCCTTGCTTCTTAAAGAACATCTGTTTACTACACTGAAAATGCAGGTGTGCCCTAATCACCTAAATTGTACAGAAAGAGGAAGAAAATGGGAATTTTGATAGCACAGCATTTGGAAACTTATAATACTGTGCATACTCTAAAAGGCAAACAAATACTTTGCTATAAATTAGAAGACAAAGAGTAGATTAGTGTGGTGCAATAAATCATAGATGACAGTGAGCTACAGGAAGAAAATTCTTCACTGGCTGATTGGGAGATACCAGTTAAGTTACTGAAGTCTGATTGAGCCAAATGATCTGCAAACCCCTGTTATCCTTTAAGTCTCTGTAATTTAGGATGGAACATATCAGCCAGAAGGATGCAAATTATGTTCTCTTTCAAACACTAGGATGCCACCCACAAGTGATTGCACAGTTCTATCAGTAAAATGACTTAATCTAATTCAGAGCATGTTTGTGGATGTTTTTCCCCATCTTCTTCCAAATCCAGGTAAAGAGAACAATCTTAAGAAACAAATTCCTCACATTAAATACAGCCCACTGAAATAAATCAGTTTGAGAGAACTGGAAGAATACAATCTGGCATAGCAAATCTCATAATTTGCTATGTCATAGTGAGATCGGATGTTGTTTGAGATATATTAACATAGACTCTGCCAAATTAAGCCCGCCTCTGATCAAGAAGAGCTGTAAGGCTTTCCTCCTAAGACTCTGTATTCACCAGCTATAGAGAGGATGCTGCTGTGGACCAGCTGTGTGGGTCAGTACAAAACCCACATCACCCTGAAATGAGTCCACCATTCCTTATCCTGCAGACAAGTTTCAGGTTTCAAGGTCAATCTAAATTTCTGTGCCCTAGTTCAAAGCAATTGATAAAACATTTATTTAATACCGTGAGAAATGTGCTAATAAGTACATTCTGCTTCTCATTATCTAAAAATATTTAATGATGGCATCGCAATTATCTTAGATATGCAATGGATTCTACAAGGAATTTCAAATAATTGCTTTTGCAGTTATCCTTTCTCTCCACCAGCTCCTGGTATTACAATTCATTTAAGCATAATTTCTCTTAAAATATTTTTGAAAAAGTGGAAAGAATTTTCTTGATTAGACAGCTTAAAATTGTATTAAACTTCCATAGTTTAGCACATAACTTTAAATAACAAAGATGTTGCATCTGCAAATGATGTGTGTTCTTATCCTTCTTGGGTTTTGTGGCAGCGTTTCAGTACGCTTGATTTGGGTTTTTTCTTTTATGGTTTCTTTTTCTTTTTGTCTTTCTTTTTCCCTTACTTTTTATTTTCTTTTCTGAGCTGGGCTGGGTTTGGTTTGGGTTGGCTTTGTTTTGTTTTTTGCGGGTCTGGGGTCTTGTGGGTTTTGGGGGTTTGGTGGTTTTGGGGTTTTTTTTTTTTTTTTTTTTTTTTTTTTTTTTTTTTTTTTTTCCCTTTTATTTTAAACAACGCTTGCTCCATCTAGTGGCAGTTTCTCAAGGGAGGAAAAAAAAAAAAAAAAAAAAAAACCAGAAAAACTCATAAATGCATATAAAATGCATACAGAAATAAAAATCTTATCTCAAAATCAAAATGTTTCCACTCAGATAATTTGGCTTGTTTAAGAGCTTTTCCCTTTAACAACACTTTTACATTACACAGAAAGAAGTAAAAGGCGTATGAAAACATATTTTCCTTACCACAAAACAAAAATATAAACTATTATGCAGTAAAAATCCTCTGTAGCTTCTTGTATATTATCAAATAGACGAAAGCAAATATTTAATTTTTTAACTCTACAAAGACTTACTACAACTATCTTTAATACACTGATTAGTACCTTTTAGTGATCAATTACATCCACAAGATACCTTACCTCGCTGACTGTCCAGCTCTACTTGGTGGTGCATTTATTGGTGATGTCTGTGTAGCTGGGCCTGTTACCTGATAGAATTGTTTCACATACACGAGGGAAAGGTTATTCTTAAACTAATTACACTGTCTGCATGGTGAGAAAAACCTCTTCTGGCCCAGCTTTGTCTCACAACAATCTCTTGATAAGCAGCTGCGAGCAGCTGCAAGGAGATCTGTAAATTATTTTCTGATGGCAATAACTGAAGTGCTAATGGCTGGAGATTACGGTTTCGGCAAATTTATTTTTTTAAGTAATTTCCATATTAGTTACAAGATGTATTTTTCCCCATGTGATAAAAGCAGTCATTCTCACAAAAAAAATGTAAGGGTTCAGGGCACAGTTGATTCTTTCATATATATGTATTTTCTGTCACAGCATGCCCTAAAGAAACACAGGATTCAGATTAACACATCCATGCTCTTTTTGGTCCATTTATATCCTCTTATTCCTCTTCTTGAAAACATGAAGAAGTATTGCCTACAATTCTGAACTTGAAATCAGTTAATCCTTGATATATCTTTTGGCAAATTGGATTAGTCACTAAATTTCTCCATATCTGTTTTCCCATCTCTAATATATACTAGTCATTGTAGAAATTAATTTTTGAACAGTTGAAGCTGGCTGATATCTCCTGTAGTTTTCCTAAAGGAATTCATGGGGCAATTCAAAGGTGTAAAATAAATTGAGAAAGGCTAATTAATTCACATGAAATGGGTTTTTATTTCAGCTGGTTTCAAACAATGTAATTTTAATTGGACTTGTTCTTAAAACAAATTATGAGAAGGCCACTCAGTTGAACAAATAGACTATTTAGGAAGGTGGCCATATGTTGTATCGTGCTTTTTGTTTTATCAGTAGGTCTATGGTTTGATTTGTGATTTAGTAGTTTTCCTTGGTGCTGGTCTCTCTTTTGTCTCCACCCTTTTCCCAGAAATGTCGTCAACTAGTTTCTAGTTTCTATTTCTCCAAATTTTACCCATTTCCTAAGACTGTTTTTCTTCCTTGGAAGTTTATTGGTTCGTTACCGTTATTCTCCGCCTGGGTTTTTACTCCCAACTCTCCTGATTTGTTGGAAGATGGGTCTGCCCCTGCCTTTCCCCTGAGATATAAGTCTTTGTCGGCCCCCGAATCGGGGCCCAGGAAGAAAGAGGGGAAGAAACACCATCAAATAAAGTTTCCCTGGGACCCCTGTGCGCTGCCTGTGTTTTATTCTGCGCCGAAACAACTGACAACTGGGATTCAAGGAGCTCCAGGGGGAAAACTGCCGCCCCTCACTCTCAACATCAGCTAACTGGGGAAGCAAAGCGGCAGAGCCATAGAATATCATTAAAAATATACTGTTCTACAGGCACATTCATGCCCTTCCCTGACCACTCCAAAGGAAAGCAAAATGTGTCTTTCTATTTTCACACTATGCCATGGGCATCAAGTTAAGGAGGCAAGAACGCCAAACACGCTGCAGTGAATGTCTAACCAGTCAGTACCATTTTCTCTGCCATGAACTGCTGTTTGCCAGGTGCAAGACCTAACAGTTGTTGGTGTGGCATTCTGCCCCTCTGAATACTGTGACACTTGTTAAAGTGAATGATTTAAAAGTTTAGCTAACTTTTTAATCCAGCTTTAGTTACTCTAAGCACATTCAACCAAAACCGTTGTGCTTGATTGCCTTGTGGATGTCACACTTATTGTTCGTTCGCTGAATTACTAGAAATTCAAGCCTTCTGCAATCACTACAGGCAATAAGAGTTTTTCATTTACCATCTGTAACCAATGCAAATTTGTCTACAAACCCTCACACTTTCTCTTTTACTAAGTAACGGAATAATTCAAAAACACAAAAATACAAAAAGAAAAATAGCAGAAATTGTAACCAGGACTATTCTTCAATTCTCCAGCTAAAATGAAAAAAAAAAAATTCGTTTGAGGCTTGGTGCTATTTCTTTTTCTTCTTTCTTGATAGCAGAAAAAGAAGGTTTAAGATGAAAAAATTGATATTTTAATTCAAAACAATTGAAGAAAACAGAAAAGCTGGATATAAAATGATCCCTTTTCCAATCAAAAAATGGTTTGAATTAATATATTGCCTTCACCTCATGATGAGAAGATTTGGGATTTAGTTTCCCAAGGCTATAAAATGGGAGAATGTCCCAAACAGCCAGCTACCATGTGGTCTCTGCTGGAGCTTGCAAGTCTATTCACTAGTGAAAAAACTGCAGAGCGTTCTGCCTGCAAATAAAATAAGGAATGGGTACAAGCAGAAAAACCCATTTCCTTCCATCACAATCCATATTTTAAGACACAGAAAACATTTGACAAGGACAAGAAAAGTTACCTCACAATAATGTTGCATGATTTGGGACAGTCTTCTAAGATGCAGACTTTTGGATACATATATGTGTTCTGAAACGAGTAGAAGATAGACAGATGACTCTAAGGAAATGGAGGCAGTATCCTTCTCAAACGTATATCAGTCACCTCCATTATTAATTCCAGTCCCAATATCTATCAAATACACTGGATTATGATAGGGGATAGCACTGTTGGGAGATGGAGGGATGTTTAAATTCCAAATATCTGCAAACTGGCTGAAAAGCATGCCTTTGGCAAACAAGAGGTTTGCCTCTTTAGGATTGATATCATAAAGATTTTATGCCAACAATTAAGGATTCTGTTGCTTTGAAAGACACTTAATGGAAACATTTTTAATTGTTCAGTGACATGGTATTCAAAGGACCCTAGGGAACTGCTAGTGACCTCTACCTCAGGGAAAAGGATTTAATTGCTGAAATAACGGCATGTTAGTCTATTTTCCTGCCCAACTCCATTTGTAAACAAGAAAGAGCACGTGCTTGTGTAGTGCAAATAATTCAAATAGAAGAAATTAATGGTTTAGGGGCATTGAGCTGTATAGGAACCTGTGCCAAAAAATGGGATAACTAAACATTTCCAGAATTACTGCTTTTTGGCATTTATTTTTGTTTTGGGGTTTTTACTTACATCTGCAAAGCAAGTTTAAAAAAATGTCAATTTTACCTAAGATAAATTAAAATCTGCTTTATTTGACATTTAGGTTACACTGGTTATTAAAAGTATTCTCCCAGATGATAATGGAGAAAAAATGTACGCTGTCCACAATCATTATTATGTCCATAATCATTATCTTAGATTCACCCTCCTCCAAATTTTTATGAGCACATTTTATATGAAGTTAAACAATGCCAAAATTATTCTAATGGTTCACCATTTCTGTGCAGTTGTCTAGTAGCCCAATTAGCCAGCACTTACACTGGAATGTTTTGACTGGATTAATTGATCGGGCCAAGCTGAAAAGGACTCAGCCTTTATGAGAAGTGAAAGCAGCAGGGATAACTGCAGCCTTGCAAATTGAATAGATGATTACTCATTAGATCTGTAAAGAGACAAATGTTCTCTTATATTAATCTCAAGAAAGTACATCATATTGCCATATCTAGCCCCAACTGGCATCAAATTCAATACAATTCTACTCTGCATTGCTTTGTACCAGATTATACAAGAGGTTTTGTGTACAAGAGATATATCTGAAACCATTTTTAAGAAAGGAAAATGTTGCCACTAAGAGAATTAAAGCCATGGTCTGTTCCTATCTCTCAGATGAATCTCCTAGAGCACTTTTACTTCAGGCAAGAGTGGCAATTGTCCTTTAAATTCCCAGTATCTAAAGCTGTGCACAGTCTTCCCATTAACTTCCAACCTACCCTTCATTGTATTCCCATACCCACACAAAAAAGGGAAGAGTTTATTTATAACGCTACTTACTATCTCTTTTGCTTCAGGATGTATGAATACAATTACTCAGTCCTTGACTGAAAAAGTAATTTCTACCTTTCTTTCAGTTACAAACCTTGCAGTTTCTAAATCCAGCTGTCTCAATAATGGCTGTCTTAATTTCCCACATGCATGTCAGCAAATTTCTGCATGCACAAAGGCAGACTTCCACTTCTCAATTCAGGATGCAATTTTCAATTACCTTCTCATGACTTCCAGCTACAATCTGGGTTTTCTGACTGCACATAACCCCTGACCTGTTGTGATAAGAATCACTCCCGTCTCAGAAAATGACAGTCTCTCATTATCACTATATTTTCAAACTTCACTTTAACACCTCTTCTCCCCTTTGATATATTTGTGGATATCTTTCCTATTCTGGCCTCATGGGTGAAGGATTTCATTTGTGTGCTGAATAGAGGTTTTTTCACATTCAGAAATTCACACCACATAACCAACCTGTCTGTTTGTTTACATGCACACTTTGACAACTTGAATGCATTATCCTAAGTTTTAATTTTGAGCATCTTAAAGCATTAAAAAGTTTGCAATGATTTTTCTGCTCCAAAATATATATATTAATACTAAAAGATTCTCTTATGTATCTTCCTTCTCTCTTTTTAAAGTTGGATTTGACAGATGACTGACATAAGCTCCCTGGCTATATTAAGACAAAGCAAGTTGCCTGAGTGGCTTCTCCAGCAGCTCAACAGTGCCAGCAGTGATGCAAGAGAAACTGGAAATCATCATTAGTCTTTAAGTTACACCTGGACAGAATCAGCATAAATAGTACTTTTCTTAACCTGTCAGAAGTAAAGCCAAAGTATTTTTCACATGTGATATCAGCTGTATCACAAAGCTCATGGCTGTGCCAGAAACTATTATGACCAGAGATTCATATGCACACTGAAGGGGTTAAAGACAAACATAAAGACTAACATTTAAAGAAACATCTCCAACATTCTGTATTGAACCACTTGGATGCTGAGGCTAAAATTTGCCTTAATCAAGCTGTTTTCAAACTAAAGGAGAACTATCTTTATCTGGAGACAGAGGGGTTTTTTTTTGTGCTATCTCTTTCCCACCCCATGAGCCACCACTGTATAACTGCAAAACTCAGAAAATTTACTCAGAAACTTTGTGCAGAAACTTTGTCCAGGCACATCTGGAGAGACAGACGCATTCACCTACCTTCTTGATGTCAACAAACTTCCAGAATCTTCCAGAGAGAAGATTGACCCTGTCCAAAACTTCTAACAGAGGATGTACTGGGGAATTTACTGGAAGAACCAGAAAACAAATTTTCCATGCATACATGGGCCCCTACCCCTGACAGTGCAGGACTGTGTATCATGACTACAGGCCACAACCACACACGTATCACTGGAGCCATGGGTAGTGATTATCTATCTATCTATCTATCTATCTATCTAATCTATCCATCTATCTAATCTCTTCTCAAATCTCTCTATTTCTCCCTTTGCCTTTGCAATTTTCCTCTCCAGGAAAAATAAGATGATCATAAACTTCAGAATGGCTATAGATCCCTTTTCCAATACTTACAGTTTTTCCAGTTAGATTTCAAAGCAATTTCTCAAATAAAATTCATTTTAATGCCATTTAAGTTTGAGTAATTTGTTTTAAGTCATCCCAAAGAATCTGTTAAAAACAAACTCAGTTGCTCTGCTTCAGAGGTGGGTCACAACCACCCTTGGATCTTTTGTATATATTGACGGACCTTAGCACAAAAAAAAAAAAAGAAAGGTGAACAAAATATGCAGATTTCAGAAAGATTTATGTTCTAAATTTCATACAAGATGCATAAAAATATACAGCCCCTTGCTCATGAGATGATTTTTTTTTTGTTCAATCAAGAGGATTTTTTTGCATCAAACAAGAGGAATGAAAGGAAAAAGCTGTCAAATTTTTAAATGGTAGAAAATTAACAGTATGCTTTCCTCACAGCTTATATGAGATCCCATGTTTTGAGGGGTCTGAAAACCCATGAGATTTGGATTCATCTCAAAAAGATGCTCTGAGGAACTCCAGGAACAGCCTTATTCAGGTTAGGTGAAAGTTAAATACAATGTCAGCCTATATGGAGTAACACTGTGGTAACACACATTATGCTCCTATATTGAAATCAATAGTTCAAAAAGTCACTTTAAAAAAATACTTTTAAAACATGACCTGTAATTAGCTGTTGAATACTAATGACTCATCAGGTTGCAAAGGCCAAGAATTTAAGTGTTAGTAAAATGAATGAAAAGGGATTATACATTAATTTGAACATCACAAATAACCAGTGCCATAAATGTAGGCCTTTTGCCAAGCACTAGCTTGCAGTAACAAGGATTAGTCAACTTTGAGGGTTTCTTAATAAATTATACAAGGTAAAGCTACAACCACCCAACGCAGGAAGTTTCACAGTGTGAGAACGCACCACAGACCATTTAATGTATCACTTCCCTGCTGAATGACAGAGTTAAAGGGGCTACAATGTAGAAAGGAAGTATTCTACAGAGGAGGAGAATGAGCATATTACTTTGCACAAACCAATTTTTCCACGTATTATTAAATTCCTAGGTCACATCTCTCAGTCCTACAAACATGCCTGAGTGCTGGTGGTCAAACCAAGGTTGCTTTTCTTTCTTGACTGGCCAGACACATAATTTTGACCCTTCTGTTCTCCCAGCTCCACATGTTGTTTTTTTTTGGATCACCTTTCACAGAAACCTCCTTAGTGTTCAGTTTAGGAGTACAACAGTCCAGAGTATCTACAGGAATCCCAATTTATAATTTTATTTTTTTTCTAAAGAATAGACAAACACAGACTTGGAAGAGCATACACTGAAACAATTGCCTCTGAAGAACTGTCTTTTCACACATTTTTTTCATCTCAGGTCTTCTCAGTTAAGGAGACTGGGTAGACAAGGCAGCTTTCCAACATATAACTAAAAAATTACTCAGTGTTTTCACAAAATCCACCTTTGCTGTATTTAACAACAAAATCCTCTCCAGTATCTCAGATCATAAGCATATATTATGCCTTCAAACATGGGTTCACTGGATTGTTCTTCTAGTGCTTTTAGTTCTCCATCAAAGGTCCTTTCTCTTAGTGGGCCTTCATTCATCTTCTCATAAAGAAGAAAAGCGCTAGAAGATGTGCAGCAGCTGGACATCTCTGTGGTAAGGTGACAAAAAACTACCATTAAATACCTAAAATTACCCTTCAACACACAGAAAGCAGAGCAGCTGCACCTACGTGAGGCATCTAGAAACAACAGCTAATAACAAATAGTTACAGCAACATTATTTCTACCTTACACTCATGAACCACAAAGAAAAGGAAATAACTTGTATTTCTGTTAAATATCATTAAGAGGATATTCATCATCTCACTTGTGTCTGCATTTTTCCCTGCTCCAAATTTCTCAGCATGGCTGCTGGCATCCTAAGAATCAAGGCAGAACATCAGATAAGCCTGCAAGATGAGAGCTCTAAGGAGAGGCTGACCTCTCCCAAGAGATGGAGCACAAACTAATTTCTGTTTTCAGATGTTTCCAAAGTACAGGCCCATGCACAGCATCTTTGTAACAAAAGTCACAGAAGTGATCAAGCCCTTCCTGTGAGAGACATTTGACAGAGTCCTTTCATGACTATACTTATTCAGCTGTTGACGAAAAAAATCTCATAGACCTGTGGCTCTGCATACTTTTCAAGTAAGGCAAGAGTTTAAACCAAAATTTATGTCATATCATGTTTTCCAATGGGACAGCATATTGAAAACTAGCTTATACTTCTTTAGTCTTTCATAGAACAAAAACTTACCCACATTCAAGTATTTAATTTATGATCTAAACTTTAATTAAAATTTCTACAGAACAAAAGCAATCCTGTATTTTGTAAAGTAGTGATAATGTATTTAAATGCACAGGTCAGGTGTTGAGCACAAATTATACATTCCTAGCATTCCTGAAAATGTGTCAAATACGTATACATCATTTTAATGATAACAGAAAATATGTGTCAAATCTGCTGCTTGTCTCAATTTTTGACAACTGTTGTTAATTAGGGTCTATCAGATTACAGTAAAGTATGAAATTTTTCTCTAGTGTTTCCCAAGAGCTGCATATAGCACAAAGAGCTACACTCCCAAGAGCTGCATATAGCACAAAAGAAGAAATTAGCATAGAGCTACTAAAATATTATATGTTAATTAGGTTTTCTGTCACAGCAACAAATGTTTATTGACAAAATTTCATGTTAGATGTGGGAAGGAAAAGGGAAACAGGAAGGAAAGAGAAAGGGGAAGGTGAAGGGGAGGATGCTGAAACCCAAATAAACAGGCATTCCTCTGCCATTTTAAAAGTCAATGAGGTTCAATCAATTGTCACATAAAAGACACTCTTTGACTAAAATTAAAAAAAAAAAATTAATGTAGAGTGTTGAATATTTTACAGCCCTGATTTATACCACTCTAACAGAATTACAACTATTCTTGAGATGGTCAGCAAACTGTTTTTCATATTCAGAGCTGCACTTGAACTGTAACAGACAATATTTTTAAGAATAAAAATTAGACATATGTTAAAGCTTAGCACTTCAGAGTTGTAGCACTCTTGTCTCTCCTTAGATAGCATAATACTAAAAAAAAAAAAAAATTATTTGAATGCAACTACTCATTAACAACTCATATAAGTTGTGTTTTGAAGTTTTGAAATATACATATACATGCTACACAACTAAAACTGATTTTGAAGATGCATTTTCAGTGACTAATTGTGTCCAAAGAGGCAATATATTTTAAAAATCGCCAGCATTTCACAGAAAAATTATTTAATATAATCTGTAAAATTTCTGCTTTAATTATTCTGGTAAAAGTTTAAAAAAAATCCTTCCTTTTGTTATAGTGGGACTTATCCTCACAGAGAAACTTTAAAACACGGCTGAAAAAGTATCTGGTTGGATAAACCAATACAATTTGCCATCTTTTACAGAAACCAATAGATTTAAGCATCAGAAGAGGCACAAAATATTTGAATAATCCACAGTAAATATTGAGAATTATTTTTATAAATTCACAGTTCTACATATGCGGATATATTTGTACAGCCAACTTATGGGCTTCTTCAAATTTTACAATGTTTTTTTAAATTCCAAAATAAATACAGATTAGGAAGTGTAATTGCCTTATTTCAATAGTCACTTTTATCTCTTGAAAAGTTTCACTGAGCATGGATTTCATTAAGAAGGAAGTAACCTTTCAGATAGTTCATAAAGTCACAGTCAGAATTTTTATTTTTCCATCAGATATTTTAAAGTAAATACATATTGGCCATTACTTAATTGAAAAAATGTCAAGTTTCTCTTGATTCAACCATTTTAGATTAAAGCTAGAGACACATATATAACACATTTTAAAAACACAAAGTTTAGACATATATGGCACTGGAAAACAGACTTCTCAGGTGGATTTATTTGCCTGGAATAGAGGGGTCTCGATTCTACTACAATAATAAAAGAAAAAATCCTATAAACGTGTAAATTAAAAAATATATATATAAAATATAATATTCAAACGATGCTTTGCTGAAGATTAAAACACAGCAAGAGTATTCTGTTCTTGTATAGCACAATTCTGGCCCTGTATCCATTCACTTGTACAGACTTAAAGATAAAATAAATGCCAAGAAATTTAATGAAGCTGCGTTTTTTTAAAAAAAAAAAAAGTGAGTTTTCAGCTAGCTTATGACTGGACAGTAAACAGCAACAGACTGCAAATAATAGAAGTGAGAACTTACCAGTGAGCTAAGCCAGCTAAGCTGTATTCTAATGTCAAAAGATACCCTCTACACCTTTTCCCAGGAAATTAAGGAATTCAGAAAAAAATTTGTTTTTCCATTCTGCTTCTAGAAATTTGGTTTACTGAGTTTTGTACTATCCCAACAAAAGCAATACTGCAAACAAATATCTGAACTTGTCTCAGGATTCCTTTCAAGTTTATAATCACAATAACATCATTTCCAGAAGTCGTGGAAAAATGCGTTACTACTCTGACATGAAAACAAGGCCATCATACTCATCTAAGCACACCAACTGATATTTTTGTGCAGAACTTTACATTATGGCAGCAACTCACATGCCCAAACTGCTCAGAAGTTGCTTATTGCCTTGATCCATGAATAATCTCCCAGACAGGTTATGTTCAGTTAGCAGCACTTTAGATAAGTTTAGCAACACTTGTTAGTCAAAAGGTCAAGTCGTTCGCAAGGTACATTTCCATCCTTCTCCACATATCTTTATTAATTATAGGGCTGCACATTATTGGGAGAAGGATATTATTCAAGAGGGATAGATAGCAGCATTCTTCACAAAGGAAACAGATAAAAAAGTTAGAAATTAACCTGATTTTATCACATATTTTATTAGACTATTAATTTTTCTTGATGATGGCTGAGGACTGTTTCCATGGCTTTCAAAACTCTTTCTAACCATTTCTATTCAGAAACCTCTGTGTGCATCCCATCCACATATGAAGTGCAATGTTACAAAGCAAAGCCTCAGGAAATCATGTATTCTACTTTGCTGGAAAAGTTGCTTTTCAATTCTGCAGGTTTCCCCAAAAAGACAGATGGGCATCTACACAGGCATTGAGGATGCTTCCTTACAAAACACAGTAGAATGTCATATTCTAACCAACTGACTAATTCTGGCATACAGTAAAGAAATGGCAAATTGCTGAGATGACGCACCACATCCTCTGACACCTCACTGAGTGCTTCATAAAGTGCTGTAGAGCTCTGTAGGGGTCAATGAGCACATTTAGAGGCAGGTAAAATATCCCCAGACTGTGCAGCCTAGAACTTTACCACTGTCGTCAACAATATACTTTTCTACAAATGCACTACTGGTAGTACTCACAAAAAATGTTTCTATTTGAATACATATATTTCCTTTCTTCTCCTTAAATAAAAAGAAAAATAAACCAATTTTTCATCACAAGAACTTTCTCAGTTCTTCTGTGGAAGACAGTGTCAAATCTGCCATTTGCCTGAACAGCAGCAGAATTTCACTAGTGTCAAGTACTCTTCAAAAATCCCAGTCTTCATCTCTATTTTTTTGAGAATACATACACAAGAAGGATCAAATTGTTACCATATAAGTTTCATAACACTTTCTGCAAGAGATAGCACTATTTTCTTGTTTAATGAGCTGTGATATTTGGTGGTGAAATCAAACCTGTTGCTCTAAATGTTGCTACCATGCAAGCTCTGATGGAGCAAGCAACTGAAAATTTAGATGGATTTTTTTTTTCCTTCATACTGTGATGCAAAACAAATAAAAAGTTAAACATAAAATCTATACTTCCCTTAGTGTTGAACCACAGGCACACACCAGAGAAACATGACAGCATCTTGAAACCCCTCAGGTATTTTTGGCTGGGATGGAGGCGAGAGCATAAAGTGAAGCTGAGAGTACTTTTCTTAGTCCTCCAGCATTGTATGGCTATTACCCTCTCTTAACATGGCCTCAGATGTGGACAGCAGGTTTGCTGGATGGGTGTGTGGCTGGTTATCCTTGCATCTTTTTTCTGTACCTCTCTTCACACAGCAAGGAGGAGAACATTTGTTACTGAGAGGTGGTTTTCCACAGGTGCTTTGGTGTTCCTTGGGCTTGATTTTGAGGGCAGCAGCTGCGTGGTGTAAGTGTGGAGGAGATTGTCCATCTGTAGGAAATGAGAGATGTAGAAGAGGGAGGAGGCAGATGTCAAAGGTTTTGAGAAATATCAGTTCCGCATAAAAATACCTCAGAAATCAAAAGAGAAGAAAAATAGAAATCACTAGGGACACAAAAAATTGAACAGATAGAGCCTGCTAATCTATAATAAGAGATATGGACAGAGTTGTTATAGAAAATCCTAAGTGGAAAACCTTTAGAATTCATAATTGAAGCAAAAATGCAGTTGTAATAACTGAGTGTTTCCTGGCTAAAAAATTACAAAATGCAGGGACCACTGGCTGACCGTCCATGCAGAATGCCCTAACACAAACAAAAAAGAATCACAATTTCAGCTTGGCAATAAAGTTTAATCTCTGAAGGAAGTGAAAAACCCAAACATTTCTTTCACCAAAGTATTAAAAATATGCTGCACACTGTCCTCTCCTGCTCTACCACATGGATGTTCATTAGGTGATTTACAAATAACAGCAATTATAACATAACTTGCTTAAATATTCTGAATGAGAAGACACTAAGGGACTGAAGGATGGCAATGGAGAGATTTTGTCTCTGTGCTGGTCTCGAATGGAAGAGAGTTAAAATGTTCCACAGTAGCTTGTTATGGTGCTACATTTTGGGTTTGTGCTGCACTTATTGTTGGCAATACAAGGCAGTTTTCATTCCTGCTGAGCTGCCCTGACACAGGGTCAAGGCCTTTTCTGCTCCCCATCGCAGCAAGCTGACTTGAGCAAGAAGTTGGGGCAGGTGACATGCCTGAGACAGCTTACTCCAGCTTACCAAGTGGATATTCCATACCACATGAGGACCAGTTCAGTAATAAAAAGCTGTGGTAAGAAGGAATGGAAGACATTTAGAGTTATGGACATTCAGAATAACAGCATTTGCCTTCCCAGGTGGCTGTAATGCATGGTGCAAACTTGCTTTCCTTGAGATGACTGAAGACCTGCCTGCCTGTGAGAAGCGGTGAGTGAATTCCTTGGTTTGCTTTGCTTGCATGCACAGCTTTTTCTGCTCTTTTGACTCTCTTCCCCATCCTCCTGAGTGAAAGTGAGTGAATGACCAGCTTAGTTGCTGGTTGTAGTGCTGGAGATACTGAATGATAAGATCAAGTTTTTCTACACAATGTGAAAAGTAAAATCAAAGAAACTGTTTTCTCTAAACCAATTTCTGTATAATTTCAAAACCTGCATTTCTATACCAAAATACGCTCTTCCCAGATTCAGCTGAGATTTTAATATTAAAAAAATAATATTTGTTTAATTTTAGGAATTTTCTGGGGACACTCACACAATCATTATTATTCAGAAAATAATAATGATTTGGAGTTTGTGAATTTAGTGACATGAGGATCAGGCATTCTTAGTCTGCATTTTTCACCTCAACAAGATAGAATACCTATGTCCGAGTTCATCTAAAGTAGCCAATTTGCAACAACAAAAAATATACATAAATATAGTTTCTACTCCCTAACCTTCTATTTACATTGCAGCGCAGGGTTCATTATCTTATAATAGATTAAAATGAAATAAATTTTGTAGATAGTGAATCTAATTTAGTGACTGAATAAAATTAAGATATCTGCAGGAGAAATAATCCCATATCTGCAGATATATGTTTATTTGTGTGTGATAAAGGTGAGAGAGAGTTCTATGCATCTTGCAGAAATGTCAGTAGAAGTATGAAGTTAGCAGATGTCTGATCACATGGGGTTTTTGGCTTAGGCTGTGTTTTGGAAAAGTTTTGTTAATAACTGCCAGTAGTACTAATGTTCCTTCAATCCAGCTGTGCAAAGCTTTTTTAAATTTATGTAATCTAGCAATATTTGAAATCTATGAAAGTGATCAGATTAATAACAATATATTAGACATGCTAAAACAAGATTTTTTTTTTTTTAATAAGGGAAACCAAATTGTTCAATACATCACAGCAAATGCCAAAAACATAGGTCAGTAATATTCGAAGAAGTCATATCCTAGTTTTTCATGGCAAACAATTCTAAGAGCAATCAGCCATTTAATACAAGATAAAAGCCACTCTAGAGCAAGTCTTCCTGCAAACAGGATTGTTATTTTCTGTTGAGTCTATAAGCTAACACTAGCTTTCAAAGATTATTCTTTACAATAGATCTCCTATGCTAGAAATAAAAGGGAAAAAAACCAAAAACAACAACAAAAAGACTTGTAAGTAATTCAGGGATTTTCTTTTCTTTTTTTTTCTTTTTGTGTCTTTAACAATTACTCCAGCAGAAATATAGTTGCAAGCAACCTTCAGAAAGGCTGAAAAAAGAACATGAATTTAACTGATGGCAGGTTTTGCAAATTATACTGTAAATACAAATAAGGCTTTCCCAGAGCAACATATAAATTGGATCCTTTCTAAATTCCCAGAGTGGTTCAGGGAAAAGCTATCTGTATTAAACAAGTATCCAATTCTTACTGTTCAGTCAACTAACAGCATCCAGCAAAAAAAAAACTTTTGAAGAATTTACAATGAGCTGGAAGGCATCCAACAATTACAGAGGGAAGAAAACTTAACAAGCAGGAAAAAGTTGAGTGTGATACTACTGTTTCCAAGCAATGCATTCTGTCAACATGGACATTAGGCAGTATCTACAGGCATATGCTTCAGTGTTGACATAAATATGAATGCAAGCGTCAACTTATAAATTAGTATGAGGAACAAAGCTGGTAGTAGATAATGACAATTTGCAAAAGCAGAAAATAATGCAGACTGGATTCACAATTACAATATAAAATTCGTGTATGATGTGCCATACTGCACAACACCAGTGATTGCAGACAGAATATTAATTTGCAAAAGGGTTTAGACTTCAGGATCATTAGAAACAGAAGCAGAGATAATTGGCTAAGGTATCACAGAAAAAGCAGAAAAATCACTATGAAGTAGAAACCACAGATATAAACAAAAAATCATCCTAAAATAAGAGCACAAAACCAAATCTTCCTAAAAATTTTTTGCACAGAGCTGCTTTAAAGCATATTTTTGCAGGAGTTTTAGGCATACTGAATCAGAAATAAAAAAACATTTATACCCAAGAGCCAAATATCTCACCAAACCCACAGATATCTATAGGCCCTATAGTCTTTAAAATCATGGGATGTGATTTTTTTTCACTTATGTAAGATACACCACAAAAAAATTCTTTTTTTATTTCACCCAAACTAGATGTAAGAATGTAACAAAAATATTTTTAAAATCATCTCCAAAATATATTTCTCCTTTTATCATCCAAACAATATGACTTGTCATACTGTTCCTCCAGTTGCAAAAGACAGACTTTACACCCCCACTTCAAAAATAAAAATAATAAAAAATGAAATTAAAAATTAAAGAAAGAAGGAAGAATTACTTCAATTTTTGTTTGTTTTATGTTTATATCTCAGAAAAGATATCTTCATGTGTTCTTTTCTTTTATGGAAGGAACAGGTTCAATTAGATAACTTGCCTGACCAGCAAAAAGACATTGGACAGCCAAACAAAAAGACATTTAGCAGACACCATGTCTGCTGAAAACCAGTTGTGTCATCCACAACTCCAAGACTGTGGGTTAGAAGACTCTTGTGTTATTTGTATCCCTTCCCACAAAGGACGTAGCTCTTGGTATCTAAAAAGCAGCTGCTATTTTTAAAATCCTACAAATTTAGAGATTTCAATAGATTCTAAATTCAATAGTTTCTAAATTCAATGGTTTCTAAAACAGACAATATATTGTCTAAAACAGACAATATATTGATGACTACCTGCAGCCCAGGAAGGCTTCAAATGGTTTAAAACTGAACAGGAGAAATCACACCTGGGATAGGACATGAGACTTATTAGGTAAAAGAAATTCAAAAAACTTGAATGGTTTGTAATCATTCTGGTTGCTGGAACAAATAAGATCTATAGAATACAATATATCAAAACCTGAACTAACATTCTGGCTGAAGTGTCATGCATTCAAACTTGGGATAGAGCCACTTATAGTGTCATAAACAAATTTGTAACAAATTCAGGAAAAAAAGCACCACCAAAACTCAACAAAACAAAACAAAACAAAAAAAAAAGCCAACACAAACAAGTCAATTCTAGTGGTGGAGTTACTAACTCACTAACTCCTGAAGATGATGGTTTCAAAAGCATCCCTCCAGGAAATTATTATTGAGATCCACAGAGGACCTTCCAGCAATGATTGCTCCCTCATACTCAGAAACACAAGCCTAAAAATCTTGCCCAAACCCATGAATATTTGGTTTCAGGAGATAGATTCCACAGCTCCAGATGATCTGCTTTGTTACATTACTAGAAGGTCTTCTGTTTTATTAGGGAAGAGTAAATCCTCGGAGACTGACAAAACACAGCCTTCCTAACAACGTTTCTCAAGACAGCAGATATACTTCAAGCTGCAAACACACGTCTGTGTTTTTATTAGATTAATGCATATAAGCATGTGTCTGCTTTAACAAAAGTCACAACAGGTGATTTTGTCATCATACTTCAGAATGAAGTGGCTTTTCTCCTTTCTATACAAATTTTAGCATTAGGAACTCAATCTATAATGTTAATCACAACACTTTCTACTTAGCAGTAAGCATTTGAACCCAGTGTTTCCAAAAGTACCATCCCAATTCAAAGACTACTGTACCATCACCAAACAAAAAAAATCCTTACCACCCAGAAAAAAAAAAAAAAAAAAAAAAAAAAAAAAAAAAAAAAAAGGAGGCCCTAGCCAACCCATTTTATTTAGTTTTGCACGAAGGAGTTCAGTTGCCCTGCAGCAGGGTAAGAAAGAGGATTCTCTACCCTCCCGACATTGATTTCATTACCAGTTAGGATATTAAAAGAATGGCACTTGTGACTTAGCTGCACTGAGCTATTTCTGTGATGAAACAGTGTAATAAATCCAGCTTAATTTAATGGGTACATTTTGCTTACAGCTAATGCTTGTTACTGACAGAAACTCAATTCCAAGTTCTTTAGGCAAGAGACTGTCTTTTCCACCACATATTTTTAACATGCAGGACAAAAAGGCTGAGATTCAGAACAGAAACAACTGCAGCAGACAGAACCCACTTGTGAATCAGCTTGACATTTGCTCTAGACAGCTATTTCAGAACATTACTGTTTAACTTTGGGTCATCCAATTAGACGCATAGTAACTATGTACAGGGAGAATCCCTGGTGGCTTTGTATCATGTCCAGAGCTGGTAAATGACAGGTTTTCCACCATCAAACTTGCCAATGAAATATTTTTGCAAACTTCACGGTGATGGAAGCAGGGGAAAAGAATGAAAATGCCCCCTCCCAGCCAGTTTCTCCATTCTTGCTCTCAATTACTTTTGAGTTCAACATTTCATTTTCAAATGTGCCAACTGCAATTTAATTAGGCAGCAAAGCCTCAGTACACAAAGCTAGTCTGAAGAGTTTGGTATTATTAACATTTACCTATTGCTTCACTTTATGGAGCTGTAAGTAGGAATGTTACTCTTGCCAGCCTTTTCTAAATTGAATATGACAGCTTTGATTTTTTTTATATGGAATATAATACATCAGGTTGAACAGCTGGATAAGCTACAGCTTTAACCACTTACAAGGTTTTGTGAAATACTAAATCAGAAATTTATTTACCATATGAGCTATATGCCTTTCAGTTGCAGTCAAAAAACCTCAAAGCTTGAATAGACCTCATTTGTAAAAGTGAATACATAGGTCTGCATGTAGGATTGTGTGTTTATGTGTAAACACATTTATAGTATATACAGGCAAAGGTAAATCGCATATAGTCACATATACAAGTGTGCTTGTGTATACCATCTCTCATATACATGAAATCACTGGGTGCAGTTGCTTGGGTTTGGTGGGGTTTTATAAAACCTCAATGGAAATTCAAGATGCCTGTAAACTTCCTGACTCAACACCCTTCCATAAATTCCTGTAAAACCTTCTTAGGTTTTATCTTATGTTACATCAAACAAGAATAAAATAGAATGGAATGGAATGGAATGGAATGGAATAGAATAGAATAGAATAGAATAGAATAGAATAGAATAGGACTTGCTCCATTAGCAGGGATCTACAGTGATCATCTAGTCCAACTGCCTGACTGCTTCACCAGGACAGACCAGAAGTTAAAGTCCATTATGAAGAGCATTGTCCAGATGCCTCTTTTAAAGAGATTGACATCTGTCATGTGGACATCAACATACGGTCTTGTCTGCACCTTAACTCAGGCACAGGCAATTCTTGTAATTGGATCACAACAGGAGGGCAGTAGTATGGTTGCCCTTTCCTGACTGCTTACCAGCCAGGCAGCCTGATGTGTGTACTGCTGCCTGGCTTTTTCCCTCCCCAAGAGCAGGACTTCAGACTTCTCCTTCATGAACTTCTGGGAACTCCTGCCTTGGCAGGGTATGACCCTGGGTGACACAGAGAGCAGCACCAAGTCGTGACTCCGGGCAGGGCAGGGAATTGTTCGCGGCCGTAGTGAGGCTGCACTGGGCAGCACAGGCTGGTAGGAGAGCAGAGAACCAGGATGTGGGGGCAGGGGCTGGCACTGAAGAGCTCATGAGTGGCCTGGGGTGATGGGCTGTGGGGCACATTCTGGACCTGGAGACCTCCCCCCGCTGGAAATGTCTGCCCGGGGGCTGACGACAGCAATGGGCCTGGAGAAGGCTAGCACTAGCCTTCAGGGGGAGCAGAAAGAGAGTCTGGAAAAGCATGGCCCCTCCACAAAGATCCCCTCCACAAAGATCCCCACCTACCCATCAACAAAAGCAAAAAAATGTGAGGACAGCAATACCATATGCCCTGTTCATAACAAGGAGAATTTTCCTATCATTTTCATGCACTTATCTTATTTGAAATAGCTCGATGTGGATGGCTGGAAACCCTTGAGGCTGGTGCTTTTCCCAGCTGATGGCTCAGTCCTGGTCTGGTCCCGGTCAGCCCCCAAGACATCCTCCAAGGTGACTGATGCCATCTCAGCCTCTTATTAGCTGGAGAGGTGTGGGGGCTATTTGTCCTCCTCTGGCCCACAGCGAAGCTTTCACTGCCCTGGCTGGAAGAGGAGGGCTGAAGCACAGCCTCCTCTGCTTCTTTCTGAGTCTCTTTGTGCTCTGCAGGCATGGCAGTCGCAGCAAAGGGAGGATTTCTGCTTGTCTGCAGCTAACTTAGACCCCCTCCACTGTTTGTGGAGGAGGTGTTTGGAAGCTCAACTGCAGTGGATCTTGCAGCACTGCTGAAGGAAGCTGGGGTGGGAGTGAGACTCTTGTCAGGAGGTAACAGGGCCAGGGACACATGCAGACTGCTGCCTTGCTCCTGGTGGCACAGATGCCCTGCGAGCCCAGCAGATGACAGCCTCTGTGCACCATTGCACAGCCATAAGCGCATGCTGCTGCGCAAATATCACCATGGCAAAGACCTTCAGCTCATGATGAGCGCAGGACTGCAGAATCCGGAGGGGTGTTGCATAGCTCTGGAAGTTGTTCATCCATGTGAGGGCCTGGAGGTTGCCCCCAGAATGCCTGGCTACCTTTCTGAAGCTCACCATAAGGGTGCTTCTTATCCTTTTCCTCATCTCTCCAATATAATATTTGTCAGCTCAGAGAAAAAAACTCGAGCTCTGTTCATATGCAGCATACTGTGGCTTGTGCCCAAGGACAAGAATATTTTGCCTAGACCTCCAAACTTGCAAAGCTCCTCTGAATCCTTAAGAAAATTTATTTCTTTTCACTCCTTCAGGCCTGGAGAGACCTGCTCTCTCAGCCGTGAAGGCACCACATGGTACTTGTGCTGTGTGGACGAGTGGCAGCTGATCGTCTTCCTACTGAGCAGTGTTCAGCACAAGGCACCCAACAAACACAGCCTGCCCCAGGAAACAAACATAAGTCACTTAGACAGCCTACTTTTGGGTTTTGGGGGTTTTTTTGAGGGTGGGGGGGAGGGGAGAAAGATTAAGAAAAAGAAAGAAACTTAAGATCTTCCTCTTCAACAAGGCAGAGTGATACGTGCATTGTAGAGATGATTCCATGCTTCTACCCACAATAATTTAAAAGGTATTATCTAGAGGGAAATTAAAGTTTGTAGTGCTCTAGTTTCCTGAAAAATTTCACTGGCAGTGGAAAATTTAATACACAAATTGAATCTTTCACTGAACATCTGCACTCTCCAGGTGCACATAGGATGATCTTCATACTCATCTCATAAATATTTACATGACCTATAAAAATATTTCTAGATTCACTCTTAATTCCAGTAGCATCTTAGAATACTTTCTGCAAAACTTCTTAACTCATATAGTGTCCTGTAGCCTAGTGGCTAGCTGTGGGAATTCTTGACAACTCTAAAAAATATAGATAAAAGATAAATTTTACCTCTCATCAGAAGAGCATAAAGAGTTTTATCCAGAATTTTTCTCTGAAGATATTTTGACAGTCATGAATCTCACTTAAGGAATGCCCAAACTCATATATTATACTATATTTTCATCAGTGGAGGACCTGGCCAATTATAATATGGGAATTCTAAGGGACGGGGGAGAGGGAAGGAAGAGAAGAAATGACATAATACTCTAAGTTGTTAAAAAGTATGGCTAACTGATACAGCTCCTAGCACACCTGCAGGAAGCTGACCAACTTCCTTGGCTTCAGAGCTGCAGAGTCCATTTGTGGGCTCTGAAAATATAACATTGTGGTTTTCAGTGCTAGGATGTCCATAAGTCTAGGTCCTCATAGACAACAGTTTTGTTCCTGGAACTGCTGTCCAGAAGCTAAGTAAAGCAAATTCTATCAAAGTTGTTTATTACAAATCAAGAACTCATATGTTAAAAAAAACATTATCTTTGTGTTATTACTTTTAAAGTGAATTTACACAGCATTATAAAAGCACCTGCTGGAGGAAATCCTATGGAAGCTAAGATTCAGACTATCCTGGCATCTTCAAAAGAGATCAGAATGTTGAATATATAGCTGTCAGACAACTTGCTTTGTACAAATGTAGCATTGCTGGACACAATCTGGCTAGTGTTTATTCTCTATATTATTATTTTAGTTGCTAGAGTTCAAAACAAACATAGATAAACTAAAACCTAAAAAATTTATTTACCTGTATTTTTTTCTTTAATTCATAGCAATCACACCAAAACAAAAGTAAAATCACCTGAACAAAAACACTGATTTTAATATCCACAAAGTGTCTCTTCACACCTCATAAGCAGGGTGGAAAGAAGAATAGCCAGTCTGATAACTATTAAACACAGCAATCACACTGTATTACTTATTAGAAGACATATTCCAGATGGGCTCAAAATAAATGAAACACTAGTTAATAAATGTACATCAACATGTCATTCTAATCTAGGTTTTTCATAATACTTCACATAATAACCCTGAGATACTGGGATGCATTTTCACTTTTGTACAACCTGTCAATTCCATCTTAAGCCTTTTTTGTTTCTGCTGTGAATATCATCCACAGTTTCAGTTCAGTACCATCTGCTATACACCTTAGGACTCCCAAACAACAGCCTTTCCCTTCAGAACAGCAATCATTTGAAGTAATAAAATCCCCTACTGTGTTGGTATAATTAGGGAGGCATCACGCAATCACAAATTTCATTTAATGTTTCTCCATCATCTATTTTACCTACTTTTTTTCCTTCATTTTTATTAGCATTTTGAGCATGCTAGAGAGAATTGGTCTCTTTTTGCCTGCTGATTCAAAAGTGATAAAACGTGCAGGAGAGACAGCATGTTAAATTTTCTGTACTGCGATATTGTCTTGCTCAGAGGTTTATGAAGAATTGTCACCTTTCTGGTAACCCTTGTCATCAGTTCTCCGGTTCTTTAAGACAAGAAAAGAGATAAGGGCAAATTCCAGTGCTGAGGGGGCAACTGTTTGAAGACAATTGAGTGAAGACAAAGATAGGGATTTTTTTTTAGGTGTCCTTTAAAACTATTTTTCAAATGTTTAAAATACTCAGTTCTGATCTGTCTGACAGGAAATTATGTGGTTTGGAAATTTTACTTAAGCTTGAAAAAAACCCTTAGCAGCCCTGTAGAATCTTCTAAATTGAAAAAAAAAAAAAAAAACAAAAAAAAAAAACATAGTTGCATTCCAAAATGCTTCCAAGAGCATATCACAGCGCTGCACTAAGGCAGTATTACAACTTGTGGAGCCAGAGTCTCAGAAGCTGAGATGTGTGTGTGGTAAGGGTACATAAGTTGTACCAAAACAAGTGAGTTTGCACCAGAAACATCTACCAGCTCTTGCACAGACCTTCATATGATAAGCAGGGTAAACCAGCCAGTAAAGTTAAAAGAGACTGTGAAAGGACTGATTCCAGAATCCAAGCTAGCTTCACTAGCTCTTGTTTTTCCTTCTGTCTACACTGCAACCCTTCCACACACAAAGTGCTTAGGAGCTTTGCTTAGTTTTCATTAGTACCCAAATCATATCATCTAGCTTTGTAACTGTGTGCATACTGAGTTTTTCCTGTTCCACAGTTCAGCATCACAGAGCACAAGTACTCACAAGACTAGACTAGACTGCTGTATAATTAGGAGTGCTGCCATCACAGGGCACTTCAAACATCCCTTGTACCCATAACATTTAATTTTCTTTAGTTTGCTTATTGATGCAGGAAATTATTAAAGCAAAAATTAAATGAAAATTGACTCCAGCTATGCTAAAAATGTAAGCAGTTTCTCAACTGTTTAGTCAATTCCTGACTGAAAATACAGTGTGCTTTCTGTGTATTGAAAAAGAGAAGGGCATAACAAGATTATGAATTAAGGCAGTGTTTGAGGAGAAATGAATAGCTAAGCTGACCTTGTCTACTTGAAAATAACCAGAACAGTGGTTATGGTCCAGAAAACTTATCTTACAAAAAGCAACAGTAATCAAGAGTGTTTGGATTCAACACACATAAAATTAGATAGTAAAATGTACATCAGGTTGGGGCTTTTTTTTTTTTAGCTATCATAGAGAAATGCAGTTTGACTGAAAAAGCCAATAAAATAAAATTCCAGGAACCATTGAACACTTACTAAAACCTACAATAAGGTCCAACAGCTATTATGAGATGAGAAATAAAATTATCCCTGTTTGAAATGATTGCTCTAGTCATGGTGAAGAAATAGCAAGGAAATTCTTCTCTATTTATTTTTCTCTTTTTTTTAGGTTTTTTTAGTTGGTTGGCTGGTTTATTTGTTAGTTTCATTGATGCATTGGTTAGTTGGATGATTTGTTGTTAAATCATCCAACAAACAAGATGTTTGCTATAACGCGGAATTAAGAGTTTTGTATTTAATCATGAACTATGTCATGTCACATACAGGTTTATAGGTCTGCACAAGAATTCTACGCTTATAGGATCACAGAATGGTTTGGGTTGGAAAGAACCTTAAAGATCATTTGGTTCTAACTTGCCTGCTGTGGGCAGGGACACCTTTCACTAGACCAGGTTGCTCAAAGTCCCATCCAACCTCACCTTCAACACTTCCAGGGATGAAGCATACGCAACTCAGACAGAAGTGATGAAAAATTAAACATGTGTTTAGATACCATGACTTTTCAAAGCCAGTTTTCCTGCAGCAGTGAGTTTTTTACCAAGCTTCAGGACTCAACAGTCCACCATTTAATCTGAAGATTTTTGAGAAAGCAAGTTATTACCACATGCTTTTGAAATTAGTTGCAGCCTGGTCCTTTTGGGCAATTTCATAGTCATCTGTGACCCTTAACATCACTTGCTCTTTATCTTTCACTTCTTATGCCAAGGCATTAGTATGTATCCTATGTTGGTTCAGTAGTTCTTTCTTTTCATGTCATGAATTTTAGGGTTTTTTTCTGAGAATAAATACTTCTTGTTTAACCTTCTGATCTTCCTATTAAATGAACATGCAGCAGGAGATAGCAGAGAAATAAGAAACTATATGTTAGAATCAACAGCAAAAAAAATTCTCCTTGATAACTGCAGTCAAAAGCATTCAGAATACAAGCTGGGAAGGCAATTATACAGAAGACATTCTGGTCTTCTTTGTGCAAAAAATTAACTTTGTTAAGTCTCTGTGTTATTCTGTCTTAACTTGAATTATTTCATAACCCAACAAGATTTGTCTGGTTCAGTTGAAACCTTATAAAAATGCATCTTACTTTCAGCCACAGTGCCAGAAAGAAACATGAGATACTTCAGCTCCATGACTTTGTAACTATATTTACACCATAATTTTTTTTGTTCATGTATTAGACGCTAAGTAGAGCATAAACAGGGACTATACAAAGTGTCACTTTAAAGCAATAGACAAACTTATTACTTGTATATATCCTCCCTGGAAGATATAAGGCTCTCATACTTAGCATCTGAAGGCCACTGTTTAAAGCATAGAACATATTAAAATCAATTTTTATTTACCTGACTTTGAAAACGAGTTACTCATTTAATCTCTATAAATTGAAATGCTATGTTTTAGGTGGTGGTTCTCTCTGACATCAGAATTCACAAGCACACTTGCGTGAATGCAAAACAAGTACAAAGGGAATCCTGCACACAATAAGGCAAATCATCATGCTGATAAAGCCCCCGTGTCATCATCACATCAATGGAGAACATAGGAGCTGATGACACATGATAAAGAAAATTGCAAAGAAGAGTTTGAAAAACAGATGGAAAACAAAAGGCAAACAAACAAAACACCAATAAAAACCAAAACAAAACAATCTAGCTTAACTTGTAATTATATTTAATGCTCAAAAACATACATTTCCTTCTTCAATTTCTTTTTCACCCATTTAAAAATATGGAAATCTTTTCTTAAAAGAGGGCCACCTATGGAGTAACTAATTCATATTATGGATGAATTCCACTGGAAAAGTGATAATTAAAGCAGGAAATATTTCTTTTGTGTCAGCTTCAGAATAAATGCAAACTGTTCTCTCGCATGCTTTTGGCTGGCCTTTTGAAAGTGGAAAAAGTGGGGAGAAAAAAATCTTACCAACTGGAAACAAGTCTCTCTCTCTTCTCAATTAAAATTTAAACTAAGTGGAATAATGGTACATATGGCATGCATAGCAACAGCAATAACATCCTGTTCAATTCACTGCAATGGAAATCTTATCCTGCTGTTAATGGTATATAATGTCATGAAATTTTAAAAAATGAATTAAATAAAAGGCAAAAATATGGCTCCTTAAAAATCCTTACAGAATGAACAAACAAGTACATGACAGGAAATATGTTTATGACTGTTAAGATGGCCAAAAGTTCAGCAAAAGATGACATTCATCATCATGACATGCATAAACCTGTTTCCAGGTGCATGCAATAATGTCTCCCGACAAAGGGGGTGCAAGATGAAATTACAGCAACACCGTATTTTTAAGCTTCATAAACTCAAGATCCCAACACAGTAGGAAAGGACTACGAGTTTTGAGTCACATAAGACTAAATTGAATGTCATAATCTCTATGATTAAATGACAGATTATTCAAAAGGGCTGTTTGTGAGACTCTGACAGCACTTTTTTTTACTGTTTCTGACTGGCTAGCAAAAGTTCTGTAATTCTGCCACAGATTAATATAATATTTTTTGATTATTTGGAACATCAGTACCAGTATCAAAATTTTCAATCTATTTTGTATACATAGGCAGTCCACTTCTCAACAAAAAGACCTCAGTTCCTTGTCTATCAGAATGTTATGAAAGGATACTACAAAATTTATGACCATGATCAACAGACGTCTTATTCCTCAGCATGGTTAGCCAACAACTGTGTCATATGTCATTAGGCCTGAGCATTACAATATTTTCTTTCTTTCAAGGTTTTTGCTGGTCTAAGACTTACCCAATTAAAATTGCATTTTTAATAGGAAAAAAAAAAAAAAAAAAAAAAAAAAAAAAAAAAAAAAAAAAATTCCCCCCAAAAAAAAAAAGACTGTCCCATCTAAAAGAAAAATTACCAAAAGTATCATAAATGGTTTTTAATCAGTGTTACATGGGCAACAAAAAACAATCACTTTTACCATGCTTTGATGGACTAGGGAAAAGCATAAACCATTCACATGGCCTTTTAAAATCAGATTTTTGCAGTAGCTTTCACAATGTGAAACACATTTCTAATCACATCAAAATTGAAGATTTCAGCTTCCATAAAAAGATTTTATTACAATTCCTAGATAGCTAGCATCCAGCCTGCAGCTTCTTGATTTCACAGAATTCATTTCCTTATTGATAATTTAATTCTAATTCTATATATAATAATCTGTTGCCCTAAACATTACTTGAAACTAATTTCCTTTTATTCTAATGACTTCTCTTTTTATTTGTTTGGTTCAAGATTTTTTGTTTGAGGCTTTTGATATACAAACCAGCTGTGTTCTTTAAATGCACAATATGATCCTCTAAGATCAGAGGCTGAATGAGAGAGAAAGGAAAGGAAGGTCTTATACAGAAGGACACATTAATTCATCACCCAGTCAGTCTTCATTGATTAGTTTACTGTCAAGACTTTATTTCTTCTACCTCTTCCAAAATAGTGACTTCTTCTTGAAGATAAGTTGCATTTAATTTTCTGAAGCAAAGTGGAAGTAGACATGGAAACACGTAGACACGGAAACAAAAAGTTTTGCTCTTTAGGGGAATGACAGTCCAATGTCTGCAGCAAATGAACATGAAAATATCTGATAGACACTTCATGGTTATTCAGAAATAGCAATCTAATAATTATGCAAATCAAACCTTTTTCAGTCAGAGTGAAGGGATTTACATAATTCAGAAATAAACATACAATTATGGGTCAGTGATGGCACAGCATCAAGGTACTTGAAAGGAAATGTCTCAATATCACTGTATTTAAACCAAAAACATTGAGCTATGGAAGGGCAATAGATGTAGCATATTAAGCCTGAGTCTACAGAAATGAAACATATGAAAAATCTCACTCTGTGCACCAGAATAAAATACAAATCCTCAGCTGCTAAAAGCCTACACAGCTTCACTGATTGAAATGGAGCTACATCAATTTCAATAGCTAGAAACATAGCACTGGTAGAATAAGTCAGTGTGCTGTGCAATCAAGATAAAGGCATGGAACCAAGATAAAAGTTCCTTGAGAATTACAACCTTTCCCACCCTCACCTCACCCCCCGCCCCCATTTCCTCAGCAGAATGAATATTGTTTCAAACCAGGATTACACCTAATGTTATGAAGACCTGATAAATTCTCTACCAGTACTGAAGGTGTGAGTGGAGCAGCAGTCTTACAAGCTCTCTGCTTATACTACACACCAGCACTCACAGACTTAGTGGCAGATGCTTGGGCAAAACCTTTTTGCCCAAAGATGGGATTAAATTATGTTTTCTGGTGAAATCTTCCTCCAGTTACAGGAGTTAACTGCCTGGCCTACTTAGTTTAATTTTAAATTTCACAAATGCGTAAAAAGAATGTTTGAAAGTTAAATACTATTTTTACTTTTTTAAAATTCCATTAAGAAGAAGTAGGGGAAAAAAATGCCTGTAATAGGAAAAATAAACCATTTTTCCCAACATTATTAAAAAGACTAAAGACTTTGTTAGAGGCCTCACAACAGTCTGTGAGCTAATTTTCAGCTAATTATAAAAGATTATATAATTTTCTATGTATCTCTTCAGACCCTGAAAGTTTGGACCTCTATTCCTGTTTGAGATTTTTAGATTTGTCTTTTCTTCAAGCAAGAACTTCACTATGGTTTTTCAGCTCAATTATCCTACTTTCTGAATTATTTATTTTCCTGCCAAGCATTGTTTCCACCTCACTCTTTTTTACTTATGCTGAAATCACCATCAATCCCTTGAGTTTCAGTCAAGGGAAGGGAATTAATGAAGTCACATAATTTTGTCCCTTGTTGCAGACATTTCTTAAATCATGTAGCAAAAAGAAAAGAAAAGCATGCTAGACTCAAGAAACCAGATTACAAAAACACACATATAGTCTGTATGTGTTTGCTGGGACAAGGAGCTGGAAGAACAGGGAAAGATTTCCCAGAGTGAAAGATGACTATTAACCTTTGGTGGCACCGCATACATTGCATCACAGAAGGTGTAGGTATTCCCAGTTTTAGGAAAATATCTTTGCCCTTACCTTTAGGATTTGTTCCTTTTCTGTTGAAATTTCTTCCATATACTTAGCCAAAAGAGGTCTGTCCTTTAATTCATCTGTTTGCTTGATTGTTTTTTTGTTTTGCAAAAGCCTAAATCAACCCACAGGGTGATTTCTGCTTAGGTGGCTGAAACATATTTGAAGGCAACTGAAATAACATTATCACATCAATAATGAATGTGCATATTGGTTTTTTTGCTGTGTGTAATCTGTTTCCTACCTGTTGGGTTACAAGAAATTTTCTTGAAAATATTTGTTTTCCTCTGTCCACTTTCACTTTGAATTGTTATTTCACAAGCAGTTAGAAAAATACAACAAAAAGGCATCTTTACAACACTTCTTTAGAAACTTCAACCAAAATGTGTGTTCTCATTTGTCAATAAGAAACATATATTTCATAATTATAAACTACTGGTTATAATAAAAACCTGCTATATCAAAATATTTCTATGAGGCAAACTCAAAAAGTACAACGAACATAAAACAAAGGAATGACTGAAAGTGCCACATTAAAACAGAGAATGTGTACCATACAAAATTTTAATTAGATTCTATATCAGCACTGATTTTGAAAGGAACAAATTTTCTCTTTTTAAGTTGAAACAGGTTTTTTTTAATAAACAGAAGAATTTAAATACAAGAAAGATATTTTTATGCCTGTGATATTCAGTGACTTCCCACTGGCCTTATACTAGTGTTTTCTGCCTCATGTTTATCCTACTTAATCTTACTAAGTTGAATGTTTCTGCAGTAAATTTAGCAAAAGCTATTATTTATTTTAGCAGAAGCTATAAACTAAATCTATTTCCACTCTTATCTGAAAGTTCCTATAAAATATGGGCACTTGTTTTTCTTTCATTCAAGATGGTTTGAAAACAAAATATAATCCAAAATTGAGTCAAAAAAATCCCTCTTCTCCTTAGCTGCACAACTTACATGCAGTGACCCTGAAAACCTGCACTTCATATATTCATAAAATCACTGAATTGTTAAGGTTGGAAAAGATCTCTATGATCATTAATTTCAACTGTTTAACTAACCTCTTAACCACTTTTGAAAGTGTTCACCTTTGAACACTTCCAGGGACAGCGATTCCACCAGTACCCTGGGCATTCTGTTCCAAAGTTTGCACACTATTTCAGTGAAGAAGTTTTTCCTAATTTCAAACCTAAACTTCCTCTGGTGCAATCTGAGACTGTTTCTTCTCATTGTGTCAC
Organism: Pyrgilauda ruficollis; assembly: GCF_017590135.1. Lineage (NCBI taxonomy): Eukaryota > Metazoa > Chordata > Aves > Passeriformes > Passeridae > Pyrgilauda > Pyrgilauda ruficollis. Next base: position 1,198,073 of record NW_024526933.1, read on the forward strand.
TCTATTACTTGGGATAAGAGGTGGACTCCCATCTGGCTACAACCTCCTTTCAGGTAGCTGTGGAAAGCAGTAAGGTCCTTCTTGTCCTTCTTTTCTCCAGGCTCAGCAATTCCAGGTCCTTCAACTGCTCCTCATGTTGCCAGGTGAAGAATTGCTTGCCTCTAGTGGGCTAATACAACGATAATTTTAAAATTATTAGGCCATGGAACTGCACAATCAAAAGTTATGATAAATATTAACCAAGGAGAGGAATAAGAAATTACACTTCATTGATCTAAGGACTCACAAAATAATGAACTAGACCAGGTATGTTAACTTCTCTCCTAATTTGGAAAAACAACACCAGTTCATCATGTGTATGGAAAAATAACACCAGTTCATGACCACCAGAGATCACCAACAACACCCTCAAGACAGAAGAAGCTACGTGCTGATGGAACGGAATATACATTAATGGCTTTGGGGAAATTATCATCACATATATGTTTCTTCTGGGAAAACCTATTAATAGGTATGCGAAATATAGTACGCAAACAGAAGCTTTTTCCATACTCAGCACCTAAAACAGGTGGAGCTATCCCCTATGTATCTGGTGTCACAATGAAGAATGCCCTGCTCCCAGATACAAAAATTATAATCTTAGGCAGTTTGCTTTTTTGCTAGTTTTTGGCAACACTGATAGAACTTGTGCTCCCTATCCTTCCCCAGCTTTGATGACCTTCTTCAAACTTGCTCCAGCACCGCAAGGTCCTTCTCATAGAGAGGGGTCAAAAACTGAATTTAGAATTAAAGGTACACCACTGAGTACAGGGAAAGGATCCCTTCCTAGTTGTGCTTGACACACTACTCCTGATATTCACACTAACAATGGCAACAAAAAACATGACTTAGCTTCTATGCTAATTAAAAGCTGTAAATATTTTTCTTATCTTGCTTTTCTAATTGCTGTAGATTTTGCATACCTCCTTAATAAGTACACGGCATCAGCAGCAATACCCGGCTGCTGGACAAAAGGAAAGAGAAAACCTCCACAGCTCCAAAAGTAGTAGCAATCAAGACCTTGACAGTAACATATGGCAAAGAAAGTGAAAGTACTGGAAATTAACACTAAAAGGCAATTTTAAATTTCACCTTGTAAGCTTTTTAATTAAAAGGGCAAGCTAGTTTTTTACTTCCTGGTGGCTCCTCCTGGCTAAATTTTTTAAGACAAGCAAGATGTGCGGTTGAGGTTTACCGTGCTTAAACAAGCTTACATTATTCAAACAGATGGCGTTATAAGGTGAATTAGGAACCCACAGTTTAGCACCAAATTTTCATTTCCTTTTTGGTCACAATTCCCAGCAAAAGAATGATATTGATCTTAACAAAACACTTGATACTCTTGCTCCAAAATGCATTTCTGCAACAAACGTATTAATTTTTGAGAAATGAAAGCTTCACTGTATGTGCTTTTTATTTTTCTGTACAAAAGGAAAAAAAACTCTAATATGCAACTGACTAATCAAATTCACTCTGAAATGTAAAGAGTTAATAAAATTAATGTTTCTGACTCATATTTGTATTTATCATTGTACTGGATTCAGCCAGGATGAAATTTAATTTCTACACAGCAGCCTTTTGGGTGTGATGCCCTGCGTTCATGGCTAGAACTCTGTTGGTATCACACCTGTGTTTTGTTTATTGCTGAACAGTGCATGTTTGCACAACATTAAGGCTTTCTGTTCTTTCCCTTCTCCCCTGTGAGCAGACTGATGCCGCGCTGCTGGCCCATGCACAGCAACAGACTGAGAGTGGAGGGCACACAGGCAAAAGAGCTGACCAGATCTGGCCAATGCGTTATCTCCTACCATATGACATCTTGTTCAGCAATGAAAGTTCAGGGAGACGAGGAAGGAGGGATCTTTGTGGTTCTGGTATTTGTCTTACCAAGCAACTATTATGCTTTTGTCCTGCTTCTCAGGGAGCAATATCATCTAGGGAGTGGCAGCTACCCCTCATTTTCCCTTCCATGCAGCTTTTACTTTTCTTATTAAAATGTCATTGTCTCTATCTTTGAGACTTCTCACCTTCTTTCTTTTTTGTCCACATTTTGCAAATGTGAGTAAAGAGCTAGGAAGATGTTTGCTGGGGCAACCCACCACACTCACTCTAGGATTTTACATTATTTTTTGCACTATCCATTCACTTTAATATTTCCTCTCTACTGCTTACCTTCTCTGTCACTGGAAAATCTTTATTTTTTACCTTCCTTCCCCCTTCCTCTTCATGTTTCCCTGTGGAAAAGTGTGTTTGAACAGTTTAAAAATGCAAGGATACTTCAATGAGACAAATGAAACAACTCTGTGTGTCTCTGATGACACACAAAATTAAGGTTCTTAAACAGAATTATAGGATGGTTCATTTTCATAGAACCATAGAATGTGCTGAGTTGCAAGGGACCCATCAGAATCATCGAGTACAAATCCTGGCCCTGCACAGGACCCCACAAGAGTTTGAGAGCATTGTACAAATGCTTCTTGAACACTGTCAGGCTTGGTGCTGTGACCACTTCCCTGGGGGAGCCTGTTCCAGTGCATAACCACCTTCTAGGTGACAAACCTTCTCCTGATATCCAACCTAAACTTCCTCTGACTCAGTTTCAGGCCACTTCTTTGAGTCCTGCCACTGATGAGTATTCTGAGGGTGGGAGAAGTCATATGTTTATGGTTTGAGAAATATTTAAGAATATCATATAGATATCCCTTCACAATCTTGTAAAAAAGCACAAGAGAATATTTTAAGAGACATTGCAGAAGTATCCCACAGGCTTTTAAATAAATTTTTCCTGTTGCAAAAATTGTTTCTTAAAAATGAAGTATATTCATTTTCCTTCATTGCAAATAAGTGAATGAAGTACTTGTAGAAAACTGAAATCACAATATGGAAGCACCTAAAGGTGCTATGCAGTAAGAAATTAGTTAAAATGTGAACCATGTGACTTCCTCTTGAGCATTTCTAATAGGATGAGAAGAATCAAGACTTGTCAGTAAGTAACACGATGAAAAATCACCAGTGTGGGCATCCATAGAAAACCAGCACATTTTTTGTACATGCTTGAGTATGTGACAAAGCTCTAATGTTGCTCCACACAGCAGTGCTGAAGCATATACAGCAGGCTGCATGCCACTTTATTCGCCAATACATAAAATAAAAAAAGAAAGAAAGAACAAAATAATTTTTTTTTAAAAGGGAGTGTGGCTGTTACTCACAACAATAAGACAGAGTAGACATTCTAGAATCTATGCAAATACCATTGAGAGAGAACTTCAGATCTTACAGAGTAAATGAGAATTGTTTAAGAATGAAAAATGTTGCTGACGGTATGCATAGAATTATGCATAAAGATAGGGGAAAAATCTATTTAAGGGCAACCTTGATACAGAACAAAACAAATATAAATGTTTATTGGGGCAACCCCCTACACTCACTCTATAATTTTACATGATTTTTTGCACTATCCATTCACTACATAAAATTTAAAAGGGAGAAGGAAGTTTCTAATTTTCAGAATATGAGGCTTGACAACAACATTTGAAAGCACTGATAATGTGAACTTGGGAAAAGGGAAAGGATGTAATGACATTTCCTTTTCTGCTTGGCAAGGAAAACATGCATTCATAGATTTTGAATAAAGTTATGCCTATCAGAAGGCAGGTTGATGGAGCAATTTTTGCAATAAGACATATGAATCTTCCCACAAAAACAACAAATGTAATTCTAAAAAATTATTCTTAGAGGTTATTGTAAGATTTTTTTTTAATAAAAAACTATGGCTGGACAATTTTAAAATAATTATGAGTAGCCAACTTATTCAGCATTCAGTTAAGACCAGGCAATCAAGTCAAGCAATACAGTGATGAATGTGGTAAATCAATTACAAACTTCATCATCACATTCTCTTAATGACTTGTAAGTTTGGTATGACATCTTAGAGGACTTTTTGTTAAGCACAAAAAGTCATTTGGCATGTGGCATTAACACCAATGCTGGTTTACAAAAACAATGAAAATAAAAATACTTCCAATAGCCAGTTAAAGAAGAAAACAGCAACTATTGACTTCAGATAAACAGAGCATTTGTTCTGCTATTCTTTACCCAGCTAAGTCAATCTAAATTCTATGGCTGCTTTCTTTTGATATCTTCTGAATTTTTCACCAGATATATTAGCAATATCAAATTATAACTTCTTTTATGAGAAAGAACTACATTTTCAACCTCAAAAATGGCAAGAAAACAGTAGTTTTCTAAAACAGCGAAAAATGCCCTGGAGATATCTGTAAAATTAGGGGAGAAAAAAGAAAGACAATAGATATCGTCCAAAAAGCATGGTTGAAACAAGGGAAATATTAATGTAATTTTTTAATGTAATTTTTAATTGTCAAGAAAAATAATAAAATAACTTTGTGAAATTTATGCAGCCATTACATAAGTCAGGCTACTTTCTATATGACATTAAAACTGTGGTAATAATCCATAGTAGTCCTCTGTATTTTTCCTGTCACATGATTATTTCTGCAGATCTCTTCATGCAATTGGTGTGGAAGGGAGAAAGAGTAGGGGATAGCTCACATTTCTGAAAAGAAATCTCACCTCTCAAGCTGAATCAAGAAGTTTCAGAAACCTCACAGAAGAGAAGTTACTAAGAATGGTGTTTCAACTATTCTAATGAAAGTTGGCTTCGCTGAGACAGAGTGAGATGCTACTGCAGTGAGAAAACACAGGGGACACCCATTTTTGGGACAGCAGGGTCTGTAAGATAATTTGGCTAGAAATCAGTCAGAGTACTTACATTACGAGTTACAGTCACTACAAGCCCAAGTGGTATATGGAATCCACGGGATATTTACAGCTTATGATTCTAAAGACATTGCCCTATAGAAATGGAAGAGATAGTCATAGGAAATGTGCAAGCTGGAGGCAGAGTGAAACTATTCACTACAAAGTGAACAGCATCAGAACTATTCAAAAAACTGCAAGCAGTATGATGATAATGATACTGTAAATTCACATTTACTTTTTATTATTGTCATTTTATATAAGGATTTTGGAAGTAGAGGAAAGACCGACAGTGCATTTGACAGTCTTTTCCACAATGCTGGAAGTGTCATCTAGATACCTTAAACTTATTTATTGTGCTAAATAATCCCTTTCAACCAATTTCATTGCTACAGTGCGCTCACTGCTGTAGTCTTCTCCCTTCAATTCTACTCAAACACCTGATTAAAAACAAAAATAATGTGACCATAAAATTCACGCTATTTTCTTTAACTAAACTGATCTGGACAGACACTAAAATGCCAACAAGTGTCTAGCCTAAGGCTTGGTACTGTAAAAATTAATGTATATGAGTGTATGTAATTTCATGAAAATTTCTACCGTGACATCAAAAGTCAAAGCAGATAATGCAAATGTTTTTCCCTTGGCAAGATGCCACTGATTTCCAAGACAAGACTTATATGGAATCAATCACTCCAATGCTGCACAGCTTCCCTTCTAATAAACCTTTCTACATCTAATGTATGTCAAGGCTTTATATTAAAGTGCTAGATATTACAGTAACCTTCAGAAGCACTAAAATTTGGAAGCAAAATCTTTGTATTCTAAAGTATACTTATGAAACATGATTCTTAATAATTTTATTAAAGTCTCTCTAAAGTGGTTGTGAAATGGGACTAACAGAAAGGTGTAACATATTTTTTGTGCCTCTAGGCCATAACACCAATCCCCAGGATACGGCAAACAGTGATACATGTAGCATTTGTGCTGGACAACCCCTTTCAGCAGCTGCATGCCATTCCTGGGCATACATCTTTTCTCCAGCCAGGCAAGGAAAGGACATGAAATGCCAATGAACCAAGGTGCTGTCCACAGCTTGCCCTACTACCAGTGCACTTTGCAGAACACAACAAGCAAGCTTAAACAAGAGAATTTAAGATTATTGGATGGGTGGGAGCTGTGCTTTGTGAATGTGGGAATTTGTGTGGGAACAGTTAGCCAGATTCTCCCAGGGTTTAGAATAAGATCAAGGTATACAGTAAGAGTAGGGAGATGGGGCTGGAGGCTGCTACCTGTCTCCCATATTTGACAGCATCTGTCAGCTCCAACTGCTTGAGCCTCTTCTTTGTTCACATTGCTTGTGGTGCCAAAAATATGTCACATTAAGAATCTCAACCAGACCAAAAGCAAGTCTCCCCTGCACTTAGCTGCCACTTCCTCAGCACTCTGCTGTCAGACAGAAGACATATGAGTAGGTAGCCTGCTTGTCACCACGAAAATCTTCCAGATACAACACTTGTCTCACTATCTGCCCTTACAGACAGCCTCTATGGTCCCCCATGTGCCCTACAAACTAGGAGCAGTTTGCATCTGGCTGAATTGGAAATGGCCTTGCAGTTACCTTTAGACTCCTCACTCCGTGTCTGACATGGCTATAATAGTAAATTTCCTACTCACATTACAAAAGACAGAACAATACTAACTCATGGCAGTTTCTACCAACAGGTGTAATTGCTATGCTTTCTATGTACAAGTACAACCTCTCTAAAATGAAAACGAAAATTTCTTTCCCACAAACAGAGGACCACAGAGATTCAGAAAAATTACCTTCCTGCTTACCGCTGCATAGTACTTCTTAATATAGAGATTTTTTGAAAGAGAGATGGCTAATTTGTATCTTGAAGGGACACAAATGAGGAGCACATAAATCTTCTGGGCTAGAAATCTTTCTAAAACTTCAGAAAGTCAAGATCATACAAGTTTGAAGGCATACTTTTTTTATAGACCACTGGCAAATGATAAATTAATAAAACTCTTTCACGCTGAACTTAGAGCTACATGGACTAGAGCAGACAGCATATGGTCTTTTTTACATTAAAGAGACAATCTCTGTGGCTACGAAATACTACACTTTGTTTACCATCTCTCTCAAAATCAAAAAAAGTCCTACAGCCTGTATTGTCCCTGCATTACAGGATTTCTGCTAGACAGTCAGTCCTTGTTTTTTTGCCAACAGATGCTGAAATTTTACCTGCAGGAACAGACAGATAAAGCTAAATTCTAATTTGTTGTCTGTACACTGCTTTTTGCCACAGTTGTTGCTGTATCTGGATGCAGGCTTCCAGAATGCCCCTTTTGGTCAGAATGAAGACAAAAAGTAGGTTCTTAAATACAAATGTATTTTAAAGCTGCATAAGTAATAAAATATTAAGGGTTAAATTTAGAATGAGACATGATAAAAAGGTAAAACAAGGACAAATCATACTTGATAAAGGTGCTTGAGAAGTAACCTTGACTGTAATAGTGAACACAATTTCAAATTATACAGTACTAACCTAGTCTTCCTTAATCTGTTGATTTTGTTCTGTTATTGTTTGATTTAGTTTCCATTAAAACTACCTCTATTTGCAGTTTAGATAAAAATTGTGCTCACGCTTCAAAAGACCTACATCAGACATGAATCTGGAGAGAATCAATTTCTAAATAACAATTTGACAAGACAGTCAGAGCAATTATAGGGAGGAAGAAGTGCATAACCTACAAACAAATTCCAGTACCTCTGAAATTAAAAAGTTTCTTGAGGTATTCTGGTGCAGTCTGAAAACCCTTCAAACATGGAAGAATAGACCTGTTCATAACATTAACAACATTAACACTAGCATAACATTAGCATATAACATTAACAACATAAACATTAGCAACATTAACAGAGAGTGAATAGAAGTCGCAATACATTTTGAAATTAATAGGTATTCCTGGCTGAAGATGTACATTTCTGATACTTTCCAAAACTCCTCTCTGATGTACCATGCAACTATTCTCTTTAAATTTACAGTCACCTAAAACAGTAACTGACGAAAAAACAAGTGAAAAGTTTGAAGCTTAAGATCTATGCAGCAATATAAATTAAAACCTTTCCATACTTCTCAAGTCTACAATCATGCCTCTCAGACAATAGAAGACTACTCATGTAATTCAGAAACACCTAGAGAAATCTGTTTTGTAATATTTTTACTTTGTCTTTCCTAAAGCCTCAAGCCTTTTCCTCCATTCACATTATTTATCCTGAAAATACGTTATATGTCTCCCAGAAATTTAGAAAATTAAATAGGAGAAAAATGCCACAAAACCGGAAGGTCTTAAAAAAACTGAGCCTTGCACTTTAGATTGCAGTAACACATTGAACCACATTGAACCAAAGTGAACGTATTGAACCAAATTGCATATACATCAGTGTTTCCTTCCAATCAGCTAACCCTTGGTGCTGTATAAGTAATTAAAGCCTTAAATTTATTGTTTTAAAATGTTGAAAATACAATAGTAGTCACCAGTTTTCCCTTTAAATAATCTATATAGCTTGGTTAAATTAAAAATTCCAATGGAAAACTTGTCCAGAAATGTTTATTTCTCTCCAAAATAAGTATTGTAATGAACAGTGAATTCTCAGTCAGTGGTTAATATGTCTTGGGTTTTCTTTGTTTCTGATATTTTTATATCTATATGGTTTTCAAATAAAATATAGAAATATATTATAAAGAATTCACTGGGAGCTTTTGAGAAAGGAAATTAAAACCATCAGCCAGATATGAAAGCTGTTGAAATTAGTAACTGCACAGAGCACAAGGAATGGACTGCAATTCCCAGAAGATTACATATAAAATGCAATACTTAAGTATCACTTAAGTATCACAAGGCTGACAATTTTTATCCAGAGTTCATTCTTATTCCAGTATTACAGAGGTGCCACTTACAACTGTTATTCTGATAGTTCACAGCAGCACTTCCCATGTGTATCTGTTACATTGATTTTAAATGGATCAGAAAATGTCAGGAGCCAACAACTGCATAACCTACAATGGATAACCTACAACTTCTCCACAAGCTGCTTGCTAATGAGGCAAAGCTGTAGTTTGGTGAACATTTATTTCAGAGAAAATGCTTTACTAAACCCCTTTATGATAGCAGAAACAGTCAAACAGACAGTGAATTTACCAGAATTAAAACACCCAAAAAATTTAATCCACTGAGTTCCCTGAGGGGACGAAAAGCAGTATGAAGAAAAAATTATGTTAACACAATACTAGAAAAAGAAATTACTGTCAAACTCTGACAAAGATACCTTACTGGTGACTTCAGAGATTTCATCTGAAACTCTTCCCACCTTCACAGTGAGGTGTACATTTAAAACTATTTTACTTATTCACCTGAGCTTCTCAGAGCTACTCTATTTCTGATTTGATTTTAAACACAGAAAAAGCTACTTCTATTTTTTTCAACATCAAAAGTAAACACCTCTAACAAAACCGTAGCATCCAAGGACACCAATCCAATTGTTTACTTAGTGAAAAAGTGTCTGCATTTACTGTAAAACCTTGTAGTACTAAAGACAAAAAGGGGAATACTATAAAACACAGGATATTTACTGCGCCGTTTCCACAGTTCTAGGTTAGTAGCAAATGAGATATAGTCCCGAGATCATAATTTTAACAGGAAGTCCTACTAACAGGCTATCCGTGTCTTCTTTAAGAGCCATTCCTGCTGCACCTGGGGACGAACAATCCCAAATGTCAGCACACACCAGGGGTACAAACAGACAGATCAGTTTTGCGGAGACAGACCTGGGACTCTTGGTGGATCACAGGCTGTCCATAAGCCATCAGTGCCCTTGTGCCCAAGACGGCCAATGGCATCCTGGGTTCCATCAGGAACAGTATGGCCAGAAGATTGAGGGTGGTGATGTTGTCCCTCCACTTGGCCCTAGTGAGGCCACATCTGCGATGCTGTTATTTTCCAGCTGGGCAGCTCCCAGCATGCACTGATGCTCGGCGTTATTCATCCTCGAGTGCAGAGCTTTACACTTCTTCTCACTGAACTTCTTGAGCTTCCTGTCAGCCTGTTTCCAGGGGTTTCTCCAGGATTAGAGCACAATCCCTGAGTGGCAGCAGAGCCTTCTAATATATCACCTACTCCTGCCAGTTTGATGTCATCAGGACACTTGTTGAAGGTACACTCTGTCCCATCATCATCATAATAATTAGTTACTAATTGATTATTAATTACGATATTAAACAGGCTCAGACTCAGTATTATCCTCAGGAATTGCCAATTGATACTGGCCTTGAATTAGACTTTGAGCAACTGACCACCACACTCTGAGTCTGGTCACCTTTCCACCAGGCCAGGCATTTCAGTGTGGAAGCTTATCAAGCTGGCCAGGCATGAACTCCTCCTGATGAAACCACACAAACAGTTCACCATGCTGTTCTTGTCAGTTTGCCTAGAAATAGTTTCCAGGGACTAAGTGACATTTGCTTTGTGCCAGTATTCAGGCATTTCTCCCAGGCACCATGATCAATCATTGCAAGGCATTGTTATTGCAGGGAAGGGAAGTTCAGGGAAGTTCAGGGCAGGGGAGAGAAACTCAGGGGAGGGGAGGGGAGGGGAGGGGAGGGGAAACAGAATCCTGAAGTCTTTTTCGATTATTCTGAAACTGAAAGTGCTAAGTATTTTGGCTTAATAAAATATATTCTTCAGTTAGTCCAAAGGGGAAAAGGAACCTGGGACATCTTCTGAGCAGAAGTTTTTCTATAGGACGACTTTCTAACATATACAAGGCATACTTATAGAATAAAAGCAGATATATATTTTTATCCATATCTAGGTGTCATCAAAGATCACTTCAATGCAATTAAAATACTATTGCTTTCTTTATACTTTCATTCCTGAATCATGATGTACCATGATATGCCAACATACCCTTTGACAGATAGCTTCCTTATCTATAGTGAAAGTAAACTTGGCAATACTGATGTCTTTAAAATGTAAAAACAAAACCACTCTTACTTTTTTTTTTTCTTAAATAATGGCTTTTCTTTTTCTTAAATAATGGCTTAATCTCCTTTAGTTGGCTCTTTTTATCAAGTGTTGCCAGTAGTGGTTCCTAAAGTGGCCAATATGTGACCACTGAACTCACCTTCTCTGAATGCTTTCGGAGCAAACAGATGACCTGGCATACTTCTCTGGGGCCAGGCAGCACCACAAGCTTGGGATCAACTTATTTTCAAATATTTATCTTGACAGAAAGTTGTGTAGATACCACAGTTTTGAAATCATCAAACATTTAATAAGAATAAAACACTGAATAATATTTTATCAATTTAGAACCCTACAGTATAACAAATTGGTTTTTGCAAATGTATTATTTTATGTCATTACATAATAAACAGGCTCAAAGGCAGACTGTGCTACAAATTGTCTGAATTTATGTAACAAATGAAAAAGAAAATGCAATGTTGTATATGCAAATTTGAACTCAAATATTGCTCTTGTATAGACTAAAACTGATTTTCAGTTCTCTAAGATGATATTCTTCTTTATAAATCTATTCACCAGGATTTGACAGCTAATTTAATTACTTTATAAATGTCACTGTTGATTTTAGGAAAAGACCGGAAGCATTAGTGAAAAATAGAAACTCTGAACATAGCTAAGGCAATATGTTTAAGATACAATTGCATTTTAGATATAAAAAGATATAAAATGCATCTTTACTAAGATTTTGCTGAACCTTGAGTAGTTATAGTGCAGCTGGCAAGAAAACAGAAAGTTTCAGGGAGTAGTAAGAGACAGTAATGATCCTTTCATATTAATGACAGTCAGCAGATAATGAAAACACCATGCAAATCGCCTATTTACACTCAGCAATACCAGAGCTGTTAATGGACCAATGAAGTGAAGAAGAGAGCAAGCTGTAGTAGAGAATGTAGTCACAGCTGGAATCAGCCCAAGTAGCAGATTCAGCTATTGAAGAGAGGAGACTCTTCCTGAATTGCTCAATGTACAGTAGTTACTCTAGAAGTAAAGAATCAGAGTTCTGCTGAGTTACAGTTCTATTTATGAGGACTGGTTCAAATGAGGTCTCAAAATCAGGAGAAAAGCCTTTACTTTCCATCCTCCTCCCATCCATTATGAAGCAGGAGCTAATCTGTGCAGAAAGTGACACCAAAAAAGCATGAACATTCCTAGTAATTGCTGACTTCTCACTGAGGGCTGCTGAAGTACCCATTTGCCATCTGGACCTCTCTAGAGCGGTTTACTGTCTACTGGGGGCTCACATTCTCAAAGTCACAAAGAGGCTGTCACACCTCGTAAAACCAGAGGACTACCATGCACTCCTACTCTTCTACACAGGGCCAAATTAGGCTGCAACAAAGAGTTTGCAAAACATCAAAAGAGGCTTCACATCCTTCAGAGAGATGTTGAAAGGATCAGAACCATGGGTAGTGTTCTCCTCTAAACCCCTAGCTGGAGACTGGGGACCCAGAAAGAAGATGAATGGATCAAGGGAATGGTTGACTGCATGGCTGGTACCATGCTCAGGGTTTTGGCTTCTATGATCTAGTATGCACCCTTAAGAAACAGCAGACAGTCAATGGGGCTCACCTGACTGGGTGAGATGAGCATGTTCTAGGAAGGAACTGGCTGGACTTCTTGACAGAGCTTTAAACCATACTCAGCAAGGGAAAGGGATATATTTCCAAGTGTTGGAGAGGAAGAAGAAAACAACAGCACTTCCAGGAAACAGCAAAGAAATACCTGTAAATCATGAGCAAGGAATTAGGAAAGGATTCTCCAGAAAGGTGAAGAGAACTCCAGTGCAGAAGGGGCTATATCTATGTAGGCCAGAAAATAAATTCCAAGGAGAGTGTACTCCCATCTCTGGTAGATGAGAAGGGAAATCTGATATCAACAGGTATGGAGAAGGATGTAATGCTCAAAAAGCTCTTTGCTTCAACCTTCTGCCATCACCAGACATCCCATGTCTCTTAAGTCCCCGAACATCTAGGTGGGATGGGGGAGTGAATTCTCTCCTACTGTCAGTGAAAAGCAGGTTTGAGATCACTTGGTGAAGCTGAATAATCACAAGTTTACAGGACCTGATGACATGCATCTGGGGTCCTGAGTGATCATACTGTTGGCCAAGCACTTTTCCATCCTATGTGAAGAGTCAAAGTGACCAGGTGAAATCTCCAGTGCTTGGAAAGAAGGAAACATCACTCCTATTTTTAAAAAGGGGAGAAAAGAAGACACAGAGAACAGCAGACTGGGGAGTCTCACTTCTGTGCCTCAGAAGATCATGCAGCAGATCCTCCTAGAAAATATCTTAAGGCACATGAAAGACAAGGAAGTGATCTGAGGCAGCCAGCACAAGGACTGCCAATAGTAGAGAGGGGTTGGATGAGCTGGGCTGACCCTGAAAACTCCACACCCCCTCCCTCAAGCCCTCAAGTCCTTAAGATAAAGATAACAACCCTTCTGCTTCTGCCCCAGCCGAACCAAGGCCCCACAATAATGTGGGTAGTATGGAGTTAAACAGCCCCAGAAACTACATCCCTTTTTTTCTATAACCACAACACTAAGGGCAAATTTTACCTGACCAAACCGGTGGCTTTTTGTGATGGAGTAACTGCAATGGTTGACAAAGACTGACCAATGTCATCTATCTAGACTTCTCTGACACTGTTCCACACAACATCCTTACCTCCAAATGAAGACCAACTGTCTTCGAATTGGACATGAATTTGAAGGGTGGGCTGCTTAGTAGGTAACAGTTTGCTGGACAGACACATCCACAGAATTGAAGTCAATGTCCAGGTGGAACTGATGACTAGTGATGTTCCTCAGGGCTCTGTGCTGGGACCAGTGCTCCTCAATGTCTGTCTCAATTACACAGTGAGGCCAAGTTCTCCCTCAGCAAGGGTGCAGATGAAACAAAGCTGAGTGGAATTGTTGACACACCTAAGAATGAGATGCCATCCAGAAGGACCAGGACGATCTTGAGAAATGTGCCCATGAGAACCTCATGAGAGTCAACAGGGCAAAGTGCAAGGTGGTGCACCTGGGTCAGGGCAATCCCAGATGTGAACACAGATGGAGAATTCATTGAGAGCAATCCTGATGAGGACTTGGGAGTTGTGGTGAATGAAATACTGCACATGAGTAAATAGTGTGAACTAACAGCCTAGAAAAAATAGATGTGTCTTGAGCTGCATCAAACTCAGCATGTCTGACACGTTGGAGGAGGTGATTTTCTCCCTCTGCCCTGCCCTTGTGAGACGCCACATGGAATGCTGCATCCAGCTCTGGGGTCTTCAGCACAACAAAGATGTGGACCTGTTGGGAGGGCCATAAGCACAAGCAGAGGGTTGTCTTCTATGAAGACAGGCTGAGACTGCTGGGTTTCTGCAGCCTGGAGAACAGAAGACTTTGGTGAGATCTTATGGCAAACTTGCACTATATTAACAGGACTTAAAAAAAGAGGGAAAGCTATTTTTTATGCAGTCTGATGGTTTTAGGTCAAATGGGGAACCATTTCAAAATTTATATTAGAATTAAATTAAACATTAGAAGAAATTCTTTACTCTGAGTATGATGAGTCACTGGAACAGAGAAATTGTGTTCAGAGAAAGTGTTCAGTGCCAGGCTGGGTAGAGCTTTAAGCAACCACATCAAGTGGAAATTGTCCCTTTCCATGGCAGAGGGAGGTGAAACTAAGTGATCTACAAGGTCTTTTCCAACCCAAGCCATTCTATGATTCTATGAAATCTTGCACAAACCAGGACCTAGAGCCTACCTCCTCAAGAAAAAGCCATTCAATTTTTCATTTTGCTTGGTGCTTCCATTGCAGAAAGTAAACACAGTAAATCAATTCTGATGTTTCATAAATGCTCAAGAGGGGAAAAATAAAAAAAGAATGTATTGTACAGTGTTAACTGTAAACTAAGCCAATATCTGATGTAAGACTATGTTATTCCTAGACATTCATTAATTAAATATGAGGTTATTTGCTATCCTTATAAGTTTGTCTTCCTGGCTATCCTTAGAAACAAGGCCACAATACAGAATAATGAAAAGAAGCAAAATCAAATATGATTTTCTGATTTACTTTTGCACATTGAGCCCATGAGTATTCTAAAAGACACACTTCAATTCCTCCCAGTTTTGCTGCTTTGAAATAGCAGTTACCTGTAAAGTAGAACAGGGTGTTGGGTTTTAGGAGGTGTAGTGTTTGGCAGATGTAGAAAATGCAGTGCGGAAGAAAAAGCACATTGTTTTCCGTCAGGTATCTAAGTACCTGACATCAGAAGCTTGTAAATAACAGAAATTTTCATTGTACACAAAATGGCTGTCATTCATAAAATTATTCACTTTCAAAAATTGAAAAAGTATTAAACATGCTGATAACAGAATTCTCTTTAGTAGTATTGTTTCCTAATGAAAGATAATAGTTTAAAGTATAATTGCTAGTAAAACAGTTAGAAAAGCAGTACAATTAGATCTAATTCAAAATTAGGTACCTTTTGATATACATATTTTTTTACTACATTGGAGGACTCTGATAAAGTTATATTTAACATCGTATGATAAATATGTAAAGGACATGGAAGTATGACTCAAATGAAATAATGCTGAAATTAGGTATTTCAGTAACAGGTGGCAGCTGGCATTACCCACTGCACATCTTTAGTGTAACGGAGACCATCGTACTCCATCTTCCCCTTAAAACAAAGGTATTTCTCAACAGTTACTGTTAACAACAGTGACAAAAAAAAATTATATCTATGGATAACATTTCAGGATGTAATGTTCTAGAAGAGGTAGGAATAAAAGCTTTCAGCCCTGTGGAGGATTTGGGGACACTAATGAATGTAGAATAGACCATGAGCTAGTCATGTGTTCTTGCAGCCCAGAAAACCAGCCCTATCCTGCAACAAAAGGAGCAAGGCCAGCAGGTCGAAGGAGGCGAGTCTCTATTTTTCTCTTCTGTGACTCCACCTGAAGTACTGCATCATTCTCAGCAAAAGAAAGATGTTAGAGTACCCTGTTAGAGTAGATCCAGAAGAGGGCTACAAAAATCACTGAAACCCCTCTTCTTTGAGGAAAGAGCTGAAATACCTCTCCTTTGAGGAAAGGCAGAGAGAGTTGAGGTTGTTCAGGCTGGATAAAAGAAGTCTTATTGCAGCTATTCAATATAAATAAGCTTATGAGAACATTAGAGAAAGACATTTTTAGCAGGATTTTAAGTGACAGGACAAAGGATAAGTTTCAGTAAGAAACTGAAATAGGGTAGCTTTAGTTTTAAATTGGATCTGAGGAAGAAATTCTCTATGACAACATTGGTGAGTCACTGGATGTTTTGGGTGGCCCATCAAGGGAAATACTCCCAGTCAGCTTGGATGGGGCTTTGAAAAACCTGATCTAATGAAAAATGTCCCTGTCTGTGAGAGAGCGATTGGGACAGATGACCTTTGAATGTCCCTTCCAACTGAAATCAATCTGTGATTCCATGAAATTTGGATTGAAAGGTGTCTGAAGTCAAGTTGGAGAATACTATTTGGACCCCCTGCATTTGCATTTTCCATGACTTAATTGTTACAGATTTTTTTTTTTAGGAACATGTTAACCTGAACTTAAATATTGCTGGTGATTGATAATTTGTGTTTTATAAATAATCTCATGGTTACTTTTATGGAAAAACAGACCTTTTGTTTCTAATTCAGATATGTGAATTCAAGTTTTAGTCTTCTGCCTTTTGTTTGCCTGCTGCATTAAAACATCCAGCTTCTAGACAGCGGTCTTGCATGTAAAATATTGACAAGCAAATGGCCTTGTGAACAATGCTGTTCAATGAACTTAAAAATGCATGGATTTTATTTATGCTGATTTTTTGTTTCTGTCTCCAAATTATTTTTAGCACTCTTATCTGTGAACAGCAAAAAATTTTTGAGTAAGATTAGTGGCAATGCTAAGGACTAATACGACTTCTCTATTCATGTATTTTCTGTTTATGTATCCAATACTGCCGATAGTAGAATTTGCACTGTTACTTTTGTTTTGTTATCTGTGTTTGCATCCCTAGTTTTTTGTAGTTGCAGCTCCATTCTATAAACACAGCCTTTGTGATTTCCATTCCTATAATTTTCATATTATCATATGAATCATATTAGACTATGAGAGACTTCTAGAAATAGAATTGTAACCAATATCAGAGCAGATGTCTTACAGAAGTTTATTGCATCAATATCAATAAAATAAATTTATAATCTCAATAAAAGAAAGTGTGGTAGGTTAGTTTCACATAGCCTAATTCACACAGACCAATTTGACACTATTTTATCCTATTTCAATTTGTCCTTGATGGTAAAAAAAAAGTCTTCTATTATTCTGCTTCAGATCAATGCCAATTTTTCTAATTTTTAACTTCTCCCTGGATCAGAACTTGCTTAAAATCTGCATTAACATATACAGACAATTTTGAATGGGTTTCATTTTGATAGTAATATAAAGAAGACTGCAAGAGGAAATAACACACCCACTCTTTAAAATGTTTTTTCTTTTAAAAGTTTGAATGCTAGAATGTTGAAAAGAAAACATCTAAAGTTATTTTTCTATATGGAAGCCTGAGGATCATATCCTTCATTGCTTTTTTTTTTTTAAAATATGGCTACTTAAGTGACATTCTACTGCATAAAACTCAAAATAGATCACCCATAACAAAAAGAAAAGATGTAAATATTGTCTCACTTAACTGCACTCATAAGTTTAAGACCATTTAAATTCTGTAATTTGAGTCTAATTTGATTCTCAATTCTCAAAGTCTCAAGTTTTTTAGATTAAAAAGATTGCTTTATTAAATAAAAAATACATGTAAAACTAGGTTTCTGAAACTCTACTCGATGTACACTTAAATAATTGTATATAAACAGATAATTAAATAGCAAGCAAAATAATGTTTTACTAGCAAACTCATTCTTACTCTACTTGGAAAATTCCAACAAATGTCCACAAAATCCTGTGATCTGAAACCATTAATATAATACCTGTATCATCATTTTACTGATAGTATTAACTGACACCACTAAGTGCCTTAAAATCTTACGTAGTACACAACTATTACTACAAGACTGCTTAGTGCAGAAATCTCAATCACATTGGTACTTGATTTTGCAAACACGTTAGAGCTTAAAATATGCTTGAATAAAAGAAGTGCTACAGCTTCTATATGTAACATTGTTGAAACTTATCTAAACTGAAAATTCCAAGAATAATTTTCTTGCAGAAAAGCAAACTATGGGTGTGTTCTAATTTCAATATTGTAAATACCTAAATGTGTATTTGGTCTTAACAACAGATCACATTCATTTTCTAAATCAGTTTATCCCCTTTTATAAAATCAAATCTCTTCCTAAGATCACATTTTGCATTTCACTGTTTCAGCTACAACATTGAATGTCTTCTTTCTTCAGCTATGCCTGTGTATACTTAGTCAAAATGAATATTTACTTTCAGCAGGTCTACATGCAAATTAGTGGCTGTTGCTGTGAACTTGAAAATAAACATGTTGACTTAAAATGTGAAACGGCATCTTATGAAGGTTCTACCACTCCTTGTTTTATCTGTAGTTACTTGAAAAGCCTACAGAAACAAATAAATAATTCAATATGATTTTGATATCATTCTGGCCATCTATATTTTCATGGGTTTACTATTCAGGTGGATATAAACAGAGTTATTCAGATATTCAGTAGAGATCTAGAGATTTTTAATCTTCAGAGCTGGAGACTGAGCATTACTTTTGTAGTGTAGGAAGGAGTAGACTCTGCAAAAAGAGAAAAAAGAAATAAATCTCAGACTTTAGCTATGTAATCCAGCACAAATAAATGAAGTCATTAGCTAGAAACAGCTAGGTTTGGTCTTGTTTCAAAGGTACTTTGCAAATTATCTCTGTGCTGTCCTTCAGAGATTCTGCAAGTTCATATTTTATAGAAGATATTCCTTCTACAGTCTGTTTTTCAAAAGCAGGTATTGGCATTGTCAATAGCATAAAAGTTCAGAAGCAGGAAATACAAAAGTGATTAATGATCCAAACTCTTCTTAAAAAAACAGTGAAGTAAGTTCTGTCCAGGAAGGAAGAGAACTGCATCTCTGAGCAGCTTTGCCCCACAAGAGCATAAACCTGGCCTGTTTTCAGTAGGGTCAAATGGAGGTTTCAGGCAGCCAGTCAGACCTCTACCTTTCCTAAGACTGTAGACACAACTCCATCACTACATATTTTATGGCCGTCTCTAAAGCCAAATTATGACCTAAGATTTTCCCCCATTGCATTGTTCTCTCCATTTTAACCACCAGTGTTACCATTATCAAAATCCAGCACTTTTATAGCAGACTTTAATTTAGAAATAGACAGAATGAATATTCATATCCACAACTTATAGATGTTAAGGAACAGAAGTCCAGCATGAGAACATGAAACGTATTGTGAAGTCACACCCTTTCTTTATATTTCTCTTTTAACAGGTTTTTTAGGCCGACTATATAGACCACTTAAATTAAACACAATGAAAATCTACTGCAAGATTTATTCCACAAAAAGTCCTTTCTACACACAAAATATTAAAGGAATTAAAATAAGCCTATGGAGTACCCTGTCTCACAGGAAACTTTCCCCTTTTTCCTAACAAATCTTATTAAAGAACACTCAAGAGAACAAAGATTTCTCAGTGACAGTAAATATAAAACAGAACAGCAACACGAAGAAATATGTAAAGTTGTGGGTGCTATGTAATAAAGATAAAAGCAGGTATTTTACTATAATTGTACAGTGGTTAAACAGTTAGTACCCTGAAGCAGATAATATTGTCAAAGAATATTCTACCAATATGATGAGGCTTCCACATATATACTGATCTTTTTGAGGAAGAGAAGCACTTCTTTAGGAATTCAAAATCACTAATACTAATCCCAAGAGAAGTAAGTAAATCCAGAGAATGAGAATATTCTTTGTCTACACCATCAATCAATTGAGGTTAAGGCATATACCAACACAATTAATTTTGTATACATTTTTTCAATATCAAGGGTCTTCATTAGGATCCAAACTTTTAACAAAGCAGATTTGGCATTTCACGATTAGTCTTATTTAATACCATAAAAGACAACTGGAGTTTAAGGGTGTATTATTTGTCCTCTTAAAAATGAATGGTCATAATATCTGTCTGCATTTATATTCAAGATAGCAGAAAGCTTACTGCAAATTTACACATACCCCTTTCCCTTAGGTCTTCAAGGTATGCTTTCATAAACTCTTTCTCAACTTGCTCACGTTCACGTTCATTTTCTATAATTTCTTCAGTGTCTTCACATACAATTGTTTCAACCGGACTGTCCTTGAGACTTACAAATCTAGACAGAGATTAACACACAAATGTACATGCAGGCAGCTGAACATCACTGGCCATCATGAATGACAGTTTAGAAATTGTTACCAGAGCCAGAAGCAGAAATGTAAAGAACATTATCTCAATTTTGCATGATATACATCTACTACAGAAATACAGATTTCAAAAGGAACTTTCTCTGTAATCCACTTTCCATATAAAAATGATCAGGTTTATCTTTTTTCCATCTATCTACATAAATTGTTCTTTGTAATAACAGGTGTAGCTCTTTATTACGGAGCTTCTGACCAACTACACTGTAATTTCCCCATCTGTTAATGAGCAATGTGAACTTCATCCTAACAATACTGCCTAGCAATCTGGAATTTTGCCGGAATCTGTTAGCTGCAATATGTGCCTCCATTTTTTGGTTATTGCATTACTCATCTATTACAATATATGACAGGGCATGCATTACTTTGAAATTGAAAATATTATAAAGGTACACTTTCCAGGTGAAAAACTAAGGGGCTAAATAAACAACTTATATCATGTGCAAATAAGTGCATAGTATTCTGAAAATCTCTGATTTTCACTCCAAGAAAGAAAAAAATTTTAAAAGTTGTTACTTTCAAAAGAACCAATTTTACAAGAAATCATATGGTTTTCTAAAATTCTGATGAATTGCTGTAAGTTTGTGATCAGCTGACCTCTTTGGCCCAGGTACCCACCAAACACCTCTCTCTGCCCCTCTCTTCAACTACACAAGGGAGAATAGCAAATGAAAAAATTGTAGATAAGCTTAATGAAAAAAGTAAAACCTAGGCATAGAAGAAAAGAAAAGCAAAGCAAAAAAATTACTCTTTACTTTCAACAGGTAATGTTTAGCCACTTCCTAAGAAGCAGAGACTCAGTATATGTAGCTGGTTTCTTTGGAAGACAAAAATTTCAATAACACATGATCCACCACCCCTCTTCTTTATTTTGGCTTTATATGCTGAGTATGACACCACATGGTATGAAAACATCCAGCTGGCCAATTGAAGTCAACTGTTCTGGCTGGTGTCCCCAGCTGTCCTGGCTGTGTCCCCTCCCAGCCTCTGGCTCACCTTCAGCCTACAGTGCTTTCTTAGGGAACGGTTGGAGAGACAGTCTTGATGACGTGCCGCCACTGTTCAGCAACTGCTAAAAACACTGATGTGTTATCAACACCTTTCTAGCTACCAGTGCAAGGAATAGCTCTAAGAGAGGAAAGGTAATTACATTCCATCCACAGCTAACTCCACTCTGAGCCAGACCCAGTATAGAGTCTGAAATGGTTCCATAATCAAAAACATGAACATTCCTGCAGAAATGCAGTATCTCTGTAACTGCAGAATACAATTTAGTTCTTTTAGTTTTATCCTGCATGCAGCAGTAAGGTGGTATTTCACAGCAAAGAACTACTGTGACCTTACCTAACATTTTCCTAGCCATGTCTCCCTCTCCCAGCAAGATGCTTTTGTCATCACGGAGGTTATCAGCAGCTAGATTCCAGGCTACTGGTCCCACTCTGAAGCATGGTTTTGCAACTCCAGAGCTAGAGCTGCTATGACCCAGTCTAACCAGGAATAGCAGTTTAGACATAGAGATGCACAATGTGGGTAACTGGTAGATGAAAATCATGAAACTGCAGATCCTCTGTAATTTCCAATCTTCTCAGTGCCTCCTTTATCACTCTGATATAAATTAGGTCAGAATTTCTAGAAACATGCTGGTGAAAGCATTTCTTCTGGGTGTATCTTACCTTATTTTCTTAAGAATATTTCCCTTTCTCTCTCTCTTTTACTTACTTTAAACCTGTGGTTGACTCACAGATGGCTGTGGGTATCTCAACCAGGTCATCACCACTGACAACTAGCAAACTGAGCTTTGGCATATTGACAAGAGCTCGTGGAAGATAAGTCAACTTGTTTTTCTGTAGGAGGAGCGTCTGCAATTCATCTAACCTGTAAAGATGTCAAAGATAGAGATGACATAAATTATTTATTTCAAATAGCAACATCTAGCCAAGATAGTAATACTGACTTGATCTTGTGCATAATAAGAGCAGTTGCATGCAACATCTTTGTCTTAAAAAGTCACTCAAACACTACTTTACAAAATTTCATCAACTTTAATGGAAATCTTCAGTACTGGGTCAGCATTACAGTATTAATAGCACACCTCTGACAAGTAATCAGAAGCAAGCTCAAGATAAAAGGTTACAAAATTGACTGTGTTTTCATACAGAAAATGTGGACAGAGCATGATATAAAGCCTCACCATGTGCATCCTGCAACTAATGAAAAATACAGGCCACCAGGTCACACTTTTGTCCATATGCTGGTTTCTATGAATTAGGTATGTCTGTGGTAGGCAGTACATCTCCATCTATTGTTTTTCACTAGTAATTAATACTGTGGGGAACAAGAGAAAGACCAGCTCCTCGTCAAAAGGTTCTTGCAAGTTGTCCCAATGAAATCAATTTAATGACAGTGTTTTGTGAGGAACTTCTGTATTATTTCCCCTGGCTTTTCCTAATGCAATAGAAATTTGTGTCTGTGCCTTTATTCCTTGTATTAGGTAGAAGACAAAGAGCATAGCAAGTTGATGAAACAAATTTGTCTTATTTGACTGTAAGGGTCCATTCCTAAGACACTGTTGGCAGGCTATGCTTATCAGGCCCATGCGGTTTGTTTGAATTCAGGTGAAAATATTAAGTAAGGCTTCAGTTTACTGTCAACTCATCTTTATTAATTACAGACTATCGTAATGATATTACAGACAATGATAATTCACAGAGGTTCATTGACACCACAGGCATTGAAATCATGAGTCTGAATGAGAGTATTAGTTTACTGATGTGGGGGTTATCTTGACATTTTTTAGTCTTCTGAATGCACATGAGCCCAAAGTCAAACAAAAAAAAACCTTATTTTTTTTTTGTATTATTATGATATTCTAGCATCAAATCTGACAGCTCAGTACAAAATGGAGAAGAAAAAATGTGAAAAGGGAATAATTTGAAGCTAAGGGAATATAGGTTACAGGGGCAAAAAAGTTCTACAAGTTGAGAGGGTATCCTTCCCTAAAAGAAAAATATCCTCTTAGGAACTCTTTGAAGTTAGTTAAGTCTCTGGTCAGATCCCCTGGGAAAAAAAACAGCAAGCTTTTGTTTTTTGTTGTGAATTACTAACACAAGTTAAGACCAGTGCTGCTGTCAGAATAATCTGTGATTACACCATGTCCCAGAAAAGTCTTTTTGCCCAGCAAAAAAAGGCCTTGCGAAAGTTAGAGGTGAATGAGTTTTCTGTGAAGTTTATTCTGCCTCAGGGATTTCTATTCCCAGATAAATAAATAATCTTGAATATTTTTTTAATAAACTTTAATTAATATGTTTGTTTTTTTTTTTTACTTAAGGCTAAGTAAAGTTTCATAAACCAAGTTGCCGCAGCACTCTAGAGTGAATAGTTAAGCTTAGGGATAAAAAAAGTGCTTTCTCAGGCAGCAAGTCCCATCAAAGGGATCAGAATGATTTTTTATAAACTAACTCAAAGTGGTTATTTAAACTGGGAGAATGAGTGCACACATTTGTATTTACTTCAGAGTAGAAGCGGAGGATTTTCAAGGGGGTTTTCGAATTTTACCAATATTTTTCTTCTTTACTAATAAAGTTTATCAGGCTCTTTGAGTAACTTAAGTATGCTTTAGTTCACCTTCTCCTTCCCATCTACCCTCCAGAGAGTTACTGCTGCCAATTCCATATGGTGAGTTCCCTGTGCTGGAACTGAAACAGAGTACATCCAGTAAACTTCCCAAAAAACCAATGTCTAGATAAAATAACAAGTTATTATGAAAGCAGCAAAAAAATATGTTTTGTTAACTGACCGCCGTCGATGAGCTAGTAAAATTAGCTTTTGTTCTCAGACGCAGTCCAGCAATAACAGAAATATTTGCATGCAAAAATACCTGATACATTTCCAAATGTAACGTTCCACCAACAGTGTCCCTTGGAAGATTTTACTTTCTAAATTCACTAAAGAGTTCCTATACCTGTCATTGAATTAAAACATAAACTACCTGTCTATGTCTTCTGGGAGATCTTTCAGGCTGTTGCTGCTAATATCCAACCACTGCAAATTAGACATCCGGAGAACACAAATTGGAATAGAATGGAACTTGTTTGCTGACACATCCACAAATGTGAGTTGTTTCAGGTTACTTAGCTAGAAAGAAGTGGTGCTTTATTTTAGTTACTTTTTGCAAATACAAGAAGACATTTCATTCATCAACCATTTTTATTCCCCCAAAAGCACTTAGAAAGATAAGAATTTTTTTTTTTTTTTTTTTTACTCAACAATTTTCCAGCCTTGTCTGTTAGTCATCATTTTATTAAAAAAGTAATTCAGAATTCCCTACCCCCCCAGATTGTTCATCACCTTTCTAACAGCACCAGGGGATTGGATAAAATTTTTATTCTTTAAAACCCTACAGGTTTAGATGACAGGTCTGGAACCAGAAAATTAGTTGGTTCTGAGGTAACAAAAGACAATTTTTATAACTAATAAGTTGTCATTCTCAAAATCAGAGATTTGATAGCCCATATCAAAATTACAAAGATTCCCTTCACTATAACTCTACTGTGCACTTAGAGTACATTACTAGCACATGATTAGAAAATGAAACTACCAATCTAAGCCAACAGATAATTAGGTCCAATATTTTTCAAAGATCTTTAAAAACACATCTTCTATACTGCAAACTGAATATATAATAAGAACACTAGATATTTTTACTGAAATAATTTTCAAAGGAATTCTATTTTTATGTAATAAACATTAAATGCAATGAAGATTAAGTACAAATGTAAAATATACCTGTTAAAGAAATTAATGTCTTGAATAGAATTCTCTGTGTAGTGAATCAATTATGCACTCTACCTGTGTTCATAAAACCATGCAGCTAGTTAAAGTGAATGTCAAAGGAGTATAAATGTTAACAAAAAAAGTATTAGAGAATAGAAATTGTATTTCTGAGGTTCTAATCATTATTCAGCATCACAATCAAACTCTATAGATCATGATACAGAAAAATAGTAGCAAAAAACTTTCATTGGCCTTTACCTGAAGGTGCCTTAGAATATAGGAAAAAAACCTCATACCAAACACATTTACCACTTCCAAGGTGAGCAGAACACACACAAAAGATAAAATATGAAAAATGATAAAGGAATAAAATACATTATGAATCCTTGAAAATTATTTTTAATTATTAATAATTCAAATCTGGATATTTTTTTATATTATCTATCCCAGCTCCTTTTTATTGCAATACTGCCAGACTTTCATCTTAATTTGACTCTTGCTATTTAAAATCCTCATGTTCACAGCATGGTGCTGTGACAGAGCTAGTTTCTTTAGGGACTTTTTGATGGTTGTTTTTTGTGGGATTTTTTTCTTGGTTTTTTTTTGTTTTGTTTCATCCTGGTTTGTGGTTGTTTTGTTTTGTTTTGCTTTGTTTTTTTGCAGTGTAGGTTTGTTGTTGTTGGGGTTTTTTTTTTTGTGGTATGTAGGTTTCTTGTTTGCTTTGGGATTTTGTGGGTTTTATTTGCTTGCTGTTTCTTTTTTTGTAGTTATAGCCTCATAAGCTGCAGAATCTTATCATCTTGAGAAATATTTTCAGGGGGTTTACTGAAGCTATCTTATACAAATGACTACAAAATTAAGTTTATCTTTCAAAAACATAATAGAGGTTCAGAGTTCCTGAAGTCAAAAGTATAATTTCAAAATGTCCCCCCCACTGTCTTAAAACAGTCCTGGTGAGTCATCACCATGGATATGTCTCAGTACAGATTCAGAGCAGGCAAACACATTTTATTGTGACACTTTTTACTTTCCAACCATTTTGTCATTTTGGGGACCGACTAAAAGCAATGAACACTCCATCATATTCTGTAAATTTTCCAAATACTGAATTTGTTTTCCAGAAAAACGGAAAGCACAGAAGCTCTTCTAGAATGTGGAAACAGGACAGTATGGAAAATAACTGGCACCATCTTAATACTACAATATCTTTGTGGTTTCAAATTATTATCACTATTTCAAATCCCAAGCAACATTTAAGAGTTTCTCTAAACTCAGAATAACTTGCTAAAACTGCCAATACATGTATTTCAACAAACTCTCCTCCTAAAAATTTTGCAAGTACAGAATAAAAATATCCCACAACCAACCAAAATATTCTCAAACCATCCCCAAAGAAGAAAAAACACAATCTCTAAATACAGAGTAGCAAATACAAGTTAAAATAGACTTTCTTTACTGTTCACTCAAGTTTCTAAACACTTTACTTTTACTTAAACAACTTGGTAACATTAAGATTAGATGGTAAATTTGTATTTCTTCAACTAGTCTTCCCTGAAAGTGCTTTATTGAATTAAATATTACAAGCTTTCTTCATATAGCAGTATTACTTTTTTAAAGAAATATAGCTGTTTCTTCCATTTTTCAAATAGTATGGTATATAGATTGGTTTAATACTTTAATACTTGGTTAGATTAAAATACACATTTTCAGGAGTGTTTATTCCCATAAAAATGTGAAAACAAAACACAAGGCCATCTACTCTATCAATACAGATTTTGGTTCACCATGCCACAGATCATTTGGAGCCACAATATATTGCGTATGCTGCAAGCCCCCAGTACTTGTGCTTTTAGGGTAATTTTTAACAAAGCTGTCCATTTTCTGGAGTATGTTGAAACTTAATGGAGTTTTTAATTTAATATATTCGTGATATATTACTAACAAATGCCTTTGATAGATGATGTATTGGAAATTATGGTAGATGTGTCTTATATTTTCTGAAGAAAACACTCTGTATTTTATTTCTTCTTAAAGGACTGATGGATTTTTGAACCTTTTGCAACATTTCATTTTCAAACAAGCATGGCTCCCATATGATTTTTAAGTTATCATTCATTTTTGCTTGACATTGATTTTTACTATTTTCCTTTATGATGCAACTTTGAATCAATCACTATATAGGCTTTATGCAAGTTCCATTTTAAAAAAATAGCCATGTTTAATAGTCTAGCTACCTGGACAGACTTATTGTGGTACTTATGTTTAATCATTCTTGTCATTTTTCTTTGACAAACTGCACCATTTATCTTCACAATTTTTTTATAGAATTATTTCAGATAACATTGTAGAAGTCCACTGCTTCTTTTTCTCTCTGGCAGTTAAACCTCCAGTTGAAAGAAGAGGACAACATGTCCCAGACTGAATTATTATTTGATTGATGGCTGTGGCTTTATTTTTCTTCTGCTTTTTTTTTTTTTGCTGCAAAAGGGATTTGCACATAAGGTTGCATGCTTATTTACCATGAATTGCCTTCTTCTTAGCATCAACACATTAAAAGGTGCAATGTTGTGTTAAAATACCATATTTTTCAGTGACATGTAAATAACAGAAGCTGCAACCCATCAAAGTCAATACACGATAAGACATGCAAAGGAATGTCTATCCATGCATTACAAATGCACTTTTGCTCAGAAATTTCAGAAGTGACATCAGAGAAAATTTGTACCACTTCAGTAGAATATGCTATCACATATATTGTTTCCCATAGATTGACAGTCATTATTAACCTGCAGAACATAGTAGGATAAATGAAAAAGAAACACCCTCGGAGCAAACTGCATAGTTGTCCACTTAGCTATTGTGATTTCAAACCAAGCGCCTATCTTTTCTTTCATTGAGCTGTAAGTGTAACCTCTTCTATAATCTCACTGACATTCATGGATAAAAGAACAATTACAGGAGTTTGGTACAAGAATCTTTAGAGGGAGAATATACCTTTCATAAAGATATAGTTGTATATTTATAATCCAGTACAATATCAGACTACTAAAGTGGACTCTTAAACTTGATAAGGCAAAGGCATTCAATAGTCTGGCTTAGAAACAGAGTACTAATTTCATGCGTTTTGTGACAAAACCCTCTGAAGCCCAAAAACACATTAAATCAAGCAGCACTTCATTGTTTGTATCTTGTGCAATGCCTTAAAGAACACAATTGTCTGTCTTGAACACTGTTAAGGTCACTGTTAAGGAGAAGGACTTTGCCATGAGATGAAATAAGCACAGAACGGAATGACAGGATGGCACTAACTCTAGGCCTGGTGGAGGTGAGATTGGGGTAATACATCCTGGACCATGCATCCAGAAAAAAATTCACACTGCGGTAAGCTCTGCAAGAAGCAACTGCTCATATGCTTATCACCAGTCAAACAAAGCTCACCCCAAGCTATGGTATGGATGGAATCCATAATCACCAAAGCCCCTCTGAAGAGACCTCTGTGCATACCTGGAATTTGGACAGTAAATTAAGCCACCACATCAGGAGCTTGAGATAAGATAAAGGCGGTGCTATTGTCTGAGTGTTATCTCATGGGGGAGGTTAACAAATCTTGGAGAGAAGAATCTATCACTGAAAATGATCACAAAGAATGCAGAGTTTTTGGGCCTCAAGGAAAGCCAACTCAGCAACTGTGCTGAAATCGTCTCCATCTGGATAAAAGGTAATACCTGCAGGGGAAGATCATGAGCACTGGCACACAACCCACCCACCCAATAATCCCACCAACTCAAAAGAAGAGAAAAACTAAGGACATGAACTTCCTACCTGTCATTAGAAGAGAGGTAATCATGTGACCAATAGAATAAGAGAATAGTGTAGCCAATAAGCATTCCTTTGTTTGCTTAAATGAATACGTAATAAGTAAGTGAAAAGTTTTGAAAGACATTAAGAACCCCACCACCAAGAAGCCCAGGGTGATCAAGGACTGGAGGGATGCTGCTGGATTCACGGGTGGCAATTATCTTCCACTTTATATCTCTCTTTCCCCTCTGCCTTTTCTACTTCTTTCTTTCTACCTCACAATGATTGTTAAATAAAATCTGTGTTGTTGACTTCAGTACATAGTTTTGTTTGCACTTTAATTGGGACAGGGGCATTTCTCACTGATTGGATCATGACATCTTGGTAAGCTATACCTAAGAAATGTAAGTGAAAGACAGCCTTCGTTGTGATGGCATCATTCTGATTTTGCAGTGTTAAAATCCTAAACCTTTTGTAGAGTTAACCCACCAACAGACACTGTTATTCTTATGCCAAACCTTTTACTTGGAAGCTTAATATTGTCCTCTTTCACTGTTCATCATTTTATCATCCAAACAGCTAAAGTTTAGTGTCTAATAGGGTAAATACAGCTATAATAATCTTAGTATTGGAAGTTCATAGAAAGGGACTTTGCTTGTTATTAAAGCAGGTTTTTTGTATGCACAAATCTTTCATTAGCTCTACAAAAAAAAAAAAAAAAAAAAAAAAAAAAAAAATTAAAAAAAAAAAAAAAAGAAAATCAGTTTCATTCAATATATTCACAAAATACATGCAATACATGAAACACATAAAATGTTCAAAAAATATCAGGTATTGATCATTCACAGGTGATTGAAGAATCACATAGTAATAAGGGTAGGACTATCATGATACAGTTAAAATCCCTAAGAATGCGAATTATGTATTTAAGTCTATGTATAGGAGTTGTTCCAAGCCAACAAAAGAGTCACATGTATGAAATTAAGTACCCAATTAAGGATTTCCTGGGTTAAAGCCAAAATATGCCTTCTGTCTCAAAAAATAAAATTATGTTGATTACTTATGTTAAATTTTCATAGCTTTGATGCTGCAGCTACACAGTCTGCATATATTATTTGCCATCATAAGCTTTGCCATCATAAAGTCATCTCATATTCAAATTTCCTAAACTTGTAAATAAAGGACACACTTTATAAGGGAAAACTAGGTTCTACAAAGGTCAATTAAAATTTTTTCATTAACTTAAATAGATCCAGTAGCTCACTTTGGGAGTGTACTCTTCACATGTTTCAATTAAAAACATTGGAAGAGGAAGAACAGCAATGTCAGTAGCATATGGACATTAACTGACCTATCCAGCATGTTTGGAAACAAAGTGCCTTTGAATCTATCAAAAGACTCTTTAAAGACATATTCTGTTCCTTCACCAAGAGACTATCAATATTGCTTTCTCTTACAACATAACAGAGACAAAGCCAAAAACATTTTTTTCATTTCTCCTTCAAGGTGTGTAGCAATTGAAGAAACTCGATTCAGATGGTACCATCTTAATTATGATTTAAGCATCTACAAGGATTCTGGTTTGCCATGACAACACAATGCACCCTGTGAAGTTACTCTTCTGGTTCAAAAGACTGAGTATTCTTGCCATCTGTGGTGCTGAGAACTACAGCCATTGTGAACAATTGTCTACCACCAGGACAACACTGCAACTTGGATCTGGATTTGTCTTCTTGAAGCAGGGGTTTCATAAAGAATATTCCCAGATTTGTGAAATTCACAATGGAGATAAGACTACTTTGCACACTGTGACACATTAGAATTAGACCATGTCTAGTACAGCATATTGTTGTAAAATATCCATTATAAAAGTTCTTTTTCTTGTAGCTTCACAGACAACGTGCATGACACAAACCTACAATTGAGGGCAATGTCAACAATTCAACACCACAGGTCACTGTTTGTGGCATGATAAGATTACAACAAATTTTCTCTTCCTCCTCTTCATTCTTTTTTTATAGTGCTGCTAGACACACAGGAGTTTTTTATTTACTTTCCTTCAGGCAGTGAAAAAGCTAACAGGAAAAATTTTGAGATTATATCTCTTCCCAAAGTATTCTATTCTCCCTATTTTATAACAGTATTTGTAGGAAGTTTTATGTTGTGCTTTGACATAAACACGCAAGAACAAATTGAAAATAAAGCTAATATTAGTAAAATAATCAGATATGCAAGAGGTCTTTTCCTGACTTGGATAAGAAAGCTAACAAATGGCACATATGTTGTGTGTGCAGTGAGCAGGATTTTGTACAAATAGGTATCTGGCTACTTTCTAATAATTTTTTGGTGCAATTAAGAGCATGAAGCTGTGAATTATTACAGCTCTTAGTGCTTCATTGCTATTTTGCATTGCTCCATCCAGTCTGTGACTGAGTAACCTTAGGGCATCCATTGAATTATGTTCTTATTAGGTGTCTGATAAATGTAAAAATGAATACTTATTCATATATTTACTTTAGAAAACTTGCAATAAAGCTGGACTTTCAAGATGCATTTTAGAGGTAGAATTCCCCTAATGTGAAATTTATAGAGCTGTGACACAGGTTCTGGAGAGCAGTACTCTAGTAATTCTACTCAGCCATGTAATCTTTGGTAGGGATGATTACATAGCAAGCCTACAAACATCGTCTGTTTTTCATTGGAAAGTCTGGAAATTATCTTTTTCTTGGATTTTTTGGCTGGTTCTTTTCTATTATACACTAATGAAGCATTTGCTGAAATGGTCTATAAAAAATCCACCTGTCTCTATAGAATATATCTCGCCAGGTCTTCAATGTAGCCAATATGCTCTTGTATTTCTGGGAAGCTGCTAAGTCTAAATTATATCAAGACCTCTTCAATTGGCTCAGAGTACCTCAGGAAGATATAGGCAGTAATACAGCTGAAGGTTTGTTCTATAAGCCCCTTGGATTGCTAAATAGTGTCCTATGTCTCTTAAACAAGAAAAAAATGGCTAACAAAATCAGTCATCTGGCCTGTCCCAGCATAGCTGTTCAGAAGACAAATTGTGTAGAATCAGGTTTCATGATACTGAAACAGTATAAGCTCAGATACATTTTACACTTTTATTTCTGTGTCCTATATCAATATAAGTAGCTTACAAACAGATGTTTTACTATTCAATTCCCTCTAGATTGCATCCAAGCTACTTATCTTTGTTTAGCTACGTATTGCTGCTACAGGCATATACAGCCCTAGTAATTTTTTAATAATAAAACAAAAAATTGATGTATTTGTGTATATCATGTGCAATATCAGATAATATTTTCTGTGACCATGACATTTTACAAATACCTATATAATGCTTTGAGCATATAAAAACATGAATATAACAAAAGAAAGTATGACTGCTGAGCAAATACATTGGAGTAACATTTATTATTAAGAGCATGCATCTGAAGCTGTCAAGCTTTTCACAACTGCACATAAAACCTAATACCGAGAAGTGCAAGCTAATGCAAGAACATTTCTTAAACTGACTGAAACCTGGAAAAAGATGGAAAAATGAAAAAAGTAACTTCATGAAAGTATTGCACTCACTATGCATTAGTGGGAAAAGGAGCAAATAAATCATTGGATATATATGTAATATGATATACAGTAATCAATCCCGAATTACTTCCCACTAATTAAAACAACACTACACACAAAACACCATAATTCCCATTTTTTCTCTAGGTAAATTATGGGATTTGGAAATGAACAATAGATAATAACAGAATGAAAATACTTTGTTATTTTCTATAAATTATTGGTTTTCAGTAGTTCTGAAAGACCTAAATTAAGATTAGAAAAAACTGTAAAGGTTAGAACAATTGAGCAAGAAATTGGTAATTCATGATGTATTTTTCCTTGACAATGTTCCTCACAAGAGCAATATAATCAAAAAGTATTGCATCTCTCAATAAAATGAAACCTCTACACAATTAGATTCTAGAATTTGCAACAACATGTTTTTAAATTACTTTTCAAAATTCTGAGGAAACTGACATTTACACAAATAATGAAAACTTCTGTTTCTATGTCACAGTCCAAAGAAGCACAGTCAAATTATTTCAACCTGAGAATATAGCACAAACACATCACCAGTGTTCTTGTAAAATAATACTGCTTATTAAGATTTCAAATGTCATAACATCTAAAGGTTTAATTTTTAGTAAAGCAGATCTGCAATTTAGGGTTTATTACTCTACTGATATCAACATTAACAGAGCACAAAAAACTGGAAATAAATCTCTGTGGTGCAAAGCTCTAAAAAAGACACAGTAAGAGTTCTCTATTGTGCTGTTTCAATACAATTAGTAGTCACTACAGGCAAATGGAAAAAAAGGAACAGAAACACCGTGGCAGGGAGTCACTTCCCAAGGTGAAAAAGTAGATCACAGAAAGTATAACACAGGTTTCCTTATTTCTAGTCTTGAGATGCTGAGGACCACTCCAGGTATGTAATATAACAAGTATATCAAGACTTAATTATGGCAATGAAATTAATTGAGATTTAAGATTATCTATATTTTTAGAACCTTCTTGTTTTCTTCCCTTTTTTTGAAAAATGTAGCTCAACACTCTACAGTTCTGAAGCATCAAATTAGGTCCTCTATCTCAATAACTTTTTTTGTTGCCTCTAACCACTATTTCAAAGAGCATTTTATATCTGAGAATGAAAGATATTTCAGCTATATTCAAGATAGTTTGAAGTAGCCTGGCCTCTCCTTAAACCAACTCTCTTCACTGAAAGGAGTGCATTCAAAGAGAAACCATAAGGGCGAAAAAGAACAGCAAATCATGAAATGGTGATGCCCACATGTGATCCAGACACTTGTAGCCCCTCTGCTACCACTGTCACACTCTTCAGATGTAATTTCCAACTGACCACATCTGTATTTCAAGATTAAATGAAATAACAGCCTCAAGACTACACGGCAGCCAGCACATGACGTGGCTGAAGCTAGGAGTCAGCAGCAGCTAGCCCTCAGCAGCCGTCTGTGGTGCATACCCTCCCCAGTCACGAGGCCATATAGTCGTGTATCATGTAACCAGACACAGGGGAAGTCCTGTCTCATAGTCATACACATTCTTCACACAAACTCTACACACAGGCAAGCACTGGTCACTTATACCTTATATGCTTATACCACTTACACCTTATACACTTATACCCAGCATCTGCACTGCACGAGTAAACTGGCACTTGAAATCTCATATTTTGAGTCACAGAATTTGGCAAACCAAGACTATCAATATCACCTTGGATTAGTCCAGAAAGAAACAGCATGATCTAGCTACAGTAATAATGGGTGATGGGGAATCCAATAGAACACATGTCAATTAAAAATAGATAAGAAAAACAAAAGGTTGATTTTGCAAAGTAAAAGACAAGAGAAGTCTGGAAACCTCATTGTTACAAAGCTGTGTTTTAACCTTTCCATGACCTCCATAACATTTGCTTTTATTATTCATAAAATTACACATCTCCTCCTAAACTCCATCAGTAGTAAATGGGTCTATGACAAGTAAAAATAATGAATTACATGGGTAGTCTAAACAGCAAGTGAAGAAATGTCTCCATTTTTGATATTTTTTCTTAGCTTTCCAGTCATTCATTTCTTAATCTGAGTTCATCCTGCTTTGTACTACAGTGCAGAATGACAGAAATCCAGGCTTGTGAATTGGCATCTCAGGATGCCAAAAGCAGGAACCACTGGGACATATCCTTCTTTGAATTCCCTCACAAATTCAACATCTCTTCCACTTCACATTGGGTATAATTCTATGCTCTTTTATCCAGGACTAGTAAGGCAGAGATCTCACCCGAGTTCTGTATGAGATAAAAAAATCCTGGGATGATGTCTACTTTCAACTGATCAGGCTATCTCTGTCTTCATACCTTTCACATCGATCAATGATGATGAATAAAAATTACAGTCAGCCTTACCAGGTGTTTTTTACAGCTGTGAAGAGTTGATCAATCATGTAACTACCTGTAATTAGTTAACAACTGATAGAAATATATTCCATAATAAATTAAGCACATTTATTTCAATTATACTCTCCAACTTTATTCTTCTTAAGGAATAAATAATACCTCTCATTATCTGCACCTTATGGAAAAAGCATGCTTTTCTCTCCCTTCAACTCTAATTCTGTTTTGATTCTCATCAATCCAGGTATGTTGGCACCAGAAACATTTTTCTGCAAGACAAAACATGCAAGTCTGGTAGTGCTATGTATTTGTTATGCTCTCTGCTTCTATTCAGTAGCTGTATAAAATCTGCCTCAGATTATGTCACAGACGAATGGAGGATATATTACTAGAATTTTGAAAGCCTATTTTGCTTTCCAAGAGATTTGGAGCTGTTTTGAGAGAAAGCAGAGCTGGAACAGTACCAAATACTCTTTCTTACCACTGAATTCTTTTACAGTTATATTCACATTTTTTGAATAATACAGCCATGTTTTAATTCTCACATTATGCCCCTTTGGTCATTGTTAAGTCTTCCCTTATGCTGTAAAACTACTTGTCTGTCATTCCCTATTACAAAAACGTTTTAGACTGTGAAAGGTGATATTACTTTTACTGAACTAATGTGAAAGGTAAAGGAAAGGTCACTGGCACCACAGCATTGAGGTAAGCACGGGTCAGCTCTCCAGTGAAGTGGACTGTTATTATTAGCTGTTGACTTATTCTGATAGTGGAGTGGTTTTTAAATGATGCTATATAAATTAGAAGGCTTTGGAAGCACAGTGTCAAGAGTGGGATTAACTGACACATTTTCCCATGCTTAACTTCATAATCCTATTTCCTAACATAGGTCCATGTCCTTTTTTAACCCCTCAACTATTAAAACATTTATGAGAACTCCTGCAGCAGTAAGGCCTCTGAGAATCTATTCTGACACCTAACACCTTTGCACCTGCTTTTTTGGGTTTCACACCCCTCCTGTTAATGTTTGATGTTGCATCTTATACCAGACCCACAACACAGCTGTTGTTTTGCATGGATTGACACTCTGACCAACTGTGTTGGAAAACAACTTATCATAAGCTTTATGCAAATTCAAAGAGAATACAAGCCCTGAGCAAAGAAGGACAAGATGAAATTCTGTCTAATGGAGATGCAACCAAGAAATTGGAAAACCCCTTCTGATACTGAAAAATGTATGTACAGATATGATGACCCAATTACAGTCAATTGGACTCGTCCTAGTGATTTAAAATGAAAAATTTACCAGAAGTTGGCTTCCCAGTTCCCAGTTAACCCCTTTATTACAGCACTCCTCTTTGTTTTGTGGTCCTGAAAAACCCTCACAAATAAAATTCTATTTTTAGCAAATCTTATATATGATTCCTTTGCAATACAACCATTTTTAAAAAATATGATACATGGCTCCTTTGCAACCTATGAAAAATTTTACAGATGTAAAGATTTAACAGATTCTTTATAGTCCCATTTAATGAGACAGTAAGGACCTGTGGGTGAGTTCTTTGAGTGCCTTACTGGATGGTGAAACCACTGGGAAATTAATGTCCTGTACATTTGATTATATTTTTTATATTATAATATTTATTTTATAATTGTCACATGCACTAAAAATAGTAATGAAACAAGACAGATTTGGAAGCATACAGATTTGAAGAATAATGTGCTGGCAAAACAACCTAATATTTTACATTTCTATAGAGATGGCTGGCTCCCACCTACCAGGTAATGGCTTTGAGATGTGTCAGTCACTGATAACAAAGACAAGAAGTTATATCAAAATGCCCAGTGGGGACTTATTTGAAGCCTCCACACAAATGCATAGAGCTTGTGCCTCTGTTCTTCCTGCTAAATGTATGACTTTGAAGAGGACTGGACAGATTAACAAAAAGAGGACAAAAGAGACTGAAAATTTTCCAGTTGTTGAACCACAGTTTTAAAATATCAATTGGAATTTTATTAATGAATAAATAGTTATTTATGTCTGTTCTGGGTACTGTTGTGTTTGAAAAACATAGGTGAATAATGTTAGTGCCTCATAAATCCCTTCTCACATCAGGGGGTTTTTTAGGGTCACACCTGTTAGCATTATTAAACTATTTAAGAGACAACTATTTATAATTATATTTTTCAGGTAAGCAAAGAAGAGAAATAGCACCAGATATAACTCCTGTGACCATAGAAAGCCTTTCTAGAGGGAATGTATTCCTGGACCCATTGGTGACATAAAGATTAGAAGCAGCCTGGGCTGCAGTTATTATACACTAATGGAATTCAGAGTCCTGAGGGACATGAGTCAGTTGAAGAGCAAAGTCAGGACCCTGAACTTTAGGAAAGAAAATTTCCAGCTCTTCAAGGCCTTAGTCAATAGCA
Source organism: Pyrgilauda ruficollis (assembly GCF_017590135.1). Lineage (NCBI taxonomy): Eukaryota > Metazoa > Chordata > Aves > Passeriformes > Passeridae > Pyrgilauda > Pyrgilauda ruficollis. The sequence goes on from NW_024526933.1 coordinate 1,235,422, forward strand.
ATCCCTTGGTAAACTTATGTCAGGCACAAGGGTGAAAAACACAGCTGGTAGACATTTAAGGATGCCTTCCATAGTGCACAAAATCTTTCTATGCCCAGGCGTAAATGATCAAGCAAGGATGACAAGGGACTGGAATGGCTAATCAGGGAGCTGCTGGTAAAACTAAAGGGAAAGAAGCAAATACATATCAGAAGCAAGGACAGGTAACACAAGAAGACAATAGGAACACTGTGTTTGTACAGGGATGGGGTGAGGAAGGCTAAGGTGAAGCTATAAGTGGATCTCTGAATCCCTGTGGACCACCATAGGCTGCAAAGGCACAGCTGCCTCCCCATGGTCTGCACCACGGGCTGCAGCAGAACCTCAGCTCTGGCACCTGGAACACCTCCTCCCCTTTCTTCTGCACTGACCTTGGTGTCTGCAGAGCTGTTCCTCTTACATATTCTTACCCCATTCTTCTCTGGTTGTAGCTACATCTGCACAATAACTTTTATTTCATTATTAAATATAACAGAAGCATTGCCCCCATTTCTGGCTGACCCAGCCTTGGCACTGGCTCTCTCAGTCTTGGAGGAAGCTTCTAGGAACTTCTGATAGAAACCACCCTGTAGCAACCACACTATCAAACCTGGCCATGCAAACCCAATACACTATGCTAAAGCACACAGAAGACTGGGAGGCGATTCAGGACAGCCAGCAGATCTTCACCAGGGAAATATTCTGCCTGCTTAGCCTAATGGCCTTCTACAGTGGAATGACTCCAACAGAAGATAAGGAAAGGGTCATCTGTATGGATTTCTGTAAAGCCTTTGACAGGGCTCCCCACAACATACTTCTCAATGAGATGGAGTGAGAGGAATTTGATGGCTGGAGTGGTCAGCAAATGAGGAACTGACAGGGTGGTGTCATCCCCTGTGTACTTGTCAATGTCTCAATAACTGGATGGAAGTTGATGAGAAGTGTACCTCAGGGGTCCGTATTGGAACAGTGCTATTAAATTTCTTCATCAACAATATAAGCAGTGGGATCAAATGGACGCTCAACAAGTTTGCAGATGACACCCAGCTGAGTGGTGCAGTTGACCTGTTTGAGTGATGTGATGTGATGTGGTGTGACCCAGAGAGATGCAATCTCATCCAGAGGGACCTGGGCTAGCTTGGGAATCAGGTCCACATAAGCATGATGAGATTTAGTAAGATCAAGTACAAGGTGCTGCACCTGGGTCAGGACAATCCCCAGCATCAGCACAGGCTGGGGGATGATCAGATGGAGAGCAGCCCTGCCAAGAAGGACTTGGGGGTGATGGTGGCTGAGAGGTTGGACATGACCCAGACATGGGCACTCCCAGCCCAGAAAGCCAAATGTGTCCTGGGCTGCATCCAAAGCGGCGTGGGCAGCAGGGGAGTGAGGGGATTCTGCCCCTCTGCTCTGCTGAGAGCCCACCTGGAACCCTCTACCCAGCTCTGGGGTCCCAGCACAGAGAGGACATGGAACTGTTGGAGCGGTTCCAGAATAAAACAAGAGAAATTATCAGAGTAATGAAAAACCTTCTTTGTGAAGACAGGCTGAGAGAGCTGGGGTTGTTTAATCTGGGAGACAGCAGGTTTCAGAGGAGACCTCACTGTGACCTTTCAGTTCTTGAAGTGAACTTCCAATGAAGACTGAGACAGTTTTTAGCAGGACCTGTTGTGATTGGACAAGGGGTAATGTTTTTAAACTAAAAGAGTTTACAAATAGACAATATAAGGAAGGTTTTTTAACAACAAGCGTGGTGAAACACTGGTACAAGTTCCCCAGAGAAATGGTAAATATCCTGTTCCTGGAAATATTCTAAGTCAGATTGGATGGGGCCTTGAGAAACATGTTCTAGATGAAGATGTTCCTGCCCATGGCATGGGGTGCAGCGGTGGCGGCTGACCTTAAGGAATGTCCCGGCTAGCGGCGGCCCGCACCGCCGGCAGCACGGGGGCCCTCTCCTGATCCGGGGCTCGGTCAGGGGAGCGCCTAAGGCTTTCGCCTTGAGGGATGAGGATCCGCGGCTGAGAGAGAGAGGACTGCTAACCCACAGGAGGTAAATGAAGAGATGGACTCCAGCGGTAGTGCAATCTGGGTTTAATGTCCAGGGCAGCCATCAACTGAAGACCCCCAACTGGCCTCTGACCTGGGTTTTTAAAGATGGGTGGGTACAAAGAATCAAGGTGGTCTTCAGCGAATAAGGATTGAGGTGGGAGTGGTGGGAGGATAACAGACATTTAAGGAAACCAGTGAGGGAAGATGAGGGGCGGAGTCCTGGCCCCTGATCCAATCACTCGATGCCCAGGATGGAAGATTCTAGACAGAAGGGTTGGGGCACCGAGTGACGGACAGGGAACCAGGGAGGGACTGAGGGATGGATACATTAGTTGCTAGGGGTAAACAGGGAGGAGAGATTTGACAGATGGGGCGATCACGGAGACAGAGAACCAGGGCAGAACCATTACAACTTGAAGGAGTATAAGGAACAAACCAACTCGGCATATAATATAACAGACACAATACAACAATGGGGGCTGCACTAGATGATCTTTATAGATCCTTTCCAATCCAATCTATTCTATGGTTCCATGATTTTGAAAGGTCTTCATGTCTGTGCTTGCTTATATTAGGACTTAGCTGAAACTGTGCATCAGATACACAAAACAAGATTTAATTTGATCCTTTGAAAACACAGTGTGTTAAAGCATCCATGAAGCATAACATTTTAATTTCTCTGAATTTCAAAGATCAGTATATACAGGATTGACATGAAAATGTAGGTATTCATAGATACACACTCTGCTTGACAAATTGTTCATATACTTTAACAGTCTCTAATTCCTTCATTTTGCTCTACCCAGACGATATAGAAAAAATTCTGATCACTTACTGGGACTCCTCAGATGTAGTATTGAACACTGTTCAAGGCATAACAACTTTGAAAAAAAACTTTTTTAATTCATTTTCTGCATCATGGCATCTACTGCAAGCATTTCTCTCTTGCTTCTGGTGCTGTGGAATGACTTGCCTGTCCTGTGACTGACACCATGTGCCATACCAGATGGTACAGCTGGAGGAAATTAGAACTTCTTCGTATTCCCTCTTTTCTCATTGAAGTTCCTTTGGGTCACATAGATACTGTTGGCTGCAGTAACATTATTGGCATAAAAAAAAGGGAGTCCACAACAAAGCTGTCTCTTTGAAATATCATTAACAGGAATCTCTAATTATGTGATTCAGTAAATAACTGCAGAAAGTAATATTTTCTGAAGAAAGCCCACCTGAAAATAAGGTCAGAGTAGTTTTTCTACAAACTTTAATCAGAAAAATATATTATTTATAATACAGGGGTTTTTTCCTGGAAAAAGAATTTTATTGCATAACCTGTATGATGATAATAGTGAGAGGAACACTATCCAACACTTAAAATACAAACACCAGCATCATGCTAACTATTAAATTCACATGCAAAATAGGCAAGAAATTTGGAAATAAGTCTATCCATCTCCTTCTCCCTGTAACTACTAATATATAGTATCCAGTATAATGGCACTGTGGTGAGAGAGGGACTGGATAAGGTACATGGCATGCCTCTCCTGAGCATCTCAACTAAAAGAACAGTCCTCTCCACCTAAGAATCTTGCAAGATATGTGTTGTGCCCTAAACCTCATAGAGTACTTTCCTCTGCTAAACTTGGCTACTGAGTTACAAGCTGACTACATAAACATTATGTAATGTAGGTTGACTTTTTTAATATACATTTATATTTTATTTCAATTTATATTTTCACTGTGTCTGGAGGTAGACATAATTCATTTGCCAGTGCAGCTAATATAGATTTGAACTCCACTGCAGATCCATAAACTTTCTCTACTAAATTTTACTTTCAATTGATACTAATCAAAAATTAATTTTAACTAATATCTAAAATGTTAGACATAATATCTAATTTTTTAATTCGATAATATCTAATAAATATCTGAATCTAAAAATGTTACACATCCGACAATAGAACAAATTTTTAAAAATTGAAAGCTAGAACATTGAAACAGATTGCTCTTCCTTGGACATAATATGGAATGGTATGACGTCCTAATCCTTGTGAACGTAAAAGATGAGAGCACACATCCTCAATTTTTTTTCATGTAGCATCAGATTACCTCATTTTAAAATTTAGTGAGATGACTTACAGAGTGCTGAAAGTGGTCTTTGCAAACAGAGGAAGACCTTTTTGCTGTAAATGAACAGACAAGTGATCAATGCTTTCCTCCTGATGCTATGGCACAAGGCACATCCCTTAAGGAACAGTTCCAAAGCACACCCAAACAGAAATAGTGAAAAAGCCTAGACACTTGGACATGCATGTTCCTAACAGGCTGATACAGCTACTCCATGAGGTGCATTTGGGCTAGAATAATGTTATGGTTTGGAATGGGGTGTCTCTCTGGCCATTACTCTATGTAAAAAAAAAAAAAACCCAAGACAAAATTAGACTTTAATAATTTCTACTGGGCTGCAGTTGACCTTTATTACTTCTGACTAAGTTTTACAAAGAAGAATACTGATGCCATTCTTGCACACTCCCTTAATCTTCCCAGAAGAAACTTTTAAGGACTTGAAAGTCAAATAAAAATTTAACTTCCTAAGAGAGGATAAACAGAAAACATTTTAATCAACATTCTATGTTATTTTTTCTATTGATTGCCAAGTTTTCTCTTTCTTCCTAATGTTGTAAAGAGAAGCCATTCTCCTAACAAAACAGAGCTTTCACATATTTGCCTTATTGTAGTCTCCAATTCCCAGTACTGACTCCATGTGAGAGACACTGCTAACCCTTATAAGCATTTCACTGGATTAATGGATGTTAGCAACAATTCTATTGGACTACAACTTGAACATCTAACTTGTGGTCATTAATACTTGTATTGCTTGTCCATGGCAACATGCTGGCAGTGTGGGGAGTTCAGGGGAAGACGCTCCGTAGAAAGACACCAGAGGCTGCCCCAAATGGATACCAACGGTTCCAGATGTCTCTAATGGACCAAGCACAGGACACAGCAAAGCTCCTCAGCAAAGTGCAAAGTGTGCTGTGTCACTCTAAAAACTGATTTAAGAAAGAGGAAAAAATCCACCAGAGAAAAAGGGAACATAAAAAGAGTGAGAAGGAACAGAGGAAATATCAAGTCAAAGCAGGAGGAAGTGGAGGTGCTGCATGGTGGAGTAGATCTCCACGCTACAGCTCATGGAAGACTCGTGCTGCTGCAGATGAATATTCCTAAAAAACTCAGCCCATGGGGACCCCAACGAGGGGAGAACAAAAGGGGTGAGGATGAAGGTTTTACAGCCAGTAAACCACTGTGTACTGGCTGTAACTTCCCTTGCCACCCTGCACTAATCAGGGATGGAAGAGGAATCGGAAATGAAGTTGACCTTGGAAGAGAGGGGAAGATTTTATTTTATTGTCTTTGTTTCTTATTACTGAAATATATATTGACAAATATTAATCTTCCCAAAGTACAGTCTGTTTTGCCTACAAAAGCAAATGAGAAACAATTTCCCTGTCTTTTATCTTGAAACATGTGATTTCTCAAAATATTTCCTCCCAATGTCATGCTGAAGAGGGGGATGAAGTGTTCAGACAGGTAGGCATCCGGCTGTTCAAAGCTAGCCCAGCACTATTTTCCTATTTTCCCTTTTTAAACTATTTAGACTAATTCAATATTTTAATTCATTAAACTGTTACCTGCTAATAACTATAACTATTTGTCTGAGAGTCAACATTAGACACCTATTATGTTAGCAAGGATTCTGATGCATTTGTTCTGAATAACACAAGCCATAGTGAGCATGCTAAAGGCCAAACACTTAGCAGCATTTCACATCATTCAACAAAAATGTTCCTTTAATTTTATGTTCAGCTTCCAAAGCTGCCCTTGGAATGTTGATTCTGAGAAATTGAGTTATAATCTAAATCAGAAGAGCTTGTGTAGCCTACCTCCAGATCACTATAAGTATAAACTGAGTTTCAGCCTCCAGAGAAACACAGTAGATAATGCCAGTATTTTTCTTCTTTACCTTTTGTGCCATACTAACATGATGTTACATGCAGTTTTTACTATTATATAAAGTTATTTGCACAACTTCAGGGTTTTTGTTTTTTTTTTCCATAAGTTTTAAGTGAACTATTAAGCCATAACCTACATTCAGTTTTGTGGCTTTCAATTTCATTGAATAGGAGACTTTAGGAAAGAAACTACATTTTAGACCTCTCCAAAAGAAACACTGGTCTCTCAGGCTCAGCCCTGAAAAGACTTACATGCACAGGTAGGTTTCCATGCAAAGGCTACCCATAATGCATACACATGGGTAAATCCTTGCACTACAAGACAGATAATTTTGTTTAATTCATTTGCCTGTTCAGGACATATGATTTCCCGATTCCATTATGATTTCTTTTTGCTAGTTAAATTCTATCTGTTTCATTCCCTGGTTTTGCTATCCAAATGAGAAGAGGCAGGAGAAAGTAGACCTGCACAGCTTATTCTGTTGCTAGCATTTCTTTTTCATGTCCATTCATAGTGGGAAAGTTCACTTTTTGTTTCTGTTTCATTCACTCAATTTTTTTAGCAATTCTTTTTAGATAAACTTCTTTACTATGAAAATCAGTGGAGAAAATTAATTATTATTACTTTCCTCAGAAGAGAACACAAGCAGGGCTAAATCAGATCTCACTTAAGTTTAATCCACTCCAACATTCCAATTGCCTGTGAATCACCAGTTACAGATGTTTAGAGAAAAAGTAGGAATCAGTAAAGAAGAGCCTGACACATTTCCCTAAAGATCCCTCTACTCACCCCCTAGAAATCAGGGTATTAAGAAACTGAGAAATACAGATGACAGCAAAAATTGTGGTTAGGTACCAGCCAATTATTTTATTTCCCCCCGACAATAAGTTTCAGAGCAGCTATGGCAGAGAGCAGTTATGCAGCCAACAGAAAAAAAAAATAATGTTGGTGCCTGCCTGGGAGTTCTTTTCTCAGTCTATTATACATTCATGCCATTCCTCACATGTAATATCCTTTTCAGAGAAATATTTGTGCTTGTAGCAAAATGCAGTGCTGTTTATAGAGCTTTCTATACAGTTTTTAAATGAAAACAGACACTGGGAACAAAGTGTGTGTGTGAATTTGACTAACAAGATGTACTTCATTTTTACAGAAAAGAGCTAATTGCAGCCTGCTGCTTATTACCACAGTCAAATCCCCTTTAGGATCCTGTCCTCCTTCATATATCAGAATATATACAAGTAAAATTTAGTCACTGTAAAACCAAAACAAGGTACCTTGGCCCTATTTAAGTACTTCTAAGGCATTTTCAATGATATTACTAGTAAAACATTATTGTTAAAAACTTCATGGAATATGATTTAATCTGTTAAGAAAAGATTTGAACATGAAACAAACATAGATTGTTATCTTACTTCAAATGGGAGCTCTGTTATTTCCATATTTCCAGACAAATCCAGTTTTTCTAGATTCTCACAATCACCCAGTTCTGGAGGAACTGACTTCAAATTATTGAAACTCACATTGAGCACTTTGAGGTTTTTTAAGCAGCCTGTGAGGGTAAGATAAATCAAATCAGTGTATTTAAATTAAAAAAAAAAAAAAAAAAGAGAGAGAGAAAGCAAAAAATAAAAGGTATACTCAGTTAAGCAAAAAAAAAAAAAAAAGCTCCTTATTGTGGTGATGGGGTGATGGGTAAGATTAATAAATATTTTCTGCAATAACATTTTGAGGGGCAATAGTGCCCTTAATCAGCAATGTTTTTGGAGAATGTTTTAAAGGAGACACAAAAGACTATCAAAGATCTGTTTCTTCTAATGGTAAGATACCTCTTGACCTCATTTGAAACTAGAGAAGTTGGCTTTTGGCTTGCCCACTGTAGAAAATTTGCCTGCCAACTGAAACACATCTTAGCAACTTTTACACAACTTCCTTGCTGAGAACAATCACCCCTACTAAACTTACATCAAGAATTCTGTCTTTAGTATCCTGCATTGCACACTTTTGATTATATAATGGTTGTGTGCATGTGTTTCATTATTTTCTTTTTTGTGATTTATCATATCCACTGGCTTAATTTCAAGGTCATGATAATATTCTATGCTACATTTAGTAACAAATTTTTTTGTTTCTTCAAATTATAAACATTACATAACTGTCAGCAAAAGGAGGGTTAGAAACATGATTAAGATGCAATATCCTGAAAAAAAAAATGCAAGTTATTCTGTGATATAATCAAACTGGAAGACATTTGAATTTATAAAACAGTTAAAGTGTTAGCAAAGGCATCATTAAATACATAACAAAATGAGAACATTTTATGGAAAGCCCAGTTGTTGTATTGTGTACTGGCATTGTTTTGCCAGTACACTACTATCTGACAAGGGCCGTTGGGGTAATAAAACAATTTAATTGTGTCAACATGTGAGCTACGTTTTAAGCACCTAAAAATAATAGAAGTTTAGTCTACTGATAAGGAAACTTCACGAGGTTTACTATCATAATGTATATGAAGATATTATGTCACATCTAAGTGTCAGGACCATGAATTCACCACTTCATTGCAACAAAATAATGATTAAAACAGAAATGCCTTAAAACTAGAGAATCAGAAAATCATAATTTACTTCCTCAACCAACTAATCCCATGTTAAAGGAGAGCAAATCCCATTTGAATGAAAGAAGAACCATTTATTCAATAGCCCTGGAATGTTTTGCCTGTTCTTTCACCTGTGGAATATTTGTACTGGTTCTATCTGGAATGGAGTTAGCACTTCTCATAGCAACTCATATGGTGTTATGTTTTGGATTTATGACCAAACAATGTTAATAACTGAACAGTGCTAACTCAGCAAAAAATTTTATTTCTCACTCTGGTGCCCCAGTGAGTCAGCTAGGAGTGGGCAAGTGGCCGAGAGGTGACATGACTGGCACATTGGATCCAAACAGACCAAAGGAATATGCTGTAGCATATAATGTCACATTCAGCAGAAAAAGCTGGAGACAGAGGTGGAACGCCAGTGAGTTTTAAGGTCTCTATTTCGTAGAGACTGAATGTGGATCAATTTGTGGTGAGTGAGTGCTTTTGCATCACTGGTTTGTTTACTTCTTCTTTTTAAACTGTGTTTATCCTGATGCATGAGTTTTCTCACTTCTGCTTTTCCCTTTCTCTCCCCATCCTGCTGTGGGAGACTTGACTGCAGGAGACTGAGCAAGCTGTGTGAGGCTTAGCTGCCTACAAGTGTTAAACCACAACAGATGTTGCTAATTTTTCAGTCACTGAAATTTCTACCTCCCAGTTCCATTAGTAATTGAAGAACTAACTACTAGTGCACTACTAGGCAAGGCACCTGGTCTTACCAACATGCTAGTCACTGTCTCATCTAAGTCTTTTCAGGTGGTCATCTCTGATGCATTGGAGACATGGAGCAGAACCACTTATGAAAAAGAAATCACAAAAATATAGCAGCCTTTCTGGGTAGTGTGATGGATTCAAGCACAGCTTCTCTGCCTGTCTTTCACAGCACCTAACATGTATGTCAATGTTCCCAGTATGGTTTGGAGGTATGAGATAAAAGATACTTAAAAATGCATCACATTTTTTCTTATGATATATAGTCTCTCTCTAACATGACAGAAGGGCACTACAGATTCTACAGTCAATTTACAGTAATTGCTGTGACTAAGATTATGAAAATTACTGGGAAAAGGCAGGAGTCATGCAATTGAATTTTATTTCCATAACAAATTCAGGACAACATAGATTAATGGGATGAAGCTTGCCAAGATCTGCCTGCAGGGAGCAATCTTGGAATTCTATAGGGGCTATTCGTCACCTCTGGTCTCTTCAGTGAATTAAGTTATGCCACCTGCAAGTGAGCAGTAGTCAAGCAATAACACGCCCTCTAGGGTGATAAGACATATATATAAGACTAACCAGGACCTCCTGGATAAAATCCCTGCATAAGCACTTCACAAAATCACATTTCTTTCATTTCGCACATTCCATTTGAAAAGTAGTTTATTTTTTGCATCTGCTGCAGTTATGGTATTATAAGAAGTTACTGAGTTTCTTAATTTTCTTGATTTAGAATAATCTTCAGATTGCTAGCCTAAGTTTATTTGTAGCCATTTCGTAAACATTATTTTGTCTAGTTCATCTTTAAATAGGATTTTTTTTCCTTCCCTGGTGTTTACTTCTGATATTTTCATAGGTAACAGACATCTCAGAATTAATTTTACTAGCCTGAATAAGCCATTTTTTCCAGTCTCTGCTGACAAAATAAAAATTCCCCTCCTTAAATGGTCCTAATAGACTTATTTTGCGTCTGTTCTCATCTAAAATTACAGGATAGTCCTCCTGTGACTACTAGATTTGGAATTCCATTTATTTCATTTTTTGCATTTAATGATCTCTGACATGCTGCACGAAAACTGAATACTTGATCTTGAGCTCAGCAACTGTGAATTTAATCTCTGTATTTTTTAGAAGCCTATCTGCTCATCAGTCTTACCATATTTCCACCTGTTTTGCAGAGACAACACACAGAAAAACTGTGTCAGAAAATTTCAGTAACCCTGTTCCTGAAAATTGCTTAAGTGATAAAGTCAAGACCAATCCTTGAGAAAATCTACAAATTACCTTCTTCGTGACCAACACCTTCTCTTTCTAAATAAACACATTTTTGCCTCTGGTTTAACAAGTCTTTTGCTCATTTTACAATTGTGGCATCAAAGTCCATTCCATTAGAGTCAAACACCCATTTTCCATAGTTCTGTTATCAAACCTGTCAGGGAATACCAGGTAGACAAGATTTACTGCTTGAAGCTCAGTCATATTTTAGAAAGATAGAAACCAAATTAGTTGGGAACAACTTGCTTTTTCTTTATAAATTTTTTTTATTTCAACCTGGTTTCCATTCAGCACCACATCTCTAATGACTCCTTCCTCTAATTAACTGTTTAAAATTTTTGTGACAATATAGATAAGGATAGAGTTAGGCTGCATGAACTGTCAGAATGGTAATCCAGATTACAGAGTGAAACCTGCTAGGCAAACTTTGTGACTATAAAAAACATCCATGAAAATGAAAGATTCTCAAATCCTGTGGCTTGACCAAAGGAGCACAAAATTTTGGAGGAATGAATCCCAAAATAGTCTTCAAATACCACAGACACTGTCATTTGGACAAGGGGGAATAAGGGTGGTAAAGCAGTATGGACTTTCGCAATCCTGAGACCTGCATCTAGGGGCTTATTAGTGCAGAAGTTCTCCACCATCTTTGGTAGGGTGCCCAGTAAAATCAAGATTAATGAGCATGTAATACAGCCATTGAGGCACTTTAGGAGGAGAGGGAGGAGGTGGCATCCCTTCATGACTGCACAAATGCAAAACAGGATTTGACTCCCATACATGTTACTTATACATTCATATAATATTCAAGCACATATTTTAATTAAATTAAAATATGTGAATTAAAAATAGTGATAATAAAATCATTGCTGTACAATACTCTTTTTAACTATCCTTAATGTTGCTGAATTTTCATTCTATAAAATATGTAAATTCTGGAATTAAACAGCTAACATCTCTCTGTTTTCCATGGAGAGGCAGTAAAAGCCAAAATTAAATCCATGGTCTCCCCAGAATTTCCAAAATTTCTTTTTTAGATGGGAGATCCAGTGTAACAGTTGTTGCAGTTAAAATTTTTAATTAATTTTTAAAAACCTGAATTCATAACTAAATTCTGTAATTTCTTATGAGCAATGCAGCATTCTAATAATGCTAGTACAAATTCACCTTTTACACAAGCTTACATTAGTGGTTCTAACAAAGTCTCAGAGACAAAATATAGATGAGGTTACAGAATGTCTTTATTATCTGAGGATCCTATTCAATGCAAAAGTAGATCCACTTGTAAAACGCTGGACAACTTTTTACATTATCTGCAAGTATAGAATCATTGAATTACAGAATGGCTTGAGTTGGAATGCACCTTATAGATCATCTAATTCCAGCCCTTCTGCCATGGGCAAGGTCACCTTTAACTAGACCAGGGTTCTCAAAGCCCCATCCAGTCTGGTCTTGAACACTTCCAGGGATAGGTCATCCACAACTTATCTGGCCAACCTGTTTAATTGACTGATCACCCTCAGAGGAAAGAATATCTAATATCTAAATTAAACATACCCTCTTCAAGTTTATGGCCTTTTGTAATTACCCTTTGTCCTGTTACTACATGCCCTTGTAAGCAGCCACTCAGTTATTTTTACAGGCCTCCTTCAGGTGCTGAAAAGCCACAGTAAGGTCACACCAGAGCTTTTTTTCCTACAGGCTGAACAAGCTCATTTCTCTCAGCCTGTCATCATAGGAGAGGCCCTCCATCCCTCTAATCACCCTTGTGTCTCACCTCTGGACCCACTCCCACAGTCCATGTCCTCCCTGTGCCGGGACCCCAGAGCTGGGTGCAGGGTTCCAGGTGGGCTCTCAGCAGAGCAGAGCAGAGGGGCAGAATCCCCTCCCTCCCCTGCTGCCCATGCTGCTTTGGATGCAGCCCAGGACACGTTTGGCTTTCTGGGCTGGGAGTGCCCATGTCTGGGTCATGTCCAACCTCTCAGCCACCAGCACCCCCAAGTCCTTCTCCCCAGGGCTGCTCTCCATCTGCTCATCCCCAGCCTGTGCTGATACCAGAGTGTGCCTCAACCCAAGCACAGTACCTGGTACTTGGTGTTGTTAAACCTCATGAGATTCACGTGATTCTTTTCATCCTGTCTACTTTCTTCTAAAATGGGCATAACATTTCCCATCTTTCAGTCACCTGGGTCTTTACCTGACTGACATAACTTTTCCAATGTCACAGAGTGGCTTAGTGGCTACAGCAGGCAGTTCCCTCAAGCCTCTCGGATGCATCTCATCAGTTCCCATAGGCATGTCTATATTCAGGCTCCTCAGGTTGTCATGAACCTGATCTTGTTTACAGTGCAAGCGACTTAACTCCCCCAGTCCCTGCCTTCAGTGCATTCCACTCAGGAAGTGTGAGAAGAGAGGCTGCCATTGAAAACTGTGTCCAAAATGTCCTCATAAAAACAGTCATCTTGCAACACCAGTGTTTAATACTGTCTCTCAAAGGGAGGATATAAACAAAATTTTCCTGTGTTTCATACAAGACTGACCTGTTGGAAAAATAACACTGAATACTGAATAAATGACAAAGGTAATTGATGAGTTTGCAGTTCCTCAGAATAGGCATTTAAGATGAGAATATGTATTTTCTTCTTGGAAACTCAAAGCACATTGGCAATCTCATTTATAGAAAAAGCTATTTTAGGTATCAAGAAGTCACTTTAAATTCTATTACTAGTAGTTTTCCCTTCTGAGTTCTAGAAAATTGGATTAATGATATGAACAAAGGAAATTTTATACTGTGCAGTAGAAAAGAGACAAAAATTCATGGTGATTTCTTAATAAAGTACACACCAAAAGTAGTTATTTTTAATCCTAAATATTTGGAAAATCAGAAATGGAAGAGGACACAGTACAAGTATTTTGTTAACAGCTCTTTGAGAAGTATAATTTGTGGAGTCCTAGTATAACCTTACAGTTCCATGCCAGCTCAAAGGCTTTGGAAACATATGAAACTTCAGTTCACTACTTCCTATGTGAATATGAGAATATAATGTTGGATAGTTTCGTTTATAGCAATTACTAATGTAATAGCACTGCTTTGCATATAGCAATTGCACTGCAGCCACAGAGTCAAAGCCAAAGCTGTAATCTCATTCAGAAGACAAAGAAAATCCTGGCTACATGCCATTCATTATTTTTTCTCTGTTATTCCTTAGCAAACCATTTTAAGACAGACAACTCCATTCTACAGTTTTCTTTCCTTTTCTTTTCTTTTTTTTACAATTCTGATTAAAATATTTATTATTACACAAAAACTATCAAATCAAAAGTATTCTCAGCTGTCTTCTGTTACAAATATGTTCTTGTTCATGTACATATGTGACTATGAAAATGCGATATGAAATATCTGATAATAGATTCAACTCTTTCTTCTCTCTGATTCAGGGTGGAGCATTATCTTCTAAATCTAGTAAAACAGGAATATGAAAATCAATGTTCCAGAAGTCCAGAAACTTCTACTGCAGCAATAATTCTTTTCATTGAAAATATTCTTATCGCCTGATGTTCTCTCATACATTTATGTCTTTTGAGAATCCAAAGTTGACATAATATGCCTCACCAGGTTATCCTCTGCTGGATGATTTGTTGATCTAAAGTTGACTTCAATTCTGTCTGAAGATTAAAGACTCAACAAGATGTATGTCACTGCCAACATCAACTATCTGTCATTGCTCTCAAGTACATTTGAGCTGTGTATTTACCTAGTTATTGCTGTTTTGTAAGCAGAAAACAAAATGATGTATACCTTAGCACTTATCCTTTCCAGACACCTTGCCTTCTGATTTAACACTAAGTCCTCACTCTTTGCTTAGAACTCCCAAATCAAACCCACATCAATAATTTTCCTTGTGAAAATTTAGTAGCTAAATTGACTTATATATAAGTATACTTAAAATATCAAAGATTTCATTTAGAAGCAGTATTCAAAAACTTCAAAATATCCAAGACCTTCCATAATATTGTCTTATGAAAATAATTAACATTTCCAATGCTCATTAATATTTGTCTCTGTATGTATATATTGTACATTAAATAAAAGCACAGCTATTTGACATTTGCGTGCATATCCCTTTACACGCAAACAAAGAGAGCATTACAAAAATTAAGACAAACCTTCTCTGTAATTTATGTCATAACAAAAAGAGCAGTTCCAGTGCCTTACTATCAGATGAGCTATCAACACACAACATTCAATAACACTGAAAAACATCAGGAAGTTTTGACAAAAAAGTGCTGAACAGTTCAGGTACAGAGTCTTGGAGTGGATTTTTATATTATTTCATCTTAGACTACATTTGTGATTATGCATTATTTTCTGGATAAGCTAGAATTGCTATTGCGATATAGAACTATATATAAGTTACATATATATATATATATATGTATGTATGTATAAGTAGTATCTATAGCTTAGCAAACTCTATGTTTCCACTGAGGAGTTATTAGATTTAATGAATCTTAAAAAACAAAATTTCTGAACAAATGTTCCCGAGTAAGAGGAGGATGGTGAGTCCTTTAACACCATGTCTGAGGGAAGCCCTACAACAAAGCATTTTCTAACATTCTCTGTCCCTTCTAGGCAAACATTTTCATAAAAAAAACCAGCAACAAAAGTATTGAAATAAATAAATCATGGGTATAAGCTAGCGAGATAAACATATTGGAGGGAAAGTGAATAAGTGGGAATTACATAAAAGCTACTGATGAGCAGAAATCCCATCATGTTAATGCAGTTGAAAGAACAGTGATTGCTGCTAGAAACAAGGAGACCTTTTTCCTTGTTTCCCAAAAAGGATCTGATAAAGGCTCTACATTATGTTTTACTAGAACAATCTACTTGTCCCCTGAACATCAGTGGTGTTGGAGCCAGCCTTCTTTAGAGTCTTTATTACAGAATCACAGACTCACTGGGTTGGAAGAGACCTTCAGGATCATTAAGTCCAACCCAGATCATCAAGTCCAATCCAAAGATCATTGAGTCCAACCCAAAGTCACTATTTTTGATCTGGATGTGGAGATCAAGTGTCCCCTAAGTCACTTTCCATACAACACTAAGCTGGGTGGGAAGACTGATCTACTAGAGGGTAGGAAAGAGATTCAGAGTCATTTGAACCAGGTGGACAATGGACCAAGGACAATTATATGAGCCAGGTCCTGTCCTTGGGTCACAATATCTTCAGACAGCACTACAGGTTTAGGGAAAAGCAGCAGGAAAGCAGCCTGGCAGAAAAGGACCTGGGGATGCTGGTTGAAAGCCAGTCGAACATGGTCCAGCAGTGTGCCCAGGTGGCCAAGAAGGCCAAAGACATCCTGACCTCTATCAAAAATAGTGTGGCCAGCAGGACCAAAGAAGTTATTTTCCTATTGTGCTCAACACTGGTGAGACAACACCTCAACTCCTGTGTTCAGTTCTGGGCTCGTGTCCTGGTTTTGGCCAGGACGGGTTAAAATTTTGCAGCAGATAGGAGGGGACATTCCTAACACCCAGAGGTTATTCTATACCACCTCACAGAGTTTTTCAGGGGTAGGAAAAGAGGTCCCTTCTGGTCAAGTAAGTGCAGTTGGCTGTCACTGCTTTGCTCTGTAAAGGACATTCTAGCTGTTTCTGGTAAATTGTTCTTATCACAACCCATGATCTTTACATTTTGTACCTCAAATTTTCCTCTCCACATGGCTGAAAGGGGAAGGGAGAGGGAGACAGGAATGAATGCTTCAGTGGGACCATTAAATTGGGGAATACCATTTCTAATCCACAACAGCCCCAGACACTGAGGTGATGCAGATTGTCCAGAGAAGGGCAACAGAGCTGGAGAGCACAAATTTTATGAGGAGCAGCTGAGGAAGCTGGTATTGCTGATCCTGGAGAAAAGCAAGGGGAATTTGTTGCTCTCTACAACTGCCTGAGAAGCAGGGTGTAGTAAGGTGAGGGTTAGTCTCTTCTCCCATGGGAAAACTGGGAAAAGTGAAAGGATGAGAGGAAATTACCTCAAATTGCACAAGGAGAGTTCTAAGATATTAGAGAAAAAATTCTTCACTGAAAGGTTGGCCAGGCATTGGAACAGGCCACCCAAATAAGAGGTAAAATTACCATCCTTGAAAATGCTAAAAAAAAATGTGTATGTGTGTGTGTGCCACTTAAGGACATAGAGATGAACACAGTGGGGATAGGTTTATGGTTGGCCTCAATGACCTTAGAGGCCATTTCCAATTTTAACAATTCTGTGATTCTGAGATCTGTGTTCATGGCTTTATTGTGGAAACAGATTTTAATAGCATTAGTGGTGGGTTTTTTTCTTAAGGATCATTTTCATTAACAATACATAACATTATAAGAATAAATAAAAATTTTCCTGCTTCTACCTGCCTTGATTGTTAAGCAACAACCCATTTAAACCCTCTATTTAATGGTTTAGGGTAGTGTCTGGCAGGAAACTAGCAGCCTTTCCCCTTTCTTCCATGCTATTTCCACTTTCTTCCAAACTACATCTTACAAAGTGTTTGTCCATTCAACTCACTGACCTGTCTGAGTTCTGCAGTCAAAGTGCTGATAAAACAGTGTTCATTTTATGTCCATTATCTCCTGCTTGTGTCTTGTTTATGATCTGTTAGTGTGTTTAGATGCCAGGCTGAAACTATAAAATAGATCTTGATGTCTATGTAAAATTTTCTTTCTAAAATATAGTGCTAGTAAATAAATCAAAAGCATGAGTGTTACTTGACTAACAGAACACTAAAAGAGTAGAAAGTTCTACCTCAGATTTCTGTGTTTCAAATGCTCCTCCTCTTCCTGTTTTTCTTAGTTAACTTTTGATATCAGGGGAAGTCAAGGTTTTAGTCTTTAAGCTGCTATCTCACTGTACATAAGGAATGGCACTCATCGGAAAAGCTTAGGACTACTATATTTAAAATCAAAGGCTGAGGTATTAGTACACCTACATGCATAAGCTTGACACTGGTGAGCCCACAATGAGCCCATTTTCCTCGGCTCTCAAACATGCCACCTTTTATAGCTATATTTTTTTCCTTGTAAGAGCAGCAAATCCCTCTCAATACCAATACAATGTGTCAAACAAGATTTCTATTGTAAGACCTAAAAACATAGGAGAGGCAAGCATTAAAATCATTGTTATGTAGCTTAAAATGGCAAGGGCCAAAGTATTTAGGCATTGAGAATTTGTTTCTCTAAAACTTATAACACCAGGCTGAGTAATTTAGTTTAGATATCACAAAGAAATTCTTCACTGTAAGGGTGTTGAAGCACTGGCACAGGTTGCCCAGAAAAGTGGTGGAAGCATCATCCCTGGAAACATTAAAGGCTGGGTTGGCAGGGGCTCTGAGCAACCTGGTCTGATGAAAGGTGCCCCTGCCCATAGCAGTGGGTTTGGAACTAGAAGACCTTTAAGGTCCCTTCCAATTCAAACTTTTCTATGAATCAGTTACTCAATTATATATCTCTTTAATAAATTAAGATCATTACTGGACTCTTAAAAAAATTAAAATGCATATTTTTTGCAGGATTCTATTTTTCGTTCCTTTTTCCCACAATCTTATGTTTCAATTCATCTTGTTTGAGGCTTAAAACTCTGTAATATTTCTATTTTTCGTAATCTGTAAAAAATATAAAACACCACCTGTTCCCAGAAACAACTGCAATAACTGCCTTATAATCAGATAACAAAAATGTGCTAACTTTTTCTCATACTATATTCATGGCTCCAGGTGCAATTTTGCAGGTATAATTAAAGCCAGAGAGATATAAAAATGTAGTGGAGACTGTTTAGTGTAAACAAGGAAGACAATTATCATTAACAAGTAAATTAACAAGAATATCCATGGATGCTTATTTCCTTGCAATAGAGTTAAATGGTAAGAGTGTAAATATCTGAATATCGTGGGCCAACTCACCAATCTCCCCTGGAAGGTGGTTGATTTGATTTTTTGACAATTCCAGTACTCTCAGATCTTGAAATAGTGCAAGGTAGGCTGGAATGGTCTGTATCAATGTATTGTACACATGCCATTCTTTCAGATAGATCTGTTCTTTCAGAGAATCTGGAAGTTCCTGTAAATGAAACAAGAACAGGTAAATAGAAAGCATGAACTTAGAATTTTGTTACCCTGTTTCCAAATAGGGAGCAAAATGCACTTTGCCTTAATTATCTTGATGTAGAATAGTAGTTTGCCAAAACCTTACAGAAGCTGTCTGCTTTTGAGGAGCACTGCAGCTGTCTTCATCACATATGCATTTTTTTAACTCCTAATGAAATTATTTGCTCTAAAACAGAAAGCTATTTGAAGAACTCAATCTGTTTGGTGTCTCACACATTATTTCATTTTTCCAGATGGAGGATTTCTTTAAAACACATTTCAGTGCTTTAATTCACACATCAAGATGTAGTAAAATGCAGCACAGAACAGGAGAGTGCATAGAGAATATCTAAATAGGGTTTGCTATGAAAAAAAAATAGGCGTGATTTTGTTCTGAATGCCTGCCAGTGTTTCAAAACTTGTTTTCCAAGAGGGAACAGAAACCATTTCAGATACTATAATCACATATCACTTGGCTTAACTTCCTAAGGTGTTGTAGCAATGTTAAAAAAAAAATTAGAGGATTTCCTTAGAAATTGATTTTAAAATTAAAAAAAACAAAATTGAATTTTAAATAGTCTGCATTTGCAAGTAACTTTTTATTTAGTCATGCAGAATCCTTTGCTTTCAAAATTCAAAATAATTTTGAAATTTCCTGTAATTTCTGAGTTATTTTCCGATTATTCTATTTAACAAAAGTCTTCAATATATTAATGAAACCTAAATTTATAAAGCTTTATTTTAGTAGAAAATTGGTTTAATTAATTGGTATTTACTTTAAATGTACATGTCTTTGTTTAATTTATGTCACCAAATTCCTTTAACTTGAAACAGACAAAAATCAATTCCAAAAGTTGAAGGTCAGGTCATTTAACTCCCTCTTTCTTAAGCATTGTGTAATTTACCAGTCTGTCCTAGGTCTTATAACACTGTTACATGGCAACATGTGGAATAAATAATCTGGAAGAGGTTCTGCCACTAACTTTGCTCTGTATTAAGAGATGTTAGAGTTTTGGCCTTGATTCTTTTATTAATTTCAGATTTTTTTCCTGTGCATGAAGAATACGACACAGTAGGAATTACTGGTTTTTACAAAAAGGATATTGTCTTCTTTTTTTTTTTTCTTCTTGATTTCATAGCTCTCCCAAGAAATTTGCAAGAATGTTGCATTTAAATTTTTTTATTAACGCTGAACTTCTGGATTAGCAATTGTGTTACTTAACTCTTAGTTAAATTAAAACATCTAACTGTAATTATAGATATGATGGACTGTTGATCAGAAGCCATTTTTGGTTGTTATTGCCTGTCATTTCAGTTATTTTCAAATTTACACATGCAGACATAAAACCTATGGTTTTTTTGTTCTGGCTTGCTACTTTCCCTTCCATATTTGCTACAGATAATTTCATTTCTTACTTCACCTTCTGATTAGGTGTATGTGTGTATTGCATTGTGATCCATCTTCTGTATTTGTCAGTTTATGACAAAAAAATTAAATGCCTCAAATGCCTCAGGGCTGGTGGTAAGAAATCTGTCCAAATTTGTGGAATTAGTTACTATTTCTCATCTTCAGTACTGCACATTTTTCTGCAGCAAAACAAAATAACAGAGAACAACAGCAAATGCAATTAGTGTTTTCCTTCCTATCTTTAAAGAATGGAAAATTCAGCACAGAAGAGATAGTATTTAGCTGGAGTGTTACAGATGTCTCTGTAGGGAAGAACCATGATTCAGAGAGAGAGATGAATAACCATATTGGAGGGGAAAAGACGTCTATATTAAAAGACACTATTTTCCACTCTATTTCTCCACGCTGCAGGTCGGTCTCTGCTTTTCTATTGACCTAATGGGTTTTTTCACTTTATTGTCACAACACACCATCTCCAGCTCTTTGGTGGCAAATACAGCCCTTTGTCTTCTGAAAACAACAGCCATGCTCTTCTCCCACACTGAAGGGAGAAGAAAAAATTCTCCTTGATACATTCAAAACAGTGCAGCATACAAGGTTCTCTACCAGATGATCAAACTCGTTCACCATTTTAGAAAAATTAAGCCAAAATACAAAAAAAAATTATTATTAATCCATAAAGACTTTTTAAAAATCTTTATGTCTGTGTTAAGACTTGTTTAGAGCACCAGGATATTCCTGTGCATTTTTAGACACTACTTTATAAGAATAGTAGATTCCATTCTTCTACCAACTGCCAACTTGCTTTCCTTTCTTGTGAATATTTCTTTATATCATATGATCATATTTACAATTTGCAAATACAAGAATGCAAATACTTTGCTACTATGTTCTTTTTCAATATTTTCCATTTTAAAATGCATTTATGTTTGTGTTGCTAAAACATAAATTGATGTGATATTTTGCTGCATTACCAACTAGGTAGGAATGGGAACTGAAACTTCCACAAGCTTTATGTTTGCTTTACTCTTTGATTCTCTTGTGTTCTTTTGTAATCTTCTGCTGCCATGCTAAAGCTGGCAGCCTGCTGATATATTGCTGCATGAAGATTGACACTTGGAGGATAGCCAGTCTTTTGCCTTTAACAGCAAAACAATACCTTAAACTTGTTTGATTTTTGGAAGAGAAAAAAGCTTTAAAAGGAAATAAATAACAAACATACAACCATTGCTGATTATAATATCTCTAATTAGGACAGAATTCACCTGCTAGGCCTCAGCCTGAACTAAAACTGTGATCAAAGCTCTAAGTTTAAATTTGGTTTCTTTTCCAGCTCCAGCTTTTATCTGTAATGGGCCAAAATAAAATTTTGGTTCCAAATCTCCCACTATTCTAAAAAAATTTGAAGCTAGTTCCAGGCACTCCCTGTGGCAGGTCCCCAGCACAACACTGGCACTGTCCCCATGCCCCTCCCCGTTGTGTGTTTTGTGTAAAAGGCTGATCCACACAAGCATTCTTTGATTAATTTACAGTTCTGCACAGAAAGCCTTGCTGTGTGGCAAGCCCTAAACCTTAACAGGGCAGTTCTATCAACAAGTAGTTTATCCTTCTGACATCTGGACATCACAGCCACTGGCTGCCCAGGGTGGTGGCACCCCAAGCAGCTGAAGGCAGGCAGGGCTGAGCTCAGCAGGGCCACAAGCGCTGGGGCTGTGTGGGAGGGGATGGTTTAGGTCAGCTGGAGCCTCTGTGCGGAGAAAGCAGGTCTGCCTTATGCCAGGCATCGCTGCTTCCAGCTGGGTCCATCCAGTCCCAGGCAGCTCTGTGCATCCCACCCCGCTGTTATAAGGATGCTGGGGTGTGTGGCCCATTGCCACAGCAGCACATTCCAGGGCCCTTTGTGATGCAGGAGTCTCACGGTGCCTGGAGACCACTGTTACGCGGGGCCACGCCCTGACCCTGAGGTTACTTAAAGAGCACTAAGGCCTGGAGTGCTCAATCCCAGGAGAACACTTCCCTCAGGAGGTAGCATCTCCCCTGGATGCCTCAGTGGCAGAAGCTGCCAAAGAGGCACAGGGTGAAGGAATGGGGGGATGAGACAACCAACTCCTCTTCCTCCTCCTCCTCTTCTTCCTCTTCATCTTTTTCCTCCTGCCCAGAGGTGGGCCCCATGCAGCTATAGGCAGCACTGCAGACAGAGGAGCACTGTGTGCGACCCTCCACTGAAGCTCAAGAGATGTCCAAGGCAGCAGCTTCTGACTTCATCAAGCAGATGACAGCAGCAGAGGCAGAGAGCCAGGGAGCTGCTGCACACAGCCCCTGCTGCCCACTCCCCAGCTCCTTGCCGAACCCTCTGGAAGCCCACACCCTCTGCAGGCAATGGGCAGGGGCAGCAACAGGGGCAGTCCTGGAAGTACCAGAGACCAAGAAGGTCTTGGTAGAGGAGAGGGAATGCTTGAAACTCTATGACATCCAACACTTCTTTCAAGTGGAACACAATGAAAACCAAAGTTGGAGTGCTAGAAAAGAGAAGCCTTCCCTGCCCCTCACACATCAGGCATGGTCAGAGTACTGGGGTTTTAACAATGGAGTATCCCACCTCAGCAGTCCACCTCTAAGAACTAGAGAAATGGACCCAATGTGGACCCTGTTTTATGAGCCTCCCTGGATGGCTGAAATGATGGGTATGAGAATGACAGCACCATACAAAGCAGCAGACAGAGAGAGCCAGGAATCTGCAATTCACAGGCCCTGCTGGTCACATCCCAGCTCCTCCACATCAAGCCAGATGGAAGCCCATGCCCTCAGCAGGCAGCAAGTAGGACCAGCAGCAGGGGCACTCCTGTCAGCAACAGCAGCCAAGGCAGACACCTTGGCTAAGAGGGAGAAATGCTGGGAAGATAACAGAGACCACGAGCTGTCCCACAAAGAGGACAGCACAGACAAAAACTGGAGTACCAAGGAAGAAAGTCTTTCCATGTCCCTTCCACATGAGGCAAAGGAAGCGCCCTGGGACAGTCAACTACACACACTCACAAGCACCAAATTGGATCTGCCAAGGTGGATCCATAACAGGCCTTCTTATGACCTGGATCTGCTGTCTGGCTTGGATGAAGACATGGATTGGGAGGAAGAATTTTTTTCAACTTTGAAAGAGATGACATGTGGGATATGAGGGAAAGAATCCCTTCCAAAGAGAACACTTTCTGGGAAGAAGAGTTGGTGGCATGCAACAGGAAGTCACTTGAGTGCATCCTATGCATGTCTGCACCTACAGCTGTCCCCACACAACAGGCCTCCCTCTTCAGGAGGGCACTTGGTGCTCTGTGCAAGTTGTCCCAGTGCCCTTGCATCACAAGACAGCCAGAACTATAGCATCCAACTGCCAGCGTCAGGTGGACCTCTGGAGATGGCAGCTGGCCCTAAACCTGTACAGAATCCCTGTAAAATCCCAGAAGATAAGGGATTAATATGTATGTCTCAAGCACCTATATACAGATGGATAGCTGTAGATCCAGCCATGTATTTTAGTAATAAAAGATAAGAATTGTTGATAATAACCAAGAATTTTTGGTAATAACATGCCATGGGAAAGAATAGGATTGGCTGGAGAAGGCAGCCATGCAGTAGGCTGTGCTGGCCCAGGTAGAGCAGCACTTTTCCAGGGCAAACATGCTTGTTGTAGCTTCCAGAGATAACCACAGCGCAGTACCACCTAAGCACACAAACAAGACCAAGATGCAACATTTGACTGTAGGGGGATATTAAGGCCACCCAAAACCCCAAAAGGCTTCCAAGAAATGCATTTCCAGAAATGTCTGAAAGAATAGACTGTTCATGATGACAAATTTGCATGGCAAGTGAGACACCTGCCTTCAGGGCAGGAAAACCTCTCTATAAAAAGTACCTCCAGTCAAGTCCAGGGGGAATTTCTCATGTGGTATTAGACTTGTGGGAAAAGGAGATAGTTGTTTCCACTCACTCTCCTTGTAACTATTCTGTTTGGCCAGTAAAAAAGCAAAACAGGGATTGACCATGAATTATGGAAAATTAAATGCTAATACTGCACCTTTAACAGCAGCAGTACCTAACACTGCTGAGTTAATTGCCATAATAAAGGAAGCTCATCCAAGTTTAGCTACCACCAATGTGAAAGATATGTACTTTAAGGTTCCATTTCAGGAGAGCCATTGGAATTGTTTTGCCTTCACGTGAAAGGACATGCGATACACTTTCACCAAATACCGCAGTGAGACCAGGACTCTTCCATGCTAGCGCATTTTACTCTAGCCCAAAAATTATCTACAATCCCAGTATATGAGGGATAATAATATGTTGATGATATATTGATTAGGGGTCCAGACACAGATAAAGTGGGAAATATTCAAAACTATATTACTGAGCACCTTGAAGATGTAGGGTTAAAAGATCCCAGAGGATAAAATTCAGTGCCCTGCTTCAGAGAAAAAAATCTTGGGAAGGGAGGTGCTGTTTGTGTCCCTGCTGAGACATTAACCTCAGTGTAGGAAGTAACAGTGCCACAAATAAAAAAGGAGCAAGGCCATCTGAGAAGCTCTTCCCATAGCCTGTCATCTCTGCACTTCTATCCCAATATGCTCCCCTTTGACAAAGCACTGAGGGATGTTACCACTCGCAAGCACATACCCCGCAGGCCTAGTTTGAGACTTTTTCACCCCGTGGCTTGACTTTGGGCCCAGTTCCTGGAAATCAAGGTGCACTGGACCCATATCCAACTGGCAGCGTTTGTGCAATCCCTCACACCCACTGCCTGTTAAAGACTATTTTGCTCCCATAGTCTTCCTAAATATATTTGATGGATTGTAATGACACCTGGATTTGCAAGATAAGGAACTGTCTTGTACCATTTGGATTAGCTCTGAGATTTAAGATACACCTTATATAGTTATCAGACCACATCAAGGGGTGATAAAAAACAACATGACAAATGCATACATCAAGCAATTGGACAAAGTACGCCTCTGAAGAACTAAAATTGCAAGTCAAACAAGTATCAAAAAAGGCTTTACAAGATCAATTACTTAAAGAACAAGATGTATGTGGAATGTTAGATTTAGCCAACACAGAATGTTGTATAACCATTCATTATGCCTCTACTTCCATTAAGGAAGAGTGAGCTGACATGAAAGAAATAACTGGCTAAACTGCAGAATTGTTTCAATCCATGAAGCCAAATGACTGGTTTAATGGTTGGAACCCATGTAGACATCCTGGTTGATGTCTACACTCTGATCATTAGAACTCCTTAGGGAGGGGCTCTTGGTTACTGCAACATCTTGGAATGACGTGTTAACAGGATTTATTTTCTAAATTATTGGAATGGTAATTGTTTCATACATGATTTATTGCATTGTCTCTTCTGCTTCACTCTTATTTTCTCCCTCTGCATGGTATGTTCACATCACCACCATGGATGAAGACTATGATCAAAGACTGTGACCACCAATCAAAATTTAAGTAACAAGGTGGTGTAAGGAAAGGCTTAATAACATTTTCAGCATATACTTTAAACAAGCACTCAGTGGTAGCTATCTTCTGCTTGTACTATCTCCTCTATCTCTTTATCTCTCTCTGCCTCCTCCCCACCTCAGGCTTTTTTCCCCATACTCTTAATAAATTACACAAAGTGAAATTGTTGTTATTGGACCAGTATTTGTTCTCATTTGCACCTTCATTTGGGCAAAGCAATTTAATATCAAATTGTAACAGTAATTTACTGATAAAATTCTGTGACGTTTTTTGGGCCCTCTGACTTTTGTCATTCCTTTCAACCATGAGCATTTACAAATCTCTGGTGGGACATCACACTCCCAAGTGAGCAGCGTGGGGGACTTTTTTGTGGACATGTCAATCAAACAGGATGATTTGCCAACCCTGCTTACTTGTACCTATTGCTGCTTGAGAGAAAGAGGAAAGCAGGCAAGGCCCATGCCAACAGGCATAGCAGGAGAGCCCCCATGCTTCTCTTCTGTGGGCCAAGCAGAGACCCTGCCCTCAGCCTCTCCCATGCCTCTTGCACTCCAGCTGCTGACTGGCTGGAACCCAGAAGCAAAGAGGGATTACATCTGGCAGTGCCACCAGGCTAAACATTCCCCAGGCATTTTAGGTCACTGATTAGTTGGTGGACCTGGCAGTGTTAGGTTAATGGCTGGAATCAATGAACTTTTAGATGTCTTTTCAAACCTTACTGGTTCTATGATTGTGTGGAATATAGTATGTTGTGGGGCCACCTTCAATAAATGTGGTCATGACTGAGTCAGGAATGTCTTTTTTGATTTGGTGGGGTTTTTTTGTTTGTTTGCTTTTTGTTTGTTTTTGGGTTTTGTTTGGTTGGTTGGTTGGTTTTGGGATTTTTGGGGGGGGGGGGGGGGGGGTTTTTTTTGTGAGCCACAAAGGGGGATTTTAGG
>NW_024526933.1:1262151-1284263 GCF_017590135.1 Pyrgilauda ruficollis
GGGTTTTTGGTGTGGGGGGGGGGGGGGGGGCGTGGTTTATTTGGTTTTGGTTTTGGTTTTGGTTTTTTTTCCAGGGAGAAATCTCTGGAATTTACATAAGTGCAAGAGAGATTTTCCCTGTCCATTCAATGCAGCAATGCTTTTTTACCCTTTATAAGAAATAAATCAGTGTGAGAAATAGTTGGGAATAACAAATGGAAATTCTCTATTGTCAGTGAAAATACATATTATGTTAGACAATAAAATTGTGAGAATAAACACAAGTATAGTAATTTGCTGCCTTGTTTTATGAGGAAATTAAATGCAAGAAAATCATTATTTGTAAGTAAAGAATTTTACCACCACTCCCTTACTTATACATCTGACATTAAAGTTTTTTAAAGTAGGTATGCATCCAGATCCTCTACTTAGGAAAAGCAGCAGTCCTACTCTGTATTTGAGGAGCATCATCAGCTTTCCTCTGCCAGTACTGATATCACAACATTTAAAAATTTGTTTATCCTGAATGTTTTGTGAAAAATATTTAAAATTCACTGATTCACTAGAGAATAAACATTCATTAATTAACAGCAGAAAGTAAACACTCAGAGGAGAAAAACAGAGTTAAAGTGATTTAATGTAAAAATTTGTATGAATATTCATGGCATTATTTTGCCTCAGTTTCTAGTTCTAATGGTGCTGTTTCTCTGAAGAACTAATTTAATTGAATAGATACATGTTTATGTGTACAGAGGTTCTCAAGTGTTCCATCAATTGTGCTTTTTTTTTCCTAGGCATCCAATTCAAACACAAAATTCTAATATCCATAATCCATATATATATATATATATGTGTGTATATGTATATGTATGTATGTATATGTATATATACATATATTTCACAGTGTGTTTGCCTGTAAAACTCCCAAATAAGTAATTTTATTTTTCTGAAACATACCTTGGAAACCTGAAATTAATTGTGGCACAGCACACCATTCTCATGCTTTCAAAGTCCCAAGTGTTTTGCAAACACAGGACGATTTAGGAGATTCACTGCTGGGGCAATACAACTGGATTCTGCCCCTTCTTTATTAAAAGAGGAAAAGAAGAGAAAACCCATCTGATTTTATTCACAATATCAGATTGTGATTCTGTGATTATGAGACCAGACCATTTTTTACAGTATACTCTTTTCTTTCCTAACTGCAAGTACTGATTCATTACTGTCCCCAGCTGGCAGAAATGCACACCCATGGGAGGTAGACACTTGAGTCACAGAACCACAGGATCACAGAATTAACTAGCTTAGAAAAGACCTTTGAGATCATCAAGTCCAGCCTATGACCTAACATCACCTTGTCAAACCATGGCACCAAGTGCCACATCCACTCTTTTCTTAAATACCTTCAGGACAGTGATTCCACAAACTCCCTGGGCAAGCCATTCCAATGCCAAATCACTCTTTCTGTGAAGAAAGTGTCCAGCCTCAAATATTTGTCTGGTATGTAAAAGGGAGACAAGGATCCCTGAACCTTAAGGTTGTTGTCAAACAGCCCCAGCCAGATGGAGCTTTGACAGACAAAGGTAAGACTATTTCATAAATGTAGTTATCAACCACTGCCCATAGGCTGAAGCTAACTTCATGGACAGACATGGATAAACCACAGCTCAAGTTACAAAATGTCTTGCAGATTCAGGGGGACTTGAATAAGGATCTGCATAAAGAGAAAACAATAATTTCAGAATTTATATAGTGAAAAATTAAGTTCAAGTCTCTTTAGCTACTACTTTTGCCTACTTGTCTAACCTAGTATTTTTTTTGTGTGAGATTTTTACTTTTGTGTGAGCTACACAGAACACTGTAGTGTGTCATTCACTCTTGCAATCTAACATTTTCTCCTTTTGTTTTTCTGGAATCAAAACAGTTTTCATTCCTTGCAAGGCATGCCCAGTGCTAGCTGTATCATGTTTTAAGACTGTTATTCTTGCTTCTAAGAAAACCTGATTTGTGCTCGATTCTTCTTATTTTCAGTCTCTTTTCACTGATCTCACTGTCACTCTAGCTTTGTTAAAAGCACAAACTGCACTGCTCCCTTGTCTACTTTAACATTGTGTCATAGTTCCTTGGCTTTAAATCCATAAGTCACTCACTCTAGTCATCCTCTTCACAGAAATAAATGCCTTTAAGGAGGCCCACAGTTATGAAAACTAAAAGTAGAAATATACCAGAAAGTGTTAAAGGCTAATTATTACAAAATTATTACCCTTTTTTCCCTTACTATTTTGTTGCTGTCAAAGAGCTTTATCTTTTCTCAGATGTGTTAAAATAATTACTTTACAAGGAACAGTGGGTCTCCACTTATGAAAATACATTATCATATCAGTTATATTTGAGAGGTTGGGAAAAAAGCAGCGCAAAATCTCAAAGGAAGGAATTCCTAATAGGAATTCAAAAGATGTGATCTTCTCTGATTTTCACTTTTACTAAGGTTCTCAGAAGTGGGTCTGATATCATTTTCAGAAAGGCACGATCCAGATTATTTTCAAAATATTTACCCAAGTTTTCCCAAACTCTTCTGGCTGGGTGAATATCGTTAGATATCCACAAGTGCTTTGGCTGTGCAGAGTACCCAGAGAGATAAGAAGAAACCATGTTGTCCAGGTGCCAGATAGCCTCGTGGGGTTTCTGCTGAAGCACAACCAAAGGCAATGGCTACAGACCTCCACTGCTAGGTTAATAGTTTGTCTGAATGAATTTAAGGGTCTTCTCCAGACTAAACAATTCTATGATTCCATCATAGAGTGTTTTACAAATCCATTTTTTAACCTCCTACTCAACACAAAATCAGTAAGCCAGATGCTACATGAATATGGAGCACAAAGCAGCAGCTTCTTTCTAACCGGGCTACATTTTTACCATCTAGACAGCCTGGGCACTCTGACACTGAGATCTATGAAAAAGATGTGTTAAAGCCACATCCCTATGCTGGGGATTACTCCTCTGTGTAACTTAGCTTCCCAGCATCCATAAAAAGAAATGGTACAAGCAAGACTTGTTCTCAAAATTAAACCTCTAAGTCACACCAACAACCTGCTCAGATTTAGCTATCAACTGTCTAGAGGATATATTACTGCTTCATAGATGAGAGAAAAGGGGAAACATAATAGAAATACTTATCAGCTAAAGGGAAGATAGAAGATTCAGGAGCTCGTCCCCAAATGGATACTTTACAGGACTGTGCTGTTTGCTGCTGCCAATGGTAAGTAGCCAGTCAGCAGCTAATCCAGCTTGTTATGTGCCCATAAATCTGCACAGGTAATCCCAACTCTGAGTTCTCCAAGTCCCTGAGTGCTTAATCACCGAAACTTTCAACTCATAGACGTATTTGTGTGCAAAACATAAAAAAAACCTAAACCACAATTGACACCACCAGCTCCCAGCTACATAACGTACAAACTTCTCTGAGAAAACTGTCATATGTCCACAGATTTTGTTCATGTGCAGATTGCCAGACTGTGCAGCATTGTTTTCATAGTCTGAAAATTCATTTTGCTTAAATGTGAATACTTTCTTTTTGTGAGAAAGCAATAGGAGAAAATACTATAATATCTGATTCTGTCTTTAGTTCAGAAACAACAGTTCAGATTTTAAAAAGCAAAATAATGATTTATATAAGACACAAAAACTTAACAAAATTGCTGCAGTAAGTGGATATACACTTCCTTCAGAACTTTGTCAAGTGAGTTTTCACAATTTTAAAATAATTGTCATCTGTTAGAAAATGACATTTCAATTTTGAAGGAGTACTGATCTAAATAAATCAGCTGTGATTGTATTTTTGTCCACAGACATCTGAACTATGTCACAGTTTGTTGTTGAAACAGGAAACCCACTTTAGTTAGGCTAGAGCTGGACAATGAGGCTTGATGGCTGTTTGATATGGACACACTGAGCATCTGATAAGATATCAAAACCCATGGTGGTTAGGAATGTACTGCTCAAGGTGGCATAATATAACAGTACATGACAGTACATCAATTTCTCTTAAATTGGATTTTTCAGAACATCAAATTAAAATTAGATATTCTGGAAAACAGAACAAAACATGTGTGTTTGATTTTGCTTCCTAATGTAAAGCCTAGCTTATGGTGACAAAGGAAAATTTTAATGGTTTGGCAAAAGGGAATAAGCAACAGAAAAGTTGAATTATGCAGCTCTCGACACCCTGATGCATTAAGGATATTTGCAGGTGCTACTATATCAGAGTCTAAGGGGCTGTAATTTCTCTCTCACTCTTTTTTCCTAAAAAGTACCTCTAAGGTTTACAATACCCAAAAGAATGCAGTATTTGACTGCACATCTTACACATCACCTTCAAAATCCCAAGTTCTTGAAACAAGAGATGTGATAGCTCCCCAAAAACCAGCCTTACCAGGTGAATGATTGGAATCAGTTGAAAAAAGAGGCTCCTTAGTAGAGCTGAATAAGAGCCAGCGTTTTCTATAGATGAGAAATTTCAAAAATTGTATGTTTATTCAGAAGAAAAGTAAAGAAAGAAAGAAAAATGAAAACTGAAAAAGAAAATGCCATCAGATTCAAGATCAAATCTAGGACAAAGTTACACTTCAGGTCAATCAAAAAATAATTCTAGCTTTTTTATCAATGTTTTGACTTATATTTTTTTGAATGACAATACTACATTAAATTCAAAATTTTGATTTCACATTATCATTAATAAAGTAATGTTTCTCAAAATACATTTCAGTCAAAGCTTTTACAGCTCCAGAAATCTTCAGACTAACTCTAACTCACAACTTGCTCAATTTCAAGCCAGCACCAATTCACATCTTTCCTGCAAGCTGCTATTTCACATCAAAAATATCTGCAAGTCAGATGTGCTTTTTTTCAGTAAGACCCTTGTGGATTTATGCTAATATTAATTTTAAACTGAGCAGAGCTTGAGAAAGTGTTACCACACCATTAGAGCAATAATACAGATCTCTGATTAGTAGAAGACAGCAATAAGCAAACAAATATTATTTTCATCTCTCTTCACACTCTGGGGAATTTTAGTGAAAAAGACCTTGTTGCAATATTATTTTCCATACCAAAACTTTTGAGAGGGATGAATTACATGTATGAGCAGAGAATTTAAAATACTCATACCTGAAAACTAAACCACTAGTTCAGGCTGGGGTAGAAAATACTTTGGTCGCTTCTAACACTGTGCAAAAGCATCAGTTTCATATTTGCCATAAAAAGAATGGGATTAAAAGATACAGTCTATGAAACCCAAACTCTTCACCAACAGAAACATATTTTCCTTTAGATTTACCGTCCACTGCTCTCCAGAAAGCTGAAAAATAAACTTGTTCTGTTCTTTATTTGCTCCATCTGATGAGGCATGACTCTTCTTGAGCTGAGGATTCTTTCCATGGATGTCCAGGTTCTTCTCATTGATGTCTACAAAGCCATTCTTGAGGTATTTTGATTGAGGAATACCTTTCTTACGGCACTCTAGTATCAAATTCCATTCCTGTTTTATCCTGAAATAGTGCCAAAAAATGCTTATGTGAAAAACATATGGCAGGTAAGTTCTAAAGCTTAATCTGTGTTTGCAAAAGTACTTAACTAAATATAATTATTCATCTAAGGTATTGGCTATTTTTTATATATGTATACTAAGAAAATATGCATTTCCTGGAGTTACGCTAAGGTTTTCTAGACATACGAATAGATTTCAAGTGATCAGGATTTCATTCACTGACTATAAAACAGTAAGATGCAGAGAATAACAGAAAAGTGGAGACTGAGCAAACTGTAACAGAAAATAGCAAAAATTATACGCTTTATTTTGATAGGATAGGAAATATATTCTCACAGAATAAATTACATGCATAGACAAAATCAAGTACCTGGTGATACAGGAAAACATTTTCTTTGGGAAAAGGTAAGAAGTGCCTTTTTTCTCTGCCCTTTCTTGATCATGTGTAATGATTTATTTTCATTTTTACACCAATATCTTCTTAGAAAGTAAAGGTTAAAGTTATCACATGCCAACTGATTGCAGATTCAGTTTCAGTAACTTCTACCTCATCTCCAAGGCAAGCTTTTTCTCATAACTTCAGGTACAAATTCAATTTGACATAATTAAGCGTTGTCAAGGGCTCAAGTTTTTAGTTAGGAGAGATTTATTTCAGTTTAGTCAATTAAAGAACTGGTTGGTTAACAGAAGCAAGTCTTTCTTACACCAAAACAAGACTCTGGAGGACCCTGTGTATCATAAATCTGACCTCACACTTTGAATTCTATATCCTGTGGTACATAAAACTCGTTTATGCCATCTCCATCCTCTGACAGAAACTTTAATCTAAAGCATTGAAGAAAACTGAGAGTTTAAGAACAACACAAAGTTCAGGATTAAGTAGCCCTACAGAAAGTAAATATGCTATGTCCTAGAAAGAGAAACACATGCAAGTTTATAAAGTTCAAATAAGAAGTTACAAAATCTTTACACATATTACCACTTGATTATGGAGTTCTTCTCTACAATGCTAGGGTGTAAAAAAAAAAATTGCCACATGAGAGAGAATCATGAAGTAATAGAATTATTTGGATTGGAAGGGACGCTGAAGATCATCTATTTTCAACCCCACTGAGTCTGGAGGGACACTGCTCATCACTGGTGGGTGATCATCAGTCATCACCCATCACGGCTGGGTGGACGCATGCAAAGTGTAGTGGCCAATGGATCAGTGACCAAATGGAGCCTTGGTCATTGATTCATTGGCCACAACACTTTGCATGCCACCACCCAGCCAGGACTTTATCCACTAGACGGTCCATCCCTCAAATCCATGACCCCTTTACCCCTATCCACCAATATCATGGCTCCATCATAAAAGACTCACAGATTTGTCAGGATTAAAACCAGAATGTCTAGTTTTAAATCACATGCAAGAAACCCACTACAAACTTAGGTGAAAGAAGCTTGTCCCAAAATCTTGTTGAAATAAATTATTTTTGGACATCCATAACAAGGTATGAAACCACAGTGCAGAGCACTCTTATGGAAATATAGCATCACAGATTAAAAGTCATAGATGACTTAATGCTATCAAAAAAAGTCTTTAGAGAGCAAAACTGCACGCCGAGATAGAAAGGTATTGAGACAGTTGTATATATTGTGGCACTTACAGAAATCTCAGGGGATTTTAGAGAGATTTGGAAGCAGAGAGCACAGCAATGGCAAAGACACAGCACAGTGACACACTGCAGGCACTTTCTACACTTTTGGAAAATACATATAACTATTTATCAGAGGTTCAAGCCTGAAGGACCACTGAAGGAGAGTTTCAAGGAGCAGCACACTATACATGCAACATAAGAGAACTGCAGAAAGCCCCTTCTGTAACAATGACTGCAATTCCTAAGTGACATCTTCGGCAAATATTTCAGGAGGTGGATTAACAGTGAGGTTGGTTAAAAGGTAGCTCACTGGATAAAGTGTTGACAGACTATAGGAAGACAGGACAAACTCAGACTAAGTACATTCTAATGAAAAGACAGTAAGGATGTCTTTGACCCTTACAAAAATTACAGAAGTATTTCTGAAAAGATAAAATTGTATTTATCTTCAAATGAAAAAAAACATAGAAAGAAACATGATCTCTGATAAACACCAAAAAAGAAAATGAAGTTACTGCAGGTATGCAAATGTGTAAGAAAAGGATTTGTAGCATATCAGATGAAAGAAGATTCAGAGAGATGATGGGAACAATAACTTCTGAAAATATGAAAGGAGCAATAAAGGAATAGTTATAGAAGTTATTGATACCTGCAGAAATGTTACTCATTCTTGGCTTCAGTTTTCATTAGAGACATCAAGATGTACTTCACAAGTCAACATCTGGAAGAATTCCTGGTATTAAAAAGTATCAGTAGGGGAGGTATGAAAATACTAAAATGTATTTGAAATAAATCTCCTAGTTTCTCTCAGTGTCTACTGCATTGTGGAATGTTTCATACCACAGCAAGCTGTGATTATAAGTGAGTTAAGAAAAAATAGACTGGGCAGACAGAAAAACATTTAGCCGAGGGAGTGCCTAGTGTGGACTAAAGGTGTTAGCACAGTCCACCAAATATCCCCACAAATATTGTCTGAGTTTACTTGATATGACAAAGACAAGAAAATGGTTAAAGCAGATACAGATCCTTAG
Source organism: Pyrgilauda ruficollis (assembly GCF_017590135.1). NCBI lineage: Eukaryota > Metazoa > Chordata > Aves > Passeriformes > Passeridae > Pyrgilauda > Pyrgilauda ruficollis. The sequence continues at coordinate 1,270,350 of NW_024526933.1, forward strand.
CCCACACTGCAATATGCCATCAAGTTGTGGCTAATATTTCTAAATTTTCAATTACAGAGGGAGAAATATCCAAACATCTGATTTGACCAAGCAGCCCTGCTAAGGGTATCCCCACCAGTTGCAGTCTAGAAGTGCTCAGATGACAGTTTTCCACATCAGCAGACATGATAGTTCAAAATCATTTCAGATGCTTTGACACATGAGTCCATTCAATGTTTAGTTTTGATTTTAACTATTCAATCTGTCATTTGTACTGGAGAAACTGCCAACAAAACTGAGTGTGAATACTGTAATAGCAATATGTTGCTAGGAAAAGCTACAAACCACTATTTCCATGCACATAAGGAAAAATAAATGGTCACAAAACGCCTACTCATATTTTGTTCCAAAACTTGTGTACCAGTGAGTATAGCTGTATAGATATAAAAGTTCTGTGTGACTAGGAAGTGAAGTGGTGTGGGGAAGGTGTTAACTGAATTTCAAGGAAGAGAAAAATATTATCTGAACAATTAAGAGGCAGAAGTCATAAGGACCATAGGATTAAACAAGTAGAATTATTTTTTTTTAAATATTCCAAATTTTACTTACCACTGCTGTTCTGCTCTTTCTTGCATTCTCCAGTCCCTCAGACAGAGTTTTCTGTCCTTCTGTGAAGCTTAATTCTGCATTACTACCCTCTCATTCCCATGGAATTCCTGCATTTTCTATCAAAGCAATAAATATTTCACTCAGTGCATACTTTAATGCACTGAAAAAAAATTGCACAAAGTGCAATACAAAATGGTGGGGTTTTGTATTCATTGCTCTTCTTTCAAGCCCAAAAAATGACTGACTCATGCCTGACAGTATAAATTCTAAGAATGTTAGAAACTTAAACAACAGAAATAAGAGGTCAAAAAGTCTAACTCAATAAAAAATAAGCTGCATTATTACACATCTGTGCTGGCTCTGTCTGGTAGACTCCAGGAACACTAGAGTAGAGGGCTCAGGTCTAAAATGTTACTGTCCCACAACAAGGAGTATAAAAAATGGTAAGAAGGGAGTTACATTAAAACTGAAAAAATAAACTGCCCTCTGACAGTCTGCTGATAATATGTATAAAACAAAAAACTCAGGAGGTCAAAGCTAGCCAAGTAAAATAAAATGCATACAACAAAAATGGTTGTTAAGCAAATCAGTCAGTGAAATATTTACCTCAGAAGAAAGACAAGGGTTAAAAATTAAACCTGTTAGGGAATTCAGCATGTATATTGCACACTGATATGGAAATCCTGTGTCAAATTTTCTCTTTACTCGTACATGAAGTTATGGTAACATGCTCTGTTAGGCTTTTAGAGAATGCAAGTATCATGTACAAGCACATTTAGAACAGATGGAAGGTGAATTAATAATGGAGCAACAAAAGTGCATAATTTTGTACAGTCCATCTCAGAATGAAAACATCATATTTCCCATGGGCAAAGGTTCTAATAATTTACAACACCTGGCTGTACCCTCAAGTTACACACTACCTAAATTAATCACTATGAGCCTTACTGGCCTGGAGTTGCAAATTATATCAAGCCAGAGTGTATCATGAAGGAAAGATGACAAAGCTGTAAATTTGCAGGTTCAGTTGAGACCAAACCAAAGGGATCTATTTGGCTACATGGTTGTCATTCTGCTCTGTCATTGTCAAAAAATTGAGATGATGGTACTTTTTAAGGGATTATTATGAAAATAAAGACCTTTTTAAGTCTTCATTTGGTGGCAATCCTCAAATTATACAGAATTTCCACCATGTTTGTCATATCAGGAGGCTATTACATGAATCTTTAAGAAAAACATCTAAAAGAGAAGATCTCTAAACCAGTGAGGCAAAAAGAAAAAAAATACTCACACAAATAAAATAATATTTTAAATACTAATATACTTTTAAGAAATTATATTTCTAATCTTGACACTTTAAAGACACCTGATATTCCAGAAACACTTTTCAACATATGATAAGTTACAAAACCACAGCTCTCCTGAAGTTTATGTCTTTTTAATATTATTTAAAAATAAAATATTTTCGTCTTCCTCTAGGCCTTGATTAAACAGTTAAAGTCAGGTTAAAAAAACAACTATTATTTTCAATAGTAAGAAAAATGAAGATAGCAAAGTCAAGCTTAATTTAGGTGGGATTATGAACCCGAAAAATATATTTCTCAAAGGGCTAGGATGAGATGTAAAGTTTCAACTCAGCTAACTATTATAGTATTTCCTCTTCAATCATACAAATAGTTCTCCCAGTTTTAAAAAAAGCTGGTTGCATGCTGCTTATGTTTGTCAAAAGAAAAAAAAAAAGAAAATTAAGTTTCATACCTATATATCTGTAACATAAAAGCACACTTTTCACTAAGGCAGATGTATGTGGCATAGAGGAATTTTACTCTGGTAAGTTATTTTCCAATATATTGCCTTTTTACAGTAAGCTTTCAGGGCAATATGTTACAGTTATGAAAAAAGATCAGCCGGGAAATAGAAGATTCAAGTATTTTCATTTTGGTTAGTGCTGTATTCCTCTTCAGGTAATCATTTCCCAAATGCTTCTTCACTATTGGAGTATAACTTCAGAAAAAGGTTCACAGCATATATTTTTCATTATTATTATACATGTTTCTTTTCAAGGACACGGTAGTTCCCTTCTTGGAATTTTATTTTCTCCAACAAAATAATGAATCTAATCAACCTGACGCAAAGGATTACTCTACAATAAAATCAGTGATTGAACCTTTCAAAGGAGCAACCAGCTTAGAAAAGAAGTGTGCATTGGTAGGGATTTCAGAGCCATCAGAGTAAATTAGGAGTAACTGGGTTTCTTTCAGTTGCTCTTCCTTCAGCAGGTACACTCTTCTCAATGTCTGATTAGAAGCTCTTGGAGGAAAGCTGTGATTCCTAGGTAAGGAAGGGAAGTTTCGTTAGATGGCACTATTTCCTCTAAACCAGGGCACAAGAATTGACTGGGACACTACATGGTGACACCAGTTTAGAACTCCTGAGCAATGTTTAAATCAGAGCCACTAGATGTGCAGGATCATTAAATAATCCTATGGAATTTTTAGAAGACCATCACAGTAGAACTGGAGCTCAGCCCAGAATAATATTCCTGATAGATGAGTAACATTTGCTTCAAATTCAATTGGATTGATTCAATTTCAGTATCACTGCCAGGCTCTGCCATGCAATTTAAAGGATTGTGGCTGAACATCAGCTTTTATCTTACAATGCACTTCTGGGCATTACTTTAGATGCATGGTCTGTATGCACAAGTGCCTACAAACAAAGGCAAATAACTTAGTATTTTTATTAGTGCTGCAGATTGAAACCAAAATTGTTGACTGTAATTTGTGTTTGCAGCCAAGGGACTGCCAGCTCCAGTTTTAGACTAGCTTGGAAAAAGTTCTGCATTGGGTATTGAGTAGGAGAATAAAGATAAACACAACAAATAAATTTTTAGTTAAGGTACAAATAGAGTTATAACACTGAAGTTTGGCAGAGTGATACCGACAAATCTTTTTTATTAAACAAACATGTAAACTCTCAGGGAAAAAAAGTCAGTTTGCCTGCAAAGTGCAGTTTTCTTGTTGCTCTTTATTTTTAATATTCACGAAGTATATAACTCAAGAAATAATACATGCACATTGAATTATCCAGACTTTGAGAAGAAATTTTTGGAGAGGAGACAGTGGATGAGGTAGCTGAACAAACTTTTATTTTTGCTGCATGTTTGTTGGTGGGCAGAGAAGGCTGTGCCATTTCACAGCAAAGATTTAGATAGCTAATCTGGGCAAACAGCTCTGGCATTTCCTCACTAGAATGTTTAATTTGTTAGCCTTCAAATTTATCTTACCTACTTCTCACACAAATGACAAACATGTTGCCATCCCTCAAAAAAACCCCTAACTGTAAACATTCACTCATTTTCCCTTAAAAAAAAAAAAAAAAAAAAAAAAAGGTAAAAAGGAAATCTCAGTGAAGAAAATCATTATACCACATCAAGGTCATCTGACAGTATTCAGGATTTTGGGGAACAATAAAAGATGGTTTTAATAAAAGATCACCACTACAAGAATCTATCTAGAAGACTAAATATAGAACAGTGCTATAAACACACACTTCTTTCCATGATATGCACCTTCATAAACATATATGAAATCTCAGGACTGTACACATTTTTTTTAACAGTTTGTAGTTCATATCCTATGGGAGATTTCAAATGGGCTTGTCTGACAGTATCAAGAAGATGACATAAAATGAAAATAAGCCTACCCAACACTGTTCCATTTCTTTGTCGTTTATGTTCAGTTGTTGGTTTACATGTGTTCTTCAAACTGCCACACTTTCACAGTCCCACAAAACCAAAGATAAAACAGAGGACTGAATTAAATCCATAAAAAATATTTATCTGATACTTGTACCTCAGAAGGCCAGTATTCTCAGTAATTGGTTGTCCAGAATCAGCTCTCACTGGCCAGTTACTTAAACATCTGCCTTGCAAACAAGTCTTTACAAGACCTCACCATTAATGCTCAGCTGAAGCTTTTCATTCATTTGTGGAATTTTCCTCTGAAGAAAATCTTTAATCAAAAATCATCTTACTGTTTAATGAGGCTGCATGAACTAAATTACCTTGCCCCACGGCAAACAGAGCTCCCTAGAAGCTGACCAGAAGTTTGTCCTCGAATAATACATGGTACATTCCACTGCATATTATCAGGTCATTTTACATAGTAACACAGAATACAAAGAAACTTCGCAATCTCAAAGACATTAGCAAATTATAACCTCTTTGAGGACAACTTGGTGGTTTTTTAAAAAAAAAAAAAAAAAAAAGAAAAAAAAGGGGGAAAAAAAACCCCCCAAAAAAAAAAAAAAAAAAACCCAACCCCAAAGACCAGATTCCCAACTCTGTTCCATGAATGTATTTGCAGAGAAACTTTATCAATTTCAACGCTACTTAAGAATTCACTCTGACTTCTAAGAAAAATGAATATCTAGAGCCTTAAATGCTAGAATGTAGTCTTCACTTCAGGAAAGTTCCCTCTTTAAATGTCTTTTGGGAATTATAATTTTGGATCAAAATACTTTCTTACTGTGACACAGTATGAACTTGCATTGATTTCAGTGAACCTACCTAACAATAGTAAAACTTTAATCCCTGAGTATGATACCTGAATTTGATCAATGCAGAACTCCATAAAATAATGAAATGTATTTATATATGGAAACACTATTTCTATTATTTAATTAGAAATATAGTTTTATCTGTGCTTTCAAGCTAAAAATCAGCAAAGTCTTCTCATATTTTTGGTCTGATATTTGAGAGCACTGAAAAGCATATAACGAGTAACTTGTGAGCTGACATTTAGGACCTAAATGCCAGTGGTCACTGCACACCTCATAAAACAATGAGGATTTTTTTTTTAACTGAATTTGGCATATTATTGCTAATATTCTTATTACTGTGACCATTATTCTATCAGCTTTGACCATTCTATAAGGCCTGCATCATGAGAATGAGCACGAACTTTGGCATTTGTTTCAGTGGGTGTAATACTGATCACTCAGCTCAGGAGACAAAGTCTAATCTATTTCCTCCTTTTTTTCCAGGAGCTCTACAAGTAGAACTAACTGGAAAGCAATCTGAGTGCACAAAGACACACAACTAAACAAGTACAATCCACAAATTGCAATTTAAAGGAAGAAAAAGTCCTTTGCACATGCAGCAAGTGCACTTTTATTTCTGTTCATTATGTCTCAAATTTCCTATCTTTGATACGGGAAGAAAAGAGAATTAATTTGGACATCATTAGTGGAAAAAATGCAGAAAAAGAGGTGAAGCTCCACTCTTTCAGATAGAAGTATGTCTACAATAATTAACCACAGGCAGAAAAAATGAGGGAGAATGCATTGGTTTCAGGAAAAGACAAATCAATGTAAGAACTTATTCTTGACATATGCTACTGACAAAAGCCATGGGAACTCAAATTAGCTACCTCAGAGGACATAAGGCTACCCTCTTTCCCTCTTACAGAGAGAACTTACCGTGCATCTTTTTCTTTTGTACTAGTGAACTCAAAAGTTATCTTCTGCACCACAGAAAACCAAAACCAAGGAAAAAAAGCGGCAGGGGGATGTTGACATGTTGTCCACATTAGGACAGAAATAAGGTTTGATTAAGTTTGATCCCAAGCCCTTTCACTTGTGTTTTCTACCATAAGGGAAACAGCAAACATCCATCTCTCAGCTGTCATAGTTTAACCTCAGATGGTAACCAAGTCCCGCATAGACATTTACTCCCCAACCCTCCAGCAGGATGGGCAGAAAAATCAGGATAAAAAAGTAATACTTCTGCTTTGAGTTAAGAATAGTTTAATAATAGAAACAAAGTAAAATATAATAATACTATTAATATTCATTGCAATAATAATAACAAAAAGAGAGAAAGGAAACCCAAGATAAATAATGTCAAATACAACTGCTCACGACCTGCTGACACAATCCTAGTTGATTTCTGAGAAACAAAATCACTCACTTCTAGCCAATTCCACCAATTTAAATGGCAAGAATAAAGTTCTATGGTATGGAATATCACATTCAGGTCAGCTGTCCTGGCTGTGCTCCCTGCCAGCTCTGTGTTCAGCCCCTCAGTAGCAGAGAATGAGACACTGGAAAGTCCTTGGCTTAGCATAAGCACTACTTAGCAACAATCTAAACAACAGTGTGTTATCAACATTATTCTCATACTAAGTCCAAAACACAGCACTGTACCTGTTAGTAAGAAAAAAACTAATTCTATCCTGCTTGAAACCAGGACACAGCTCACACCAAAAAGAATGCTTATCCTCACTAGAGAATTCATTCTATAGTATGAACCTCTCTTTTTTTCTTTCTTTTTTTCTTCTGTTTTTGTTAGAATTACAGTTTTATGGTAAGCTTTAGTGGAGATGGGAAAACCAAGACTGCTGCTATGGCTGTTTTGAAAAGAAAGGTCCCAGAAAGACCAGTCAGACTCTGTATTACCCTTGTCTCCTCCAGGCAGCCAGTGCAGCTGCCTCAGTAGTGAGAATCTGCTAGTGAGGGTATCCTGAGAGTGCTGAAACACCACACAAAGGTTCAATGCAATTATGTTCTTAAACAAGGGCACTGTTTAACCCTGCGCATTTTATTTTTAAAACAGAAAGTGATTTCTATTTTTTTCTGTTCTCAGAGGGAGGAAATTGATAAGTCCCATGTTCAAACTTCCCAATGCAGTTTAATATTCAACAGTGTCATATGATCAACAAAATATCACTTAAATAAAAAAAAAATTCAGTATAATAAAAACAATAAAATTATCATTGGACATAAACATTATAATCAAGGCCTTCTTTAATACCCCAAGAAAAAATAACCTAATAATTCTTATTCTTTTTGGCATTACCTATTCAGAAACAATTGAATATGTCTACTTATTTATGTCCTTTTCTTTCTCCCCTCAACACAACAAAAATACTTATAGTATTTCTTAGTACTGAAGCTTGTGAGCTTATGTTCACTAATTCTATAATTAATAATCCCTACTTTTATGCACTATATTAAAATAGAAAGTTACAAACATATGTTATTTTTCTCTTCAATTTATGTCTATGGTAAACAATAAAATACATCATTGATATAGCAAAATCTACATAGGAACGAGCATAAACTAATGAAATATAAGTATTGTTTGTGCTGCATTTCTCCTACTATCATGTGAGGATAAGAAGTAAGATGTCATTGAAATCAAACCCAAATCCCAAAATTTTAATAATCAACAATTATTTTTTAGTATATTCATCATATTTGTTACATATATTTCTATTTATTATATTTAGTATATAGAAATGTTAGTGGATAATAAGAACAGATTTAGTTAAAATTAATAACACAAAAGTGGTCTTACTTCTCCAATGCACTTTGTTCTAATCTTTCTTTCTCCTTCCTCTGACGTTCTTTGCTCTTCTTAACTCGAGTTTCCCACAGTCCTCTTATGACAGAAAAGTCAAATATTATCACCTGATGCCCCATATTGTTGACATTAAGCTTCTCCTGCAAAAACAAGCCAATTCTTCAGAAAAAGGAATAATGAGATAAATAAAACTCCAAACTATCAGGTGTCATTAAAATTTTATGGGGAAAAGAGTTGAAGTCATAAGAAATATTAATATAGTGTGTTTTCCATCTTACCCAATTTATCTAGGGTTTTGTGCTGGCAGTAATCAATGTAGCATGCGATTCACTTCTACATAAAATCCATGACAACAGCCATATGTTGAATTTTTTGTATTCCTTACAATTTTTTTCCTTTTCAAGATAAAGGCAGAGTTGCAAAAAAAAAAAAAAAAAATACTGGTTTGATTAAGTAACGCTGATGAAAATAGCTTTAAAGGCTTTACATTTTTAATAATTTCTGTGACTAATATTAAAATGAATGCTCATAAAGAATTTATTCATTTTAAATCATGCAAAAGCACTCCATCTGGAGTTGTTGTGTATTGATCTTTATGACCTCAAGCTATCCTCTTTCAATGGAATTTGTGAAATTCCTGTGTTCCCATAAGTATCTGCTTATCTGCAAAGGGCATCAAAAGACCAATGCCATAACAAACAAAAAAACTTACCTAAGGCAGGGACACGGGGAAGGTTTGAACACGTCATGGTCCCCACTTACTAATATGTCCTTATTCTGGCCAGTCAACAGGGTTGACTTTGCAGCAGCCAGGAGGGTCATGGCCAGGACCTGAGGCTCTTCACCTCAACACATGGTAAGGTAGTCACACCTGCCTTTTTCACTTTACTGGAGTGCACAGTCAGATAACGCCAGGACATAATGAGCAATCATGTGTGAATCATTCACCTGTCCCGTACACTGTTATTAGTATTGTTTTTCCTGTTTAGTTTTTTTTTTTTTTTTTTTTTTATTTCATTGCTGTTTCCACTAAATCACTCTTATCTCAACCCATGATCTTTATGTTTTTTTTGTGCCTCCATTCTTCTCTTGATCCTGCTACAGGGGAAGGCAGACACAGCACATTGTCTGGTGTGTTTTGAGCAGGAGCACTAAATTGGAGAATACAATTCCTAAACCACAACACATATGGAAACACATTCCAACAGTCAAAGGCTTGGTATCAGGTATCAGGCTCCATACAGTTAAGAACTGATGTCAGCCAGAAAAGAAGCTCGAGGAATATACCTCTTCTGATAAAATATGCTGGAAAACTAGTAACAATGGACAAAGAGAAAGCTTAGCTACTCATTCTTTAATGGCAACCTCTTTTCCCACCCTTCTTGACTGGATGGACTGCAGGATGTGGACTGGAAGAGAAAACTCCCTCCCACAAGATCAGTTTCATGACCATCTGAGGAACCTGAACATACATAAGTTTTTGGGGCCTGATGAATGCATATCAGAGTTCTGAGGAAATTGGCTGATGTTGTTAACAAGCCAATCTCCCTGGTATCCAGAGAGTCATGGAAGTCAAGGGAAGTTCCTGATGAGTGGAAAAAGGGAAACACAGCATTGATCTTTAATAAAGTTAGAAAGGAGAACCTTGGGCATTACCAAACTGTCAGTCTCACCTCTGTGCCTGGGAAGGTCCTGGAACAGATCATCCTACTAACTATGCTAAGGCACAAAGTGAACAGGAAGATGATTTGGGATAGCCAGCAGGGCTTCTCTAAGGGCAACACTTGCCTGACCAACACAATGGCCTTCTATGATGGAGGGACTACACTAGTGGACAATGGAAAGGCTACAGATGCCATTTTTCTGGACTTCTGTAAAGCCTTTGACACAGTCCCCCACAATGTCTTTCTCTCTTATTTGGTAAGACATGGATTCAGCAGGTGGACTGTTGGGTGGATAAAGAATTGGGATGACAGCCACATCCAGAGGGTGGTGGTCAATAGCTCAGAGTCCTGATGGACATCAGTGACAAGTGGTGTCCCACAGGAGTCTGTATTGGCACCAGTAGTAATCAATATCTTCCTTTATGACATACACAAAAGGATTAAGTGCACCCTCTGCAAATTTGTAGAGGACACCAAGCTGAGTGGTGTTGATACACCTGGAAGATGGAATGTCATCCAGAGGGACCTGGACAAGATTGAAAATTGAGTCTATGGGAATTTCCCACTTATTTTTCCACTTTCCCACTTGGCACAAGTGCAACTTGCTGCACTAAGTGCAAGTGCAAGGGCGAGGTGCTGTACATGGGTCAGGACAACCCGTTAAAACACAGGCTGGGGGATGAACAGAGGGAGAGCAGCCCTGCCCAGAAGGACTTGGGGGTGCTGGTGGATGAGAGGCTGGACATGACCCAGTCACGGGCACTCCCAGCCCAGAAAGCCAAAGGTGTTCTGGAGTGCATCAAAAGGAATGGTAAGCAGCTGAGGGAGAGGATTCTTCCCTTCTACTCCACTCTCGTGAGGACACAACCTGGAGTGCTGCATCCTCTTCTATGTTCCTCAGCACAGGAAAGACATGGACCTGTTGGAGCTAGTCTAGAGAATGACCAGCAGGAAGATTAAAGGGATGGAAAACCTCTCCTTTGAAAAGACTGGGAGAATTGGGATTGTTCATCCTGGAGGAGAGAAGGCTTTGGGGTAATTGTAACTGTCCAGTGTCTGAAGGAAGTCTACAAGAAAGATGGAGAGAGCACATAATAATAAGACAAGGGGGAATGGATTCAGACTGAAAGAGATGGTTTAGATTACATATGCTAAAGATACTTTTTACTGTGAGGGTGGTGAGGCACTGGAACATGTTGCCCAGAGAAGCTGTGGATTACCTATCCATCCTCAAGAGCAGGCTGGATGGGGGTCTGAGCAACCCAATCCAGTGAAAGGTATCCCTGTCCTGGAACTGATGATCTTTAAGGTCCTCTCCAACCCAAGCCATTCTGTGATTCTCTATGTGAAACACAGCATGACTTACAAGATGGTATTCCTTACAGTGGTTCAGTACCAGCATAAGAAACTAATCACCTACTAAATCTCTAATGCAAGTACACAAACAAATCTTGATAAAAGAGGTGGAACTTTCTAGCTCAGAGTCACTAGTCGTGATACAATCACCATAATATACTAGCTCTCATAAACTAGTAGCTAGATTACCAACAGAGGAAAGTCAGTTATTTAAACTTTGTGTGGGCTTTTATTAGAGAACACATTTATAATACCATTTATAAGCTTAGGGGAAAAAAATAAGCAGTAGAAGAAAACCCTTCTTGACCATCTACTTATCGGTTAAAGAGCAATCCTCCCCATCCTTTCCTGTGTGTTTTCAAGCTCATGTCTATAATTTTCCCTCAGATGCTACTGTGATCATTTTTTCCAAGCATTGTGTCCTTCAGCTGGGTCCATTTATCATCTGTCCTTCTGTTATAATATTGAGGACAAAGGGGCAATTATTCTCCCCTCTGTATTTTTTCCCTTGTAACTTTGCAGCTGTCCCTTTTCTCTTTCACCCCCTTTCACCTACACATCCCTCTGTAGTGCATAGCATATAAAGGAATAATTTATTCTGAGACAGGAAAACACCCTCATGTCCTCTGGAAAATGCACAGTACAGACTAAAAAGAATTATGCATAGATATGTCCAGAGAAAAGGTACCTACCTGCTCACTTTATTAATCATCTCAGTGAGAGAGGCCCTCTCAAATACCAACAAATATTGGCTCAGAAACTGGTCAGAGACCAGTATCATTCTATTCACATGGCCTTCTGTATCTTAGGATGTTTACATAAAATGTTGTCTTTGTTGTTCATAAAGCTGCAACTATTTCTTGTTTATCTTTGCTCGCACTAAAAATGAGGCAAAAATAGTTCCTAACATTTCTGGAACTAACAGATGACAGCAGCTAAGTCAAAACCCCAATAAAACAGTGTAATTAAAACAGTGACCTTATTCTCTGTGGAAAGGTTTGTCCTTCTAAAACATATTCACTACTAATTTACAGGAACTTTTTACCTCATAAAATAAATTGTTCACCTCTGCTTACAGGAGGAAGAAACCCAGTGACAAGGACTTCACCCCTCACAGTCACTCTGCAGGGTCTAATTCATTTTAATAGACCAATTCATAGAAGTGTGTTTTGGTAGAAAGGCTGTTGCAGAAGTTGAATTGTTGTGTGACAGTGAAGTTACCGCTGGACACTTGACCTCTTTTAGAACTAGATGGCCTTAATCAACAGAGAGTCTGAATAGACTGTGAAAGCACTCCTTTTCCTTGACTTGTTTCTCACCTTCCTGTCTCACAGGTTAAGTCATCCATTCTTTATTGAGACACTGATTTATTAAACACTAGGTCAGAAAAGTTCATTTTACCAACATATTGCTTTTATCCACATATAGCTTTTATCCACGTGTTGCACTAAGCAGCAAGGCATTGTGGGGTTTTCTTCTATGGTAATACCAAGCAGAGGACAAACTTGGGTGGGAGATGAGAGCTGTACGCCTCAGAATTAATCTCTTCAAAAGGAGCAAAACCACAAATCCTTATCAGATTACAGGGTGACTAAGGCTTTAGAAATATGTAGCAGGACAAATGTGAAATGCTTTTTGACATCTACAACTCTGAAAAGGTCACCTAGCAATCTTCACAGGGCTGTTGCTTTATCCTATATCCTTGTCTAAAAAATGGGCATGAAGTATCAAGCATGATGTCAAAATATGTATTTGCCAAAATTCAGGCACCATCATTTTCCTAATGATGAGACGTTGCCCAGAAAGGAAAACTTGCTAAAGCTATGCTTAAGTGATACTAAGAATAGGTTCTTCAGAATACCTACTCATACATGGTAAGAATTTATCACAGAAGAAGCAACTAATAATAATGATTTTGAGTTCTAGAAATACATGTTCAAATTCACGCACAGTAGTTTCTTTCTTCCAAACATCAGATTAGGTCTGTAGAGGAAAACTCAAAACTATCATCTATTATTCACAGGTGGTAAGCTACATTTGGATAGAGAAAAATCTCAATCATACACTTCTTTCTAACTTCTTAGCTTCAACTAGGAACACAGCTATGTTTCCTCCCAAACTTAGGCTATTCACAGGAATCACTATAATAATTTCATCCATTATCAGAATCCACAATAAAGTTAGAAAGGACCTTTAGAAGTCAACGTGTCTGACTGTTCTGCTCAAAGCAGTCATATAGTTCTGTACATCCTGCAGCACCCCTCCTCTTCCAATTTCCCCATCATTTTTTAATTCAGCACTGCTTCTTTCTCATCCCATACTTACACATGATCATTAAGGACAGGCTTTTGTCTCACTTGTGAGGATTACCTCACCCACCCATATGGCAGTAAGTGAAAAACAAAAAACTATTTCGTACCAAAGAAACAGGCAACCTTGCTTTCATTAAGGACAAGTCCTAACCACAAAAGCAATCATGGCCTGCATTCACAAGACCCTACTTCATAACTACAATGAGTTTGCCACTTAAAGTCATCTTGACTTGAGTAACATCTACATCTAAATTATGCTGTAGATCATCAGCACACCTTTCTTAGATGATGCATAGTTATAACATTTATCAGTCTTTTGAGTTATTAGTGAGACAGGTCACAAAACAAGGCTATTCAGTAACATATGATAATTAATGTACAGCACTTTCCAGGGGAAAAGGGATTCGGGAGCACAAGAAGGCAATGTTATTTACAAGACAATCATATATGGAGAAACTAGTTCTCTGTGTGTATTTATGGAAGCAAATAATCTTATCCCTAGCCATTTACACCTCCCAAGAAATTGTCTGCAAAACCTTAATCAATATCCTTAAAAGGCAACATACCAGGAAGTCAAGCTGATCTTGACTTCTTTGTAATGGTTAGCTCAGAAACAGAGCTGGCCATT
>NW_024526933.1:1284324-1550578 GCF_017590135.1 Pyrgilauda ruficollis
TTTTTTTTTTTTTTTTTTTAGCTATTCTAAGATATTCCCTTCAGAAGCAGCTACACATTACATTTAAGGAAATATTTTTAGGTAATATAATAAATATATAAATAAATAAAATCCTCTCAAAATTTTTAAAATAGCTTTTTTTTTTTTTTTAATAAGCATTGCATTACTTGACAAGGTGATATGAGAGCTTGTAATCAGAGAAACTTGTATTAGTGGTAGAGAAAAGAAATTTTTTTTGGCTTCACTCCTTTCTGCTCTTTATGCTTTTTTTAGGAGGAGAAGGAATAAAAAAGTCCCTTTGAACACCATGGCCTTTGCATCTCTTCCTTAACCAGCATGTTATGTCAATCTTGTCCTTGTTTTCATCAATAAGGAAATCACGGAATCTGTGTAACTAGAATTTTCCTTCCACATTATAAACCACAGATTCTTTCTCTCCCCAGGGATGTACTATCAGTTCAAGATACAAAAGCCTGCAAAATAATCTCAATTTCTTCATTCCAGGGTCCTGTACCTTCACTAGAACACATTACCAAGCCCCTCCCCTACGAAGGAATTCTGACTCTTCCTATTGCAGGCCCCATCTCAATACAAAGACCCGTCTTCTTACCAAGTGTATTTAATAATCTGCCACTTCTCTGGGCCAGCTGAGGTGAGAAGAAGCAGTTGTTTTGTAAGAGCATTCTTTTGCTACCAGCATTTAGGTTTGCGTGCCCTATTGCTGTGAGCTATCCCTAGAAACATATAGCAGAAAAACTGCCTTTCCAGACACTTTTGTGCAATTTCTGCTCTTAGAAAAAAGAAAACACCTTTCTTTAATCTTGCAGAAACTTTATTCATTTAAATGTATCTATAAATAGGCCTATTAAAATCAAATACTGTCCTCATGTGTATAATGATATTGAGCATTTGGAGCATTTGGATGTTCTTAAGCATTTGGAGGATTAACTGGCAAAACACCATAATATTAGGGATGATACTCATCATGTGTTTTATTTAAATGATATCATATTAATGCCAAATATTATTGCAGTAAAAGCAGCTGCCTAAGTATCTGCATGGATTATTTTTATTTTATCATTTATATTATCGTTTATTTTATTTTATTGTATAAATTCACCTAAAAGTAGGCAGGCTGGTCTCTAGTATCTATTTCAGACATTCTTTTTTAAATAGTAAGAGTATTCAGCTCTAAAAATCAGAATCTCTTCAGTAAAGTGTTGAAAATATATAGGATGAAAAAGAAGATAACTACCTTGTAAATATCTATAGTCTTTATTATTTTATATTTATTGCTGTTCATGTTGTTGCTACAAATATACACATACTTCATATGTCAACTCTACAGTAAAACTGGAGAGGTTTAATCTGCTGTGCCTAAATGTCCTTGCTCCCTTCAGCTACTGATATCTCCAGCCCTTGTTTACGGGTCTGCCACAGCCATCTTTGATAGCAGCCGGTGATCCCGTGACCATTTGTGTTTGTTTCCACTTGACCTCTGAACCCTGAACAGGCATTGACTGGGTTTTTTCCTTTTTCTTTTTAGTTTTTTTCCCCCCTTGGCTTAAGGGAGAAATTTATGGCTTTCAATACCTCCAGAAGTGTCACCAACCAGAGTATGGAGGACCACTGGAGGCAACAAAGTTTCAAAATTAGGATGCTTTTTGGCAGCTCCTGGTGTTTAATGCTGAAGGAGTTCCATCTCCATCACCTGCACTTGCACCACAAAGTGACATGGACTACCTGGTCTTCAAAAAAGAGTTTAAGGATATATGATCTAAAAGCAACACTGAATTCTGGATGGAAGGCCTTCCACAGATAAAAAGTGCTTTTCAAATCAGCAACTTCATTGAAAGAACAATTTTCAGCCTTTCTGCACTTATCTCAGCATCTGAGACGGATCAATCAATGCATAAATACCTTGAGAAGCATACTATAAAAATAAATAAATAAATAAATAAATAAATAAATAAATAAATATAAGGAAAGGTCTTCTTTGAAAAGAAAAGCAGTGGAGCACAAGAAAAGTATTCTTAGCTATGATGACTCTGTGGTCTGCCGAGATTAACTGTACCGAACTCTTCTACAGCTCCTTCCTGTTTACCAACATTATCTGTCTTCTCTGCAGTGGGTAGAATACAGCCAGTGATAAGTCAAAACTGCATTGGCTTTATTATAGTAGAGTTTAAACTTCTCTGAACATAGCTGGGGTCAGTGTTAGTGCCGGCCAGCTTGTGTGTGCACCGTATTCTAGAACAAGACCTGTGTCTTGAGTCTGAAAGAGTCCAACATAATTTTGATACTACAGATAGAGCTAGTATTAGTCTCTGTTAACAGCTCTCCTGATTTCACATGGCACCAGGTTGCCCTAGAAAACAGCACTGTGTATACTTTCCTCTGCTGTTTTATGTGAGTTATTAAATTATTAACGTTTTGGTTTCTTCAATTTGCTTAACAACCTGGTTACTTGGGCCCTTTTTCTTTCAGATAATCACTGTGGGAGATCTGCTGCACTCTAATGAGTATTACTGGCAGGATTACATGGGGGAAAATATGAGTGAAATATTTCCTACCAATCCTGCAAATAATTTCTTAGGAAATAAGCTCACTCGCCCTGTGCTTCAGAATCATCAAGTCATTTATCTCAAGTTTTTAAATAATTCAGAGAAAACCTGACATTTGGATAGCAACTGAGCACATTTTTTATGTTATGAGGAAAAGATTAAATTAGAGAAACATGCTGTGATTGAAAGAGCAATAGAGATTGTGGCACTGTTCACCACATACAACTATATTTTGCTAACAGAACACAGCTTGTAAGTGGGGTATTGCTTCTCTGTGATGCTTGAGGAGTGGGAGAGGACTGCAAAGAGGGAAGATGCTCATCCCTACCTTGTTTTTCTTCTAGCAACAATCTTTTATTGTTCTACACCAGCAGGGAATTATCTTTCCTGCTAATTTGGTTGGTTTATCTGTCACTAATCTAGCCAAAAGTACAGATTTGACAGTGAGAGTTTGAGGTCTGTGATCCAAGATAAATTGTGTTTCAGAGCACATATGCATGCATGCACGTGATTGCTGGGTCCTGGGGAATATGTGGGCAGGGCAATGCGCTGGGATCACAGGGGGTGTCCCCCTGAAGGCCTGGGTCCCCAGAGATCCAATAAATGTAGCTACAGCACAGAATAAACACAAAAGGAAAGAGAAAATCTGCTCCAGGGCTGGAGAAGGCACTCCTGACACCTGGACATGAGCCCAGATGTTTTGGGAGTTTGAAATGTTCCTTCCTGTTCTCTCAAGAGTACAGTCTCAGCCAGCTGGCTCCTACATAAACAAACACAGACAGACAGTGACACTTTCAAGCTATTAATTAGTCTAACTTTCAGTGTAGTTAATTTCAGAAATTAGTGTCTTTCTGTATCATGGAGCTTAATCATGAAAGCTTTGATGAATTAAGGTCTTTTTTTAGTTTTCTTCTTTAGTTATTTCACGGAAGAGACATTTATGAATAGAATCTGACGTTACCCTCTTTCATACACAAATAAATAACTTTTGCAGTGTTTACATACCACAGCTAAGAGAAAATATATCTTTTTATTAACCTACTCATTATATCTCAGGTAAAAATAGCTATGAACACTATAAAGTTAAAAACAGATATGCAAGAGCTGAACTTGGTTTCCACACGTTTTTATGTGCATATTTCTCCTTGTCCAGTGCTGCAGCATAACGCTTTACTGTCAGTTTTCATTAATCAGTTCCTATTCTAGACATAAATTAACCAGTCTCACAAACAAGAGTCCTCTTTATCACTGCAGTCTTCACATCTTGATTTTTAGACAATTTTTCACAGGGTTATTCATTAATTAGGTCTTTAATTATGGATTAATTAGCAGCTGAATTACAATATTCCTTATACTTTCTCAACTCTTGTAACACTAATATGTTTGCCATCAAGCATGATAGATGTTACATATGCAAGGGGATTTATTACAGATGTATTCCCCTAGCACTTCAGTGAGCTGACTAATTATTCTTCCACTGACAATGAAGCTAATGAAACACTGGACTGATGTCTCTGACAAACATCCATTCTTTTTTTTTTTTTTTTCTACTGGGTATTGCTGAGGAGAGGTCTAATTCTCTTAAGACTGAGAGAAGGATGAGGTATTTGAAATGGGCATGCATTTTGAGGTTGTTTCTTATCAAAGGAAAAACAGCTAGAAGTGTATAACATATTAGTAAAGGTGTTGAATCTATGCATGTAGCTGCAGTCAGCAGGTGTAAACAATTGTCTTGGGTAGCATACAACAGAGTCCTGGGAAACAAAGTATGTTTTAAGAACTGATTAGAGAGATCCCAGTTAACCTCTCATACACAGACCCAAAGAAATTTGCATTCTTTGTCACTGAGCAAGACACCGAGGCTTTTATATACGATTAGATGATCTTAATTAAGCATAACATGGCACTCAGGTTTCTGAAACTTGTTTTGCATCCATTGTGTTTTTTAACACAATGTTTGATTGACTTCTTATTTGTCTTAAGGTTCCTGAACAATTCCCAAGAATTGAGGCTACTATTACTTACCTTTCATGTAGCCTTAGAGGGTCTGGCCTCGGAAGTTATCTCTGTGAATGACTACATCATAAATATTATTTTAGACTCTCTGCCTTAACTGACACTAATCAAAAACACACAAAATTTATCATTTTCTTTTTCTCTCTGGGGTGCATTTTGCATATATTGATCTAAGAATTCAATCCTGCCTCTACTGCAGAAGGAGAACAAAAACCTATGTCTGATCTACAGCAGTCCTATTTCTAGTGTTAGATACAAGATCATTAGTTGTATAATGAGTAAAACGGTCATAGCCAATTGCAAAGATGTTAAATTCTGTGATTTAAGATGGTAGATAATATAGATAAGCAAGAGATGATGCTGCTTTCAACTACTCCAGCCGTCAAGTTATTTTAGCTCTAATGGCCCAAACTCCACCATAAAGTCATGAGGTGGCATCTGTATTTTATTGTTCTCTCACCACAGCTGTGTCTTTAGTCTTTCCCACAAAACTTTCCCACATCTGTGGCTAGGGGACACAGGTGACATTGACAGCTGGGCACCTTCCTTTGGAGTAATTCTCCACTTTTACCTTCTGTCTGAGGAGAGCGAAGTGAGTGAAACTCTTTGGTATGATCTACCTCTTTGGCTAACAGGCATTATCATCCATCTCTTATCCTTGAAACTGTGCTCAATTAACTGCTGTTCAGAGGAAGAGAGCTGGTCAGTACCTTTTAACCTAGCAAGTAACATGTCAATGATAGCACATAAATGCTTGTGGTAGCAACAGCAATAATGACAATATTTGACTTTAAATGATAGGCTGTGTTCTCAAAAGATGTAGCGGGCTGTATTTCCTATGCCAGTTAGATTAACTGTAAGTAGCCTTCAGAAAGTGAAGTTCTATAACTCTTTTTAAATTCTACTGTAGATTTTGACAGACAGCAAAGATAAATGACTGACCTCTCAAACCATTTTTTTATTGAAAATCATTCTCACACCAGCATATGTCCTTGAGATGAAATAGCAATGGTTTATTATAACTGAGTCACGGAGTGGAACTTGAAAGGTTTCCTAAATTATAAAGTTTGGATTTGTCACAAGTGTGAATCTATTTACAGGAGCTATGCACAGGGTGAATCTCACTCTCTTTAAAGATACCCACCAAACATACTGCCTTGGACTAAATTCTCTCTGCTTCAACTATTTTTCCCATATGCATTAGTTTTTAAAGATCCGCAGCACAACAGGAGCAACCTGAGAGCTACTTCTCACTTTTCCTGCCACTTTCCACCTTGACCCCACACATCTGAAGAAACACATAATCAGCAAAACTGTCACTTACCTACTACTAAAGAACACAAGTGTCCAGAGCTCCTGAGTGTGCTCTGCAGTTATTCAATGTGGGACACTGAGGTTGTTTATAGCATAGCACAGCCCATGGCCAGCCAGATCTGTTTGAACCCTGCAGCGTGACTAGCCTTCCAGATGTACTAATATGCTATATTTGTAAAGTGATAACATGATCTGTGGTCTTACAGCAGAGACACAGGCAGGATAAAGTGTCTGCACTGCATGAGTCAACGCAGGATGGAAACAACAGTGCTAGGACAGCATCTCATTTGCTTCAAGGGAAGTGTGACAGAGCTAATATTACTCATGTATATTTGTTGGAAAAGGGCAAGGAGAATAAAAGAAAAATGCATATACAGTCTGAATTCCCCCAGTACAGGCTACCTTTTCCTTTCCACATCCATTCAATTCTGAAATAAATATACACATGTGTACGCAGACTATCACCATGCAGTTTGCATGACTGATTGATTTACAGCAAATTCTGCTTTTTCTTGCTGATGGTGGCTCACCTTTTTTAGAACAATGCTTGTCACTTGTATTCCTGCTTATTGTTAGTAGAACAGAAGGGCAAGGCTGTGGGCAGCCAGAGATCATCTTGCTGCAGGATCAGCATTGCCAGGGCAGGGGCTGATAAGTTCAAGGAGCTGATACAAGCTATGGGCCAAAGGGATGAGTTCTGGGGATGCAAGAGTGAAGATGAACATGGACAAAGAAGCCCATCAGGAAGCTCATGGCCCTCCCTGACAATTCAGCATGAATGGTTGACATTTTCTGATTGTAGAAGGAAGGAAGGAAGGAAGGAAGGAAGGAAGGAAGGAAGGAAGGAAGGAAGGAAGGAAGGAATTTAAAATTCAGCTTTTCAATTAAAATAGTTTCATATTTTAAGTCTTTTTTTTAAAAAAAAACAATCTTTTTCAACAATTTCTGCTTATTTTTCATCCCTGCCAGTAGCAATAACCATTAATTACTGCATCTGGGCTTAGCTTAAGCTTCAGATACTAGTTTTACATTGCTGTGCTTTCAGTGATCTTGCTGAAATCACATCATATTAGAACAGGAAAGTCATGATCTGTAAGTTTAAATGTTCAATTTTGTCTTCAAGTCTGAAAGACATAATGTCAAGATTCACTTTGATCTTTTTCAATGCAGTGTGTTTCAAGGTATGGTAACATACCTGAAGGATCCTGCATCACATATCCTTACTCTTCAGTCATCTTAGTCTTCACAAATATCAATAATAAATAGGGATCACCACATCCAATTTTCCTAATACATGTTTATTTTCTGATAAAAGTGCCCACAAATTTGCATGGTTTTTTGCCGTATAGCTATATGGATTACTTGCTGTAATTACCTGAGCATTATTAGACTTCAGCCACAAAAGCTGATGATGAAATCATTGAGGAAGACAATACTTTGGAACAGGGAAAGTTCATCCCTTCTTTATCCTAAAGCATGGTGTGTAATTCTCCTTTTGTGCACACTGCCTAGGAAAACATGTTGCTATATTTTTGTTCAGAATGTGACAACATGAAATAATAATTAATTAGCAATTATATTAAGAAAATACTGACCTCCATCTTACTTTTTCAGGATCCATCCCTTGCTGTACTTGTAGGTGTTGCTTTTGGCAAAAGAAGGTAAGAGTGTTAAGTGTTTAAATACAGAAATGTGTTTCAGTAACAGAAAGCTGAGCTTGCAGTTAATTCCTTGGCCTTAGCCAAGGATTCATAGATCAGCTAACCTTCCAACTACAATCATAGCTTACCCATGACAAGGAGAGGCTTGAGATATTTGCTGGAAAGGGAATGAGAAAAAAAGATCAGCTGATGAAGTAGGCATCACCTAAATTTTAAAAAAATAATCCTATTAAAGAAAATGCACTAAGGATGGAAAAACAACTGAGGAATGGCATGAAAGATTTAGAGGAATATTAAAAAGTGACTGACTGGGAAGAGAGATAAAGGGGTGAGAGGAACAGAATCTATAATACTGTATAGTTGTGGATTTCCATGTACTTGACAAAAAAATATGAAGGAAAAGGAAAACTGTACGTCGGTACATAAATGCTGGAATAGTATGAAAATACCACAAGCAAGGAGTAGTAGACAGCACACTGCTCAGGCCAGTGAACAGACAGAAGGCTTGCTTGCTAACAACAAAATCCATTGGCAGGCTTGAACCTATTTTAAGGCATGCTAGAGTGACAGAAGCTAGTTTGTTCAAAGGTGTTTGCCTACTGCATCCTGCATCCCAGTTCATCATCAGCAGTATTCACTGTCAGACCCAAACTGACCTTGGCTCAAACACAGCCTTGCATGCCTGCCACAGCATTCCCACAGGAATTGCTTCTCATCCAGGTGATCCAGTAGACTGACTAGCATCTATGTACTCATATGAAACTGCAGTCTACTGAATCATCCTCCTGGATGAGAACCATTGCCTGGGAAGTGGTACAAAAACAGTAATTTCATAAAGAGGCCTGGTCCATTTTGGCTGCTGCAGTTCATCAGTCTCATAAACTGGAGCTATTGTGAAATACAGAAGTAGCCAGCACTGGACTCTCTGACAATCAAGTCTTGGAAACAGCTTGCAAATCTGCCCAAGCTATTGTAGTTTGAAGCCAGCTGCTCCAGAAGCAACAGCTGTATTGCTTTCAGTGATAAATTCACTATGAAATCAAAACAGCCCTGGATAGCAGATCCTCTACCCATGAAACTGACAAATCCACCACTCAGATAATCCAGCTGACGTAAATGAGAATTGATTATAAACAAGCACACCAAGAGATATTTTCTTTTTCCACTTGTGCATTAGCTGTAGCAAAACTTCCCTACTTAAATCAATCTCTTCTTTATAGAAAACCCACAAAGTAAAGGCAACAAAGATACTAGCAACATAGTCTGCTGTATAAATAATTGCTGTATAAGCATAGCTACACTTGTTTTTCTGGTCTATTTTCCTTGTTCATTCTAAGGATAACAATATGCAATTAAATTAAGGTCAGTAGAAAACTCTAAATATTAAGGTCATTGTCTGGGTAACACAGGCTACAGCCAAGACCTAATATGGGGTAGAAGTGGGAACAGCATTTCATGTAGACAAGGCACCTTCATATCAGCACTTCAGACCTAAAAGACAGAGTGATTCCAGCATAGCTGTAATCAAAACATCTACTAGAAGGAAACACTTGACAAGTAACAGCTTTTTAGGGACATATTTCCCATAAATATACAACAAAGTAAAATCCCTGCAAAGACTTAACACAAAGTCAGGCTGAAGAAAGAATAGAACTTGCTACAGTAATTTATCATGTACTGAACAAAGCTGTTCAGCAAAAATAAAACATTTTCTTGTTGCTTTGTTTTCATATTATCCATATGGCTTTCAGTCTTGAGCTGTCAGAGCTGCTGAGTAAATGTAATAATACTGCAGAATCTGTAAGTCACGTTAGAAATCACTTCAGCAGGTCAGATTCTTATATCTGTGACCTTTCAGTATTAAGGGGCCAGTCCTTTCTGATGCAATCTCACTATGCACCAAAGAAAGATCCAATTTATAACTCCTGACAAAGCTACAGCCCAGAAATGACTGTTCTGAAATGTGCCTGGAGCATTAGTATGATGAGTTGAGTCTCAGGCAATGTTCATAATTCTGGGCTCTGAGTCACACTATTTTGCTGTCCTACCTGTTCTGTGAGACCTTTTGTGCAGATTTAACTCTGCTGTCACACAGGTGCTTCAGCAGGCTTGGGTTGTGGTTCATGTTATTTTTTTTTTTTTTTTTTTTTTTTTGTTGAGGTTGCATAGCTCTTTTGAAAACAAACCCTTCCCTGCTGCTCTTTAGAGACTTCATTGGAGACTCTGTTGACTTAATACAGAAGTCCTCAAAATTGCAGCTCCCAAGCAATCTGGGAATCAGCAACTCTCAAAGAACCACAAGACATCTGTATATCGGTCCCCAAAATTTCATAAATGCCTTAAAAATAATTTCAACTCATTAAGACTGTTTGTCCAGAGGCAAGTCAACCTCCAGTAAATGCGCAAGGACATTTGAATTATAACAGGAAGTATGTCTACAAACTCATGAAGGATTGCACAGGCACTGTGAGGAAGAAATGTAGCACTTAAAATACAGAGGTGTACAAGACACCACTGACTTTGAGTAGACAACAAGGCTGTGACTGATGGAGGTCCTCCCCGGAGGCTGTTAACAAGGTTATAAAGATTCCCAAGATAAAAACATGGCAGAACTTACATTATAATTAACATATGATGATCAGCTCTCTGTGTGAATGATGTACACATTTGTAAGTGGAAGCAGAGTTTTACTAAACCTTCTTTTAGAGCTACTTACACTTGAACCTGATTTGAACTGAATCACCTCATTTAAGAAACATTTTCTGAACTAAATAACGGGCATGTCATCTATTGATCTCTCTCATTACATTTAATTGTGCAACAAATTAAATATACAAGAGCCCACCAGGAGCCCACTGGTGTGAATGAACAGAAATTAGATGTGTGTTACATTTGATTGACCAGTAATTTTTGAGAACAGGAGGCTTTTTTTGGTAGGAGCCAGGCTTAGGAGACAGCCTCATTAGATGTGTCAATAAAGGGGGCCAACCATAGCTATCCCTCCACCCTGACCAAGTCAGTGAAGTAGCACAAGCTCTTTTTGGGTGTGCATCTCTTCATCAAGGTACAACAGGGCACTATCAAGGGGCAAAACTCATAGTTTTCCAGGGACAATTATACCTGGAAGAATGAGGGGAAATATAGGAAAACTCAGTTCGACCTTTGCCTGCCATAAGCTCAGGAGGAAACAGACCACTGGGCTACCAAATGAGGCACACTGCCTAGGCAGCTCTAGTGGGTTAATCCTGGCTGGATTCCAGGCACACACCAAAGCTTCTCTATCACTTTACAAATGGACAGGGGAGAGAAAATATAAAAAAGGTTCCTGGGTTGAGATAAGGACAGGGAGAGATCACTCACCAATACCATCATGGGCAAAACAGGCATTAACTGGGGATATTAACTGAATTTATTAGTAACAAATTCAGAATAGGATAATGAGAAGTAAAATAAATCTTAAAAACACCTTCCTCCTACCCCACCTTCTTGCCAGCTCTACCTTCTCCACCCTGGCAGTACTAGGAAACAGTAAACAGGGATTACAGCCAGTTCATCACATTTGTTTCTCCCGCTGCTCAGGGAGAATAGTCCCTCCCTGTTCCAGTGTGGGGACCCCACCACAGGAGTTCTCCACAAACTTTTCTAATTTGAGTCCTTCCCATGGGCAACAGTCCTCCACAAACTGCTCCAGCATGGGTGACTCTTCCACAGACGAAGTCCTTCAAGGAGAGAATTTTCCTCTGTGTGTCTCCCACAGATTTAGAAGTCCTACCAGGAAACCTGCTCCAGTCTGGGCTGCTCTTTCAATAAGTCTGCAGGTCCCTGCCAGGATCCTGCTCCAGCACAGACTTCCCATGGCATCACAGCCTCCTCTCAGGCATCCACCTACTCCAGCACAGGGCTCCTCCACTGGCTACAGGTGGATATTTGAATCCCTGTGGATCTCCAAATGCCTGTGGATCTCCATGGGCTGCAGGGGCGCAGCTGCTTCACCATAGTTTACAGCACGAGCTGCAGGGGAATCTCAGCTCCAGTGCTTGCAGCACCTTCTTCCCCTCTTTCTCCAGTCACCCTGATATCTGCAGAGTTGTTTCTCTCACATGTTCTCACTCTGCTCTTCTCTGGCAATAATTACCTCAGTGCAATAACATTTTTTTCTCTTAATCTGTTATCCTGGAGGCATTACCACCATTTCTAATTGGCCCAGCCTTGGCAATGGCATATCGATCTTTGGAGCTGCCAGGGATTAGCTCTGCCAGACACAGAGGAAGCTTTTAGCAGCTTGTCACAGAAGCCACCCTTGTAGCATCCCCTACTACCAA
This sequence comes from Pyrgilauda ruficollis, assembly GCF_017590135.1. Taxonomy (NCBI): domain Eukaryota; kingdom Metazoa; phylum Chordata; class Aves; order Passeriformes; family Passeridae; genus Pyrgilauda; species Pyrgilauda ruficollis. The sequence continues at coordinate 1,296,202 of NW_024526933.1, forward strand.
AACCTGGCCACACAAATTCAATACAGCAACCTATTCATCTCTGAGAGGACAAAGCGACTCCCTGCCTTGTGAAAACCACAGCACACCGTGGATCAACACAGATTTTTGGCTCTTGCCCCATTGCTTTCCATTGTGGTACAATAAAGAAAACAAAGAAAGGTTCCTATTCTGAGCTGGCTAGGAAGTAACACACACACTGTTGTCACCCTCCTCCTGCAGATTTGCTGCTTTATGAAACCACAGCAGAAGATGGTGTTTTAAGAAGGAAACAAAGGGTGCCATCTATTGTCCAAATTACAAGGGTGCTGAATTCCTTGCACTTGTGACATTGAACCCTGAGGTTCTTCTGCCTTCAACTATACTGCTACTATGGAGAGATTAATACAAATACCTGCTTCTTTCTTTATTCCTGCATGCCACATGGAGCCTCAGAGATAGATCTGCTTTGGCAGTCTGTTTTACGGAGTGGAGGTACTGCAATAATATGTTACTAGAACACAGAGTAACCCTCTGGCACGGCTGCCTCATCCCAGCAGCCCCACTGTAGAGCCATTCATATACAGTATGCATTTCAAAGGGCTCCCTATGTCTATTACTAGGCTACAGACAGAAATTTTCCTGGATGTAGGCATACTAGCTCCAGATAGAAAAGACAGAGAGGAGAAGCTTCTCTGTCTACTAACCCAGTCGTTTTTGGTTTTAATTCATTACCTGCTGCTAATAAGCTAAATGGTTCACCAATGAACAACATAATATTTACTTTTTCTTTTTTTATATTTTTTTCTTTTTTTCCTTATTTTTTTTTAATTCTTTGCAGTCCACATGACTTGTAGGCATTCCTTAACCAACTCATGCTTGGAAATGATTGTCACAAGCCAACACAAAAAGAAAATAAGAAAATAGGACTGACCTTTTCACAGTCCCTAATGTAAGGGGAATGAGCTTGAATTGAAATAAATGTAGGAAAAGAAGCACCAAAGAATTAAACAAAAAAAATAAGAAACAAAAGATCAGTGAGAACTCATGAGGGTGCCATGAGTCAGGCCAGTGAGTGAAGAAAAACTGTGGCATCAGAAAATAAATTTGGCCTGCAGTGCCAGGTGCCTGCTCATGTCTTTACAGGGAAGAAGGTGTAATCTGACCTCATATCACCATTCTGACACATCAGACAAGGCTGGGATAAAGTCTTAGAGAGATTTTGGGATTCTGACTCACGACCAAGGATTGCCTGCCACGATAATAATTGCCCTTACATTGCCCACTGCCTGCCCCCCACCAGCTGCATTAAGGTAAAAGCAGACTATAAAGGGTTTCTGAAGCACTTTTGCCAACAATATTTTGGGCTGACAGCAGAAATGCCAGGTAGTTTTAATGTTTTGCTGACTCATACAACACTTCTTGGAGGGCGCATGAGCCAGAAGAAAGAGTCAATTACAATAAAGGTGCAACCCAGGCGATACAAAGAAAAAAATTGCCTTGAGAGTTTTTAAAACTTTTTTCTCACTCATGTGCTGCCAGCCACCATTTCTGCCCTTTTTTGCACAATATTTCTGGGCATTTTCAAAATTCTTATAATAACTTTACAATGGAAGACAGAGCCATGAGGCAAAACACTTTTGGTCCATACCTACAAACTTCAAGCAGAGAGAGTATAAATATGAACATGATCTCCTTCAAGAGAAGCAACTTTCAGATAAACACAGCAAAAAAAATTACTAAGTGAATTCTCAACTCAGTGTCATGCTACTGATTATACACCAAATTTAGATTGCACTGCAATGACCTAATAAGTATTAGAAGAGTTCAAGTGAATTTCTTATGATTGGAGCCCATATGAGTAAGGTAATTTCCAGTTTCAAAGTGACACAATAATAAACTAGTTCAAATTAGAGCAATAAAGCTCAATCTAGGGCAGTAACAAAAAGTTTGTGGTCACTGCAGACCTTGTGCCATCAGAGTTAAGCTAATTTTTTAGTGCTTCTCTCTGTAATTTATTTCATTCTCTATACTATGAAAAGAGCTGAGAGAAATTACACTGAATGAAAGTTCACCCTCAAAACACACCATTGTAATACTGCAGTTGTAAAGACTGTGAGAAGAGCTCTGAAAGGAAGAGAAATAACTTAATTGTGCCAGTTTGATGAGTTGTTAATGGTTTTCATTTATATAGAATACAAGTTTTTTACGTAATAGGAGAGAAATACAAAGAACAAGATTAAGAATGGAGTATTGAAGTTGTATAAGGAGAAGTTTTAATTTTATTAACATTCTTAGCACACACTAATATTGATAAGGTAATTCACTCAGAAACAGTCAGGCATCTCCTCTACACATGACTCATGGGGCTAGTTATAAGAATCAAATATTTAGCTGGAACAGAGTACAGGCTCTTTGCAATGAACCTCTATACTGCAGAGACAAGACATCAAGTTTGCTGACCCCACAACTTATAAATCTCCACACAGCTAGAAGCCGCAAGATATGTATCCTCATGCCATGGAGAGCCTGAGGGTCTGGGAAGCTCTGTGTACATAGGGTGGATGTGGCACCCTGTTCCAGACGTCTCACCAGTCACCTACAGAAGAACCTGGGATTGGCAGGTGCTTTGGTTCAGGGATCATTACTGACACTGGTTCTAGCAGCCCAGACAGATTTGTTAATCATTCCTGCGATCACACTGACCCACCATCAGGTCTCGTGGGCCATAGTCTTCAAGGGAAGACACACTCAAAGACCTTGCCAGCCTTCGCAGATGAAAGACATCACACCAATTCATTACTAGCAGCACAATAACAACAGCATTATTAATTACTAGTATAGGTTTACACAGTTGAGCTTTGTATTGTTGACAACAGCAAATATTAAAGGTGCTACAATCATTAAATATATATTAGCTTTCAGTCTGTCAAGCAAATATTACAAGAGGGGGCAGGGGCAATTACAGAAGGTAATTACAAGTGGAGACAAAGCAGTTTATCACAGCAGAAGATGAATTGTAAGAAAGGACGAAGGACTCTTGTTCTCTCTGGGCAATTCATACAGATTAAACAATAGCTTTAAAGTAATTAATCTAGTAGAATATAATGATTTTTTAAAACAGTTTAAATGGTGTTTAATGTGTTTAAATGAACTATCCCATTAAGACCCAAATTCATCATTTTGATTTGGAAGGGAAATTTTAATAAACCCAACCTTTAACAGAACTTTAATAATTGTGTTACAGGTTTATAAATTAATGTCTGAGGTGGAACAGATCCTAGTACAGTGAACTCATCAGTAGTACTGATAATGATTTCTCAGAATGCTTAAAATCAGAGACACTGAGAATAATTTAAATGAAAATATTTTGTTATGTTTTCAACTATTTCCAGCAACAGATAAATGTACATTTATACTAGGACACAGGTTTCTAACCCAAATTCAAAAAGTCATATGAAGTGCTTAAGTACTACCTTTGGTATAACAAAATATCGTAAAAAGAAGAGGTATTACTGAAACAGCATTTTCTAGATAGTCACTGTGGTGAAAATATCTTAAAGGAAGGCCCTTTCAACTTCAGGATCTTTTGAACTGAGTTTCCTACTACTGCAGGCACCAGTCAGACAGAGTTTTTCACCAGCTGATCAAAATCCTCCAGTGCTATTGGAAAAGAGGATCCTGCATATGATTTGTTTGGAGGCACGTAACCCTCTCCTTGTGTTGTACCCATAACTACTCACAGCCAGTTTGTGCTGGTTGTGCAAAGGCTAGCACAGCCTTGACCTGCAAAAGCACAGGAACTACATAAAGGACACCTCAGTCAGATTTCCTGCCTTTGCAATAATTAAAAAACATGCAGGATGCCAGGACCAAAGGAACTAAGTAAAATACACACTGTGAAAAGCAGAACAATTAAAACCTATATTTCTCAGTACTGCAGGAGGAAAAAAATTACTTAATCAGCACTTCATTATGTATCCACAAGCAATAGGTGACAAAAAAAAATGGGAGACGGTAAGTTGTTTTCTGAGTGGCATTGATTCCCAGGTAGTTTGTGCCTTAAACAGTTTTTCATTCAGTCTAATAAGGGTAACTGGAAGACTGTATTTCAGAGATTTGAGATCTGCATTATAAGCAAGTAATGGTGGAACACCAAAATGAGATTATTTTTAAAGATGAAAAGACACTTTGTGACTGATTCAAGTTTGTTTTTAATCTCGTGGAGAACTACATGAAGCCCCCGGTAGGAGGCAGAAGAAGCTGGGATAAAATCTACCAGGAAACAAAAAAAATACTAGACCTCCTGCAGTCATTTTAAATTTCTCTCTGCCCTGGACACATACATCTGCCCTTCTCTTCTTTTAGCACTGGTACCTGCATTGTTCCAGATGCAGCAGGTTTGGGGAGCTAATGCATAGGAGGAAAAACATCCCATCTCTTTTGGCAGCTTTAATTTCTGTCAGCTGAAATCCACACCTGGCAGACCTCAGCAGGTGGGGAGACCTGCAGCAGAAGGGAGGAGTCCCACATTTCCACATCTCTAGGTGAGCAGGACCGTGGCAAAGCCAAATTAGCTCAGCACTTGGGAAACTGAAGTCTCACTCTCAGACAACCAAGCAGAAGCTTTTTGGACTGATGAACGGAGAGCTAATGACTGTACTGCTACTGAGCAGATTCTAGGAGACTTGAGGGTCTTCAGAAAAGCTCCAGGGATCTCAAAGGTCTTTCTGTCTTCTATGAAGGGATTGTACGTAGGTATTTAAAATCCTATATTTTTAATAGTGAATGTTGACTATAAATATTGATAGGGTAGTCTAAAGTGTGGCAGTATCTTGAATAAGCTCCAGTACAGTAAGAAGCACCTACTGTGCTGTACTTGTCCTCTGCCATGATCATCAGCTAAAAGTCCGTGAACACATCAGACTCTTGCATTGTTCTAAATTATTTCCTTACCAGTTTGTACAAGGCATCTCTTAGGAACTACTATTCCCTGTTTGTGCCTAGTCCATACAGGCAACAGTCTGCTGGTGTAAGATTTTGGGAGTCAAATCCAAAATTTCCCAATGTCCTCAATAACCTGTTCTGGAGATGAGCAATAGCAGTTCTGCCTTCAGACAAAGGTTTGACTAGCATATGCAGGTGTATACAAGCCCCACTTCTCTATGATGGCCTGTACTCCAAGCCTGATTGTGGTGTTTAAGGCATGATTCCATGAGACAGAGTGAACTGAGCTCAATTCATCAAAAGGAAGAAGGTTTTTTCTTCCTGCTTGCCTTACATGTTCAGGTCCAAAGCAAGAGGTGAGAAGAGGCAAACTTCAACTGAGGGACTCCTTGGTAGAAGAACACACCAGGCAATATGAAAATTCCTTGAAAGCCCTAGTTCCTTCTCTGCTCCTGGGTGAATACTTCCATCCTTTACCTTGTACCAACTCTGCCAGTAAGCGGGTCCTCTCTGCGGCTTATAATTGACTCAGAAGAAAGTGTTCCAGCAAAATATACTAGCAGCTTTCTGAGAATGCAATTAGTTTGCAACAGAATTTCCAAATCTAACACATACCAGCACAAGTGGGCTGCTCAGATGAGAGTAGAAAGAGAAATACAGCAGACAGGCAGAGGAAGACTTAATAGCATAGGGTAGAATCATAGACTGTCCTGAGTTGGAAGGAACACACAAGGGTCATCAAAGTCGAACTCCTGGCCCTGCAGAGGGCAACCCCAAGAATCACAGCATGTGATTTACCCCATCAGTGAAGACAATTTTTTTATGTTCAGTTCACCAGGATATGAAACAATTTTAAAATAAGTAGGGAGAAAAAGAGGGGGGAAGGGGAGAGTGGGGAGAGAGGGGTGGACCATCAGGGGTGGGAAGGGGGAAAGAATGTCATAGTAGCATTTGTTTTAAGCCATAAATGCTTGAGACATTCTTGGAAGACAGGACATTCAGTTTCTCCTCTGGAGTCATGTTACTTCAGTATCTAACTCTGGATCATTTAACACTCCACGTCCACATCATCCCCTAGGATTTACAGCTACATAAGGGGAAAATTCACAATGCATTTACTGACACAGGCTTTTTTGCTTTGATTTTTACCTTAGCAATTACAAATACAAACATGGGTAAAAGAAGAAATAGATTTGCAGGATCTGTAAGTTGCTGCTCATGTTTGATGCATTCATTGCACCCTTCTTCCTGAAGAATACAGAAAACATGCAGAGAAAAACACAATTTAATAAATTCCAGTTTACACAACTGGGAACTTAACGTATGTAGTTGAAGCAACCTCAGCACATACCCCTCTTATGTTGTCTAGCCAGTTTGATGCAAAATGGGAATACATCTCAACAGATACAATCCATAATAAAAACATGCTGTTGGCCTGCTGGCCAGTCCATGTACCAATATATTCACATGGAGCTCTTAAAAACTTAAAAATCACATTGCTGATGAGAGAGGTTGTGGTGTTTCTGACCCAGTTTTTTGAGTCAACCTTTTGTCCTTACATATTTCGTTAATTCTGTTCCCAAGGCTGATTTCAGTGGGATTGGTGAACAGGGTAAACTGACAGCAACAGAAGTCATAGTTCCCACTCCTTTTCCAAATTCCTTTCCCACTTCCCCTGCTTTTGACAGAGAAACACCCAATCTGATATCAAATGAGCCAATTCAAGTCACAGACCAAAGATAAAACAACCACTTTGTTTGTTATTCAATGTGTTTTCTCTCTGAAGGAATGAAAAGGTGATCCGCCAATGACAAGGAACAGCTCGCAGGATGGGAGCAGTTCATGTATTCCATATTAAATTGCATGACCTCCCCTCCCTAATCCAGAAAGCCCTGCATCACATCAATAGTGATGAATACCAACAGAATTTTAAAAACTCTGCCTCACTCAGACCAGGAACCTTCTCTATTTTCAGCAAGACAGGAATAATTTCATAACCAACTCACTGGCTTCACTGTTGAAGCATAGCCTTTCCCAGTTCTGGCTCAACAATGAAATGATGCAAACTGCTTGTAAAATTGTATGAGCATGTCTGATCAAAAATTTTCACTGCTGCTTGAAATCACAGCTCACCCTGGGAAATGGAGTGCATTCAAATGTAAATCTGCCTGAAGGGTTATAACTTGCAACCCTACATAAACCGGTTCACATATATTTTGTGTGTATGTGTGTGGGTGTGGGTGTGTGTATGTGTGTGTATAAAAGAAAATTAATCCCGTTTTAATCAAACTTGGAAAGGATCGCACAGCTGGAAACTCAGGACATTTGTGTGGAGAAGCTGATAACAGCTATCACTGGCTCCTCATTGACTCTTCATTGGCAGCTTCACACTTCTTGCTGTTCTGCAAGTATCAATTTAAAATGGCCTGCAACAGTGCCAGCTCAATTTAACGCCAAGAAGCTGAAGCTAGTAAAAAAGAAAGTATTGAAAAAACTATGCAAGTGTTGCAAGGGAGTCCATGACTTTAAGATAGTACAACTTGGAACATATGTTGCTCCTCCGTTTCAGTAGATTTCTCTTTTTGCTTTGTATGCATATATGTATTTTTATATACATATCTGTGTTTCTGCATGTATGTGTGTGTGTGTGCTTATATGCGTTAAGTGTCCTAGGAATGTTGATATGCCAGAGTTAAATTTTAGTTATCGCCTATTTATATATGCCTTTAAAGTTCCATTTCCCCAAGTTGCCTAGCAAATCATTCTCACAGCTTTGCACATGAGAAAAAGAAGATGATTTTGTTCCAAGCACTGCAGTACAGCCATTCTGTTGTGCACTCGGTAAACTGCACAGGTCCTGTGAGATCCATCCCAAGCAGCTGCAGATGATGGTGTACTCAAAACACAAGCAGTGGTTACCCGAGGGACCACCACTAATTTCAACAGTAGAGGAATTGACTGCTTATTAGACCCCATTTGAAATTTTCTTTAATGTAATGGAGATATGGCTTCTAGTCCTTTATTCTCTATGGCCTTGACCTTGTGTTTTGACCTTGTATTGCAAAATGAGTGCATAAATCCATATTGTCAAACTATTTCTCTCAAAGGGCTGGGCCCTTTGACATGGCAATTTATGTGTAATTTACAATGCCCACAAAGCTTCGATTACTTGTGTTAGGCTTAAAGAGCCTTGGCCAGCTGCCTGACATTCACCTGGTGATTTGTTCGAATTTAAACTTTACAGGTGCAAATTTCCTTGAGGCAGGCACCATCTGCATACAAGGGAAGGTTAGCATACAAGGCATTCTGTTTTGTATTGACTTGACAGATCCTTAAGCCTACCTAGAGATCCTGTGATTTCATGAAGATTTGACAATTCTTAAGGCTTCATTAGATACAGCTTTCAGTTCCATGCCCAAGTAATGGCCAGAGCTCCAGCTTGGAAAGCGAGGAAATGGATTAAAGTTGTCTGCTACTGCATGACTCAACAATTTTAGACATCCTAGACTTAATGTAATGAGGATTCTTTCGAATATGAGAAAGCATTCAACTCATTGCTGCAGTTTTCAGTTTTTAATTAGGTATTTCTGTGAATGTGTTACAGATATGGGGTTTTTTTCATTCACAAAAATCTGCATTACCTGCTGGTTTTCCAAAATGTTTCTGGGGCAATTATGTCTGTGTAGGTACAAATAAATCTTCATCCCACGAATATCAGTGAAAATGCATCTACCTCTGACACCTGCTGCAAAATGTGTACAGTACTGGGGCAGTATGTGCCAGAAACACTGGCAGCCTCTATCTGCTGTGACATATGTTCACTCGGGTGAGCTGTAGTGGAAATATCCATACTGGGAGTGGGAGGTAGACAGGTGATAATTGCCTTTCAATTGTTTATTGACTAACTTGCTAGGCAGGAAAGCAGAGGAAGCAGCATTTAAACCTTACAGGACACAACTTGGAAAGCTGCTTCAAGTTCTCACAGCGAGTTGTTCTTGAAAACAGATGTTGGTAAGCAACCGCTAGAGAGACTTGACAACAGAATCCGCTGTTAATTCTTCCTTGCTTTTGAAAGTATACAGAAGGATGATGAGTAAAGAGCCTCCCTACTAGGCTAGAAAGGTCAAGATCCTCTTAAAGCTCTTTTAGAGCTCTTGACTTATTTTTTTAGCAACTGAAGGGGAAAGATTTCTCTGCTTTTCCAGGGGATTAAATTCTGTTTACATGAACTTTTGCTAAATTTTTTATCATATATAAAACTTTCAAGGAATTACTACACCTTTCTCACCTATGCTGCAACTTAGACTTGTCCTTCTTGCCTCTGCTGAACCCCTTTTTGTGTCATGGATTCATTTGTGTTCTGCTTCTGTTCTCTGACACAATGAAGCTGGGACTGGTGTTTGATAAGGACTTTTCCACTCAATGTGCTAGGGAAGATTTGAAAATATTTTCCGGTGTTTTTTTTCTTGTAGTATATTTTTCAGTTTTTAAAATTAAGAGCACAGCAGAAGGCATCCACAGAAATGGACAGTTTCACCAGGACACAAATTTTGTACTCTCCCTAGAGTATTAATGGAACAAATATATTTTCAAAGGTATAACCTAGCTACATTTCCTTGGCCTCACAGACAGTAAGTTCCTGTATCACCCTAGAATTAAAGATTATGCACTGGAGCAACTTTCTGCCATAGGAATGGTGGCAACATGGCTGAATAATTCACACTAATTGCCTTAGTGACTTTTGCCTTTCCTTTGTCTTTTGCTAATTGTGAACAGATTTCTTTACTCTTCAACTAGTTATTAAAAAACTGAACTCTCCATCTCTATCTAATTTTTAAACTTTTATTTTACCTCCATAATACTCTGCATGTTTCTAGTTTTTAATTTAGGTTATTTGCCTTATTTTAAGATAATTACAACAAAATATCTCAGCTAGGATCATTCTTGTAGGAAAGTATTTTTGCAGATAGTAAGCTTTCTCACTTTAGAAAACTTAAAACAAAGAAGAACTACCAGTTATGGTAAAAATGTAACCTTGCTGTGTATCCACCTACCTGCGCTTCAAGCTATTAAAAGTTTTGCATGCTGGAACCCAGCTAGAGCTTGCTGTTTTCAAAGAGCCTATTTTCCAACCACTTGAAGAAAATATTTTTTTAATGGAAAAGTCATTTGGGAAATGAAATATACATGCTGTGCCTAGAAAAGATAATTTTTATACTAGAAGAAACTTGGTCTTGATAGGCAAAAGCCACTAACAGGTGAGGGAAACAGCCTTTTACGATCATATTTTCAAACTTCAGTAATACCCAAAATTTCTTCACTTAAAATAGTTTTTTAAGGTGTAATCTTACTTTAAAAAGACTCTCAAATTTTCTCTGTATCCTTTCCAAAGTGTTGCTGGCAATACATTAATTCGGCTCCCTGACCACAGAAGAGAGGTGAATTTTTACTAAACATGGTGTTACAGAACCATTTCCTCCTGTCACCCTGACTTCAACCTGCGTTAAGCAATAACATGAGGAAAATAAGATACTCAAGGACAAGTTTCTCCATTTCTGCTGAAAGAATATCAAGCAATTACAGAGCTACAAAAAGGGGAAGGCAAAGCATCAGGAGGTTATCTTACCGTTCTGCCCTGTGGTCCAGGACAGGATAAAAAAATATCCAAAAGAAATCTAATCCTTGTACAGCAGACATTTCCAATATTTCTCCATTTTAAAATAGTTTTCCTTTATTTTTTCCAATACAGTTGAAAGAAATTAACTATTTATAACTTTCAGGGGATCAAACACAAAAACACATATGTGTGAAGGCGGGATTTAGGAGAGGAGCATGTTTTTATAAGCAAGTTGTTAAAGTTATTAAACTTTGCTACAAAACTGAAGAACTTGTACCTTGGGGAGTTGGTTCAGTTTGTGTTTTGGGGGGTTAATGTCTTAACATTGCTGTGGCAGGTACTGTGACTGATGGACATAGTCACAGTGCAAACATATAAACATTATGAAAAACATACTGGAAATTTTCAAAAGAAATCTTTCTTCTGCTTGTTTATCTATAGGCTCGTTTTAAAACAAACACTTTGTTTTCTCTGTGCTTAGCAGAGACGGTGATGCAGTTATCCATGGTAAAAAGGAATTGATTCCTTCCCATACAAGTGTGTTTGTAGGACTCTGCATAACATAGCACGTACTTCAAGATGACTGTGGTAAATGAATTAGCTTTAGGGGCTGAGACAGCAGATATATAGTGTGCATTTTCTCACTAAGCAGGATCCTAAGCTGCTAGGTTGCAGAAGGCTGCTGACATCAACATTACAACTAGGACATTAAGCATGCCAAAAAAGAATCCTGGAAAAACCTCATACTACAGGACAACTGTCTAATTAATTGAGGCAGTAAAACCTAAGCTAAAAGCTACGACAAATATCTGTGTTGCTAAAACCACAAAATAGGGAAAATCTACGTTTATAAAAATATTATTTTAGAAAGCTACGTAGAAACACAAAAACATTACTTTTTCATACTAGGTAAGGAACAAACTCCTGGTCTAGCTTTTCTAGCTTCCACTATCTTCTCTCTTCTGAATGCAACTGTTAACAGCTATTCACAGCTCCTTTGAAATTTCCTGTGCTGCTGATTGCCCGCCAGAAATGCATTCCAATGGCTCAAAAAGGTTTTTAAATAGAAGGGGAAAATGTGCATGTTCATTGCAGAAAGAATTCCTCCTTTTGATTTCAGCTTCTCAGGTAAAGTAAGGATGAAGAGGAGACTCTCAAAATATTTTCCCAGTGTCTTACCAACAGAAAACATCTGTGGTTATTTTCACACTACTTGTACTCTGCTTTCCAGAATGGAAGCAGTACAGAAAGTTCCCACTTTTCTTTGGGCTTGAAAGTGTGATTTCGGGGTTGGTTTTCCTTCATTTAATATAAAATTTTATTAGTACCTAACTAGCAATATTGGATTCTTCCGTATGTTTTAACAGTCCTGAGAAATTAAATGAGAAATTTCTCCTAAAGCCGTGTTTTTCTGTACCTGCAGGGATCTACCTTTACCACCATGGAAGGTGTAACAGAAAAATCAAGCTGATTGTCAGTATATCTCAACTCACTATCCGGGGATCTTCACACACTTTTGTGAGGGGGAAAAAAGGGGTAGGGGGGTGAGGAGATTGACAAATAGAGATTTTACACAGGATGTCATTTTCTACAGTGTGTAGAGAACATAGTTCCCTTAAATATCTACAGTTTTTTCATGGACATCTGACAAGTATCTGTTAGTATCTCTCTAATTCCCCAAAATTATCTTCCTTGAAATGAATGGAATTTCCTAAGCAACGTTTTTTCCTTACAAGAATTGAACGATATTTTCCTTAGGAAAGAATCTAGGCTTATAATATATTTGTTTCAGTGACTGATACAAAAGTTAAAATGGCAAATTAAATAATGCAGTATCCACTTTCATAGTTCAAAAAACTTCTTTTTAAACCTTTCTTTTCCTATGCAATTCGATTACTTTTCTTATGACTCTTCATCAGATAGCACCTTGAAAATTTTGTTTCTTCTGCCTCATCAAGAAATTTAATTTGAATGCCATTCTTACTTCAGACTTTTATGTGTATACATATCTCCTTCTATGGTCAGAAACAGTTCCTGCAACGCATGTGCCAGTTTGGTGAAGATTTACAAATCTAAATTTGTAACCTGCTCTTTTAGCTATCTTAAAGCCTATACTTCAATAATGGCAAAATAAACAAAGCTCATAATACTGTCCCAGCGTCTCCCTTAAATCATTTACCTCTTATTGGAAGGGGAAAAAAGAGAAAAGGAAAGGAAAAAAAGGGCTTTTTGGAGTGTTATGTTTCCCCTGTTACTCCTTGAATTTTTTTCAGTTTTCAGACTTCACATTTGTCCACAGTTGATAGCTTCTTTGTGTTTTTAGGATATCTTTGTGCTTTAAGAACATCTTCTCCGTATTTTTACAGCATAACGCTGCTGGACTTTTTCCTGAGTGGCAGATTTTTAAATAAGGTTGATTTCGATCTCAGTATGGAGATCCCTGATTTGTATAGCCCAAGTGAATCAGAAGAATTTTCCATATGTGTACACATGCAATCTTCTCTAAGAGTGGCTGTAATGGGCAATAGCTTGTGCTCACAACTGCTAATAGGCTGTGGTTTTCCATGAAAAACAAATTGCCTCCTGCTGCAGGGCTGTAGAATGTTTAGCCTTTGTTTTAACGAAAGCAGTGGCAAAATATAGCTACAACCTATTGCGGAAAACCACTAATCCCCAGCTTCCAGTACGGTCCCAAAGTGCTGGCCTGAAGGGATTCCCTGAAAATTAGCAACTACAAGTTTTACAAACCTGATTTACAACAACATCTCATTTACTAACAAACAACATCAAGATCTCACAAAGATGGGTCCAATACAAAGAGAGGGAGAAACAGATCCTACTGTTGGTAAGACGACAACTTTTATTGGGCAATACAGATAAATTAAGAATTAATTAAAATTCACTACTGTTTTAAAGGTGTAAAACCTGGATCCAAAGACAGCATAGCTCTGAGACAAAACCTCCTCTTGGAGAAAGTAGAACTTGATTGTCTGAAGTCCGGAATAGTTGCTCTGCTCCAGGGCCATAGCCGTCAAATTGGGAGTTTGATGAAAATTTAATTGCTGAAGCAAGTTTGCACTTAATATCCTTAGTGCAAGTTTGGAAAGTACAGATTTTTAATCCAGAAAAACTAGTTTTATTGAAAACAGAGTGTTTTCAATACTGTGCTGCAGTTAGTCTGTGAGGAGATGCCACTGGGGAGAAATGCACAACATCTTCTAACAATTCTGTGTTATCTGGCATTAGCCTCTTTCAGAATTAAAGCTAGTACATGACTGTCTTTTGTGGTGTTGCATTTTAGTCTTTAAAGGATTACCTCATATCAACTAAACACACTCACTTGCAGGACAATTTGACCCTTATTTCTGGTACTTTCATAAAAAGTACCAAAATTTTAACCTGCATTTGAGTTTCTCTACTTCCCTCCCTCCCGGTTTCCTTTCTCGTTTCTAATCTCATTACTACCTTAGATACCATCTAAATAGGTTAATAGACTGCTGCTGTGGAGCACTGAAAATCCATCTAGGCAATCAGCGATCTGTTTAAAGCAGCCAAGTGAAGCTTTAAAGTAAAGATGGGGCCTGAATCAAAATGTTAGGTCTAAGCACCTTTACCCACTGGGACAAACTGAATATAGGGTCATGGTTTGTGACTCTTTGCTGAGCTGTTCAATTATCTTGCCTCACATGTAACCACCAATGGGAATTTCTAATTTTCCTTTTAAGTGTTTCGAACAGAAAAAAAACCTAAATATTCAAATAGACATATATTAAACAGAAATAATCACTGCTGGTTAAATAATGTCTGACCTAATCTTTTCAGCAGGTGAACTGAAAGGTCCAACGATCTATGATCTATGCATCATCACATGGATAACTACGTCTCGATTCTCCTTGGTCTCCTTTTAGTTCAGGAGAAGAAGTAAAACATGTTCATGCCTTTGGGTGATCGCACAATTATGTTAAAGAATACAGTAGGCCAAAAATCCGAAAACAAAAGGGGCTTTGCTGCTCCTGTTGTCCCGAGATAGACTTTTTTTGTGGTGGACATCCGTGAAATAGGAGCAGACAGACTGACTGCTCCAAGATATTCAATTATTACTGTAAGTATAGATTTGGCTTCCAGATGTCCAATAGTAGCAGAAGGAAAACAGTAACACTGTTATCCAAACAGCTTACTCTGCGGAATATTGAGGTATGTGAGAGCCTTGTCTTAAATGACCCAGTAATTAACAGCACCCGTGATATAAACCAAAGCAAATAAGCTTCCTCTGACAAAGTAAGCCTTTCTTTGGAGATTTCCTCCAGGATACGTAGCTTTAGCAGGAGATTCTGACCATAATGTACTTCAGAAGTGTCTTCATTATATTGTGATAAATTAGAGGAAAACCTGGAGGAGCACAAACTCTTCACAGCAAATCTACCTTTTTGTGAGGGCACAAACAAGACAGTACAAAAGAGGCTTAAAGCCAAAGTTCTGGCCAAACCTGAACAATTCACTTTGTACTTCTTCAAAAAGTATCACAGAGACAGATAATATAAGCAAACACATAGAACTAGCAAGAAATACACCACCACCACCACCACCACCGTGAGCATGAATAACTGACTGCCAAGACCCTCAACACTAATACAAAGCTGATTTTAGAGGGATTTTGGTAGCACAGGTTTCACTGAAGAAACTCTTTCATACATTTCTCATTCTGACCTATGAATTTTGCTGCCTGACAAAATTACCTTCAGCAGTATCTATCAACTTTTTCACTGCAACTCTAGCAATGATATGGATTCTCTATTGCTTTATCTTCCTCTGAGGTAGCTGAAAAATACAAGTATGGATTTTGCTGATTCTCAAGGGGAAAAAACGTATTTTGCTGGTTTGATTACACCTATGGTAGATTTTTCATCATTTCTACAGAGGGAGGGAGGGAGGGAGGAGAAGGAAGGAAGGAAGGAAGGAAGGAAGGAAGGAAGGAAGGAAGGAAGGAAGGAAGGAAGGAAGGAAGGAAGGAAGGAAGGAAGGAAGGAAGGAAGGAAGGAAGGAAGGAAGGAAGGAAGGAAGGAAGGAAGGAAGGAAGGAAGGAAGGAAGGAAGGAAGGAAGCTTTGAGTGTTTTGATTGTCCTCACTTAAATTACTTGGGTGAATTTTTTTGCTAGCAAAACTCAGGAGTAGCATCTTTAATACTGAATCTATGTCTATCTTGTTGCTTATAAATATATTTCCAACCCCATTTCAGGATGGATCTATATCCTCTTGACAAAACCAGAGGTAATATGTGTTCCTCAAGGAGGGATCAGGAGGAATTCTGATCCTCTTTAGTGTCTTGTGAGTATATGCTCCAGTTTGCAGGGGAAATTCCTGCTGTGCACAGCAGGAGCTGGTGCCAGGCTGCAAGCTCACAGGATATTTTGTGACAAAGCCTGGTTTTTTTCCCATATGTTTAAAATTAACCCACTCTCTGCAAAATCTTGGTAACTGGCTTCATAATTTTGAATTTTTGATTGTAACTGAATAATATGCTGATGTAATAATATGTTATCTTTCTTTCCACTGGGCAGTTACTTTTTATTTAGTTGGAGACTTATGTCTGTTTTATAATTTTGTTAGGTTTTTTTATTATTTTTGGGCCTTGGGGATTTTGTTGATGAGTGGCACTTTTCCCAAAGTCAGCCTACAGATAGTACATCCATCTCATGAGTTGATTGTCTCTTTTAAAAGACTGAGTGATCATCTTGAGCTGCTGATGCTGGCGTAAAGGCTTAACATAAATTGTTTGCTTGACCTTTTTAGAACTGAAATTTTTTTTTTTTTCTTTTTAGCTCATAGCAATGTATTTGTTTAAAGCTTCCCCTCCCATTCACCCTTTGCTTCAGAATGAGAAAGAATTATATATGCTGAGATTTTGCAAGTTATGTTACTCAAATACTTCTGTAGATTGGTTCAGGCTTTCCAATATAGGAATCCTTCTTATAAAAGTCATCAGAATTTATCCTCCCATTTTGAGAGAGGTGCCATATTACCTACATAGTTAAAATTTATGTGTTACCTAATCTGGTAGACTAAATCTGTACCAATAATTTAAAGTAGATTAAGTTACTGCAGTAAAAATTGTTTAGAATTATTCCTGAACTGTTCCATAGTTTGAATATTTAAACTGCACTATAAGTGCATGTAAGGATTTATATAAAGTGATCACACCCTTCACTGAAATTATTGCAGCAGGAAAATATTTTAAAGTTTTGGTCAGCTAAATTATCTTGCTGAGATATCTTATATATTTCTTTTCTGTAGCAAGGATTTCTCAAGGGCTGCAGGCCTCTGCTGGGTAGCTGTCTATATAAAGGAATTAGGATTCACCAGGTATTATCCCTTGCAGTAGCAACCCCAGGGTGAAGATGCTACATCCCTCTCATTGAGCCTGGTACAAGCTGCATTGTTCTTTCCCTAAGATCATTCACACAGCTTAGGCCTGGGGGAAGGGAAAAGTGGATGCACCTATTGTCTGCCTCAACAGCAAAACTTGTGCAGAATTAAAGAGCAATACATTTTATGTTGTTTTACTAGGCCCAGAGCGCATGTCACAATTCAATTCAGAGAGAACATTGCAGGTTTACAGTAATACTTCATCTGGTTTTAGACTTTCTAAAAAATGTTGTGTAAAGCAAAATTAAAGACTTATTGCAGAATTTTATTTTATTCTAGCCACTAATGAAGTTTAAAAGTTTGATTAGGAACAGATTGAAGGCCAAAGTCCCCTCTTTAAAAAATGAAAAATCCACTCTTAAATACCTGCTTCTACTGGCACTGTTATGTCAGTATGTTTCAGCCAGTATCTTCAGGAGCGAAAAATATAATTCATTCTATATTTCCATCCATTTTGATCATTAGGATAAAAATATTTTTTGTACCAGCTAGTATTCATCAAGTGCATGGGTAACCAAAGAGTCATTCTACGTATTTCCCTCTGCTTGAAACCAAGTCACTTCCTCAGAAGTTAGTCAAGTGAGCTGAGACAACAAGAGGCTTTAGTTAAAAAGTGCTAGCCTCTCCAGCTGAAGACAGACTCTTCTTTACAAAGATTTATCTACAATGAAATTATAGATAAATCCATCCTGGGTATTAGATAGGGATTGTGAAAAATTGAACAGGTGTAAAGAAGAGCTATAATTCAAAATCTAGGTTACCTGATCTTGACTTGCTTGTCATTACTCATAGGCAAACATTGCCTAGATCAGTGTCCAAATTGGGTTGTCCCTCTCCTTCTAGTACTTTGGTGTGCATAGCTAACAAAAATGTACAACATTCTTTAGGGAATCAAGTCATCATACCTCTTCAGCTGATTGCGTTTAAATAATTTTTTGATTCTGATATCCATCTTTATACAAACAACTGTTCATCTGGAAATGGAAAGTCTGTTTCTTAGCAGAGCAACTCACTTTCATCTCCCTCACTCCCAAGCTGAGGGCTGTAAGCACCATGTTAGAGGTTATCAGTAGGGGCATCCTTTACTGGAGCTGCTGGAGCTGTGCTAACACACAAGCTCACTGGAGGAGCAAGAAACTACAGAGTCAAACTTTTGATTTACTCTGTTGCACTCATTTTCAAAGCAGAGGTCTGGGCTGCCTGCATCCATTTACAGATATCTCTCTGATTTACATATAGACAATTGTGATAAAAACATATATATTTTTCATCACACAAGGACTACAGACTAATCCGTCCTAATTCTGTATAGCTCATAGGGCTTTTTGATATATAGGCACATAGCTTCAAAGCTATTGGTTAGAAGTATAATCCACTCTGGTATGAGTTTAGTCAGGAGTTAAGGTGATTCTCACCTGACCTAGGAGACATGAGTTCAAATTGCTTTGGGCTGGAATACATGTCTCAAGCCACCTACTGTCCAAAATTCCGGTATAACTCTTATCAATAAAATATTATGAAAGAGGAGCACAAAAGTCCCACAGATTAAATATGTTGAAGCCAACAGCTCATGAGACACTAGCAGAGTCAAGTTAGGAAAGCACTCTGAACACTCAAGCTGTGTCACTTAAAAGAGCAAATTAAAATGAGGAGTATGAGAAGTCCCTCATCACCCTCTACTGTTTAAAACAGCCAGTTATTTGCCCTTTGATCTCACAGTTGTTCAATGTCTTATCCTTTTCCTACAGAAATAAAAAGAACACAATCATGGCTTAACACTGGCCAGAAAGAAAATTTGAAAACAGACATTTTGCTCTTTTGCAGCTTTAAAGAGTGTTACTACAGCTGCTGCTTCTTCCAGCCCTGGCATATCCTAAACCCAGTGATTTCTTTCACTGTTAGCTCAGGATTTTATTTACACAAGCATTTAACAGAAAGCCATTCACATCTTTTTTTGCACCAAGGAAATCTTAAACACATCACTAGCCAGGGCAGCAACCTCGGCTCTGGCAGGAGCTACCTTGGTGAGCTGCTGAGGGGATATTGGCTACCAGAGACATTCAAGCAGAACCTTTGCCTGTGAAGGGATGTCACAGTGTTGGGCTTTTTGTTGAATTCTTATTAATTACCCCAGCTGGAGAAGTAGTCAGGACTGACAGGATTCAATGAGGTATGGAAACCTGGATATGCACACCCTCAAAACCATTTTCTTTTATCTGTGTGTGATGCAGGGAATTTCTATTCCCTATACTTTTCACTCCTCACACAGATTGATCAGCATGTCCCACACATTTTATGCTCACTGTGGTTACGTTTTGGGCAGTAATTTCCCACACCAAGATGTCAGAGTCCTGAAAACCACGAAATAAGTATTCACATGGCAGCATTTCCACAGGAATTGAACAGATACTTGTTCTGATTATGTAGTGAATATGAAGTCCACTGCCCTATGATGAAAAAAGGGAGACATTTTCAATTACATAAGGTAATATTTTCATGTGACCCAATCTGTGCCCCACAAAATATATTAGGATATCCAAGACAATGTCCATTTTACATCTATTTAATTTGAACTCATTTAGGAACAGAAGAGACTATTAATCAACTCTGAAGTTTTTGTGTTCCCACTTTCAGGGAAGCCATTGCTTACAGCAAAATGCTTTATGAGTCATTGTCTTTACTGAGATACATGGGTGGAGAACCAGACGACCTGCTTGAATTCACGTTTTTAAACATGAGTATGAAGCTAATTACTATAAAAGACAAGTTCTATGGACGAAGTTTGGCAGGACAGACCAGGCTTAAAATATCCCTGAGTACATCCAAGTAATCTACAATCTGAAGTAGATTGAAAGTAAAGTTGCATGACTGTACTCAAACCTAACCTCTTCAAATTTCTAAGATATTTAAATTTTCTACTTACTCCTCTCTCATTATATTTGTCATGTTTTGCTTTGTCCAAACAACAGCTTCAAAAGGGAAAAAAATATGAAACCAAAAATGCTAACCTCAAGAAAGCTCTTTTACTTCTTCCACTCTTTTCCAAATATCTAAATGCAAAAGTGACATGAATCTGTAAAATTTTCTTTTTACTGCCCATAATGACAAAACTAAGACAACATTTGTGCAAGAACACCAAACTGTACAACTTACAGATCTTTCATGATGGCAGCAAAGAATGGTGGTTGCCAAATAAACAAAATAATTAACAAGAGTTAATTTTAAAATGCTATCCTTGGAACGTAATGTGACATTAACAGAGATTACACTCTAGTCCAGAGGTCCTGCAGAGAGGCAAACAGATTAGGTTCCATTTCATTGCCTGTAGGCTTTACTTGTAACCTTTTTTTTCCTAAACTTCCAACCAAAAATAATTCTTTATTTCCTCTGAAATCTTCTGTCAGTTTTCATTATTATTTTATCTTCTATTTTGTCACAGGGTCTCAGAAAAAAACCACATTTCTGAACCACAAAAGTTCAGAGTCTTTTTTAGGTTTTTACAATCTGTCCTGTGCTTCCTGGTACGGTGAGTAGAGACCTGACCTGTACTGGCTACAGACCACACTTTGGAGCATTGGAGCCGTGGCCTGTGACTGTCCCGATACCCACAGCTGAGGCATCGTTCTTGGCTTTCCCCAAAAACACTGCCTAATACAACTCCAAGGGCAGATGCAGGGGACATAGTCTTGGCCATCTTCATGCACACCAAGTACGTGATAGAACTGCACGTGTTTTAACTACTGTGTTGAACTACAGTTTTGCCTCCCTCCAGCTTCCCACATCTACACATGGGAATCAGAACAAAGTACCAGCAGTAGCAACAAAAGCTCAGAGCAACAAAAAAAGAGCCCTTCTGAAGAATTGTTGCTGGATTTGTTTCATTCATTTGTAATTGCAACACTGCTTGTATCAAAGTCATTCACTCCCACCATGAAAACAAACAGGTTGACTTGTTAGTTATTAAAGAGATAATACCTTTTGCCTGCATGAGGTAATTCTGCTAGAATAAAATGGGTGAAAATAATCCTGCTCAAAACCAACAGTTTAGTTGTAGTTCGTTTTGGTGGGAAGAGCTGGCTTTGACTATCTCAGAAAAAAACTGTTCATTTCTGCCAAACAAATGTCTGTATGGCTGCATACATGGGCATAGAAATTTTTTTTCTCATTTTGACCATGCAGGAGAAGAACTCTGCCAAGTTGCTTGACAAAAGCAATCTACCCTTCACCCACTGAATTATGCACAAAACATACTTAAACAGAAGGGATCCAAGGACTGTTGTGTGTATGCCCTAGATGCCAGACATGCTCTTACATCTGAAATGAAGAAGCTCAGAAATGGCCCAGATGCAGCCAAGAACTTATATCATGCCTAAACACACAGTCAGAGTGAGGGCATCCTGTCTCCTTTTCACCCCTGATTTCTGCAGTCATTAAGAAAAACAGTTGATTCTGTTGAATATTTGAAAAACAAACCTAAACTCACTATGGAAATCATTGCAGTCAGTGCAGTGTCCTTTACTGGCTTTTTTTCCTATATTATGGTTTCAAAATAGACATAGAACTTTGTTTTGCTTTATGATGTCCCCAGATGATACTCTTTAGGCCATGACAGATTTTTTTAGGCACCAGTGTGAATCTGAGAGTAGACTTAGAACATACTTGCAATTAAGATA
Organism: Pyrgilauda ruficollis; assembly: GCF_017590135.1. Classification (NCBI taxonomy): domain Eukaryota; kingdom Metazoa; phylum Chordata; class Aves; order Passeriformes; family Passeridae; genus Pyrgilauda; species Pyrgilauda ruficollis. The sequence continues at coordinate 1,317,838 of NW_024526933.1, forward strand.
GGGTTGATTACACTGGGGACTGAAGATTACACTGAAGAGAATGGGATAAGTTTGGACTTTCACCGAAAAAACACTCTTTCCTTCCCCATTCAGAAAATTTTTTTTTAAAATTAATTTATGCCACCTGGTAACTGTTATTTTTTACCTGTTTCTTTGCCAGTATTTATGCAGTAACAAGAAGACACAGGTCAATAACAGGATCAATAAAAAGAATTAAAGCTGAGGATATTAAAATTACCATAATTATATTCCAGACAGAGCTGAGCAGAAAATTGATTCCCTGTCCTGCAAATGTTGAGATGTAAAACATATTCCTGTCTTGCATCAGGACAAAGCCAAGGATTTACTTTCTTTTTTTTTTTTTTTACTATTATTTTTTAAAAATTAAAAAAATAATCTGAAAAAAAAGACAAAGACAGAAACAGATGAGCACAGACAAGTTTTGAAATAGCTGATAGTCTTTTAGACAGGTCATTAAAACTAGATTTTAGGAAAGTCTGAGTCCATTCTTTAGGCTAAATCAGAAAAAGTAGGAATTGAAACCTAGGTCTCACAAATCCCAGCTGAGAGCTTCAACTGTCAAGTTATTTTCCTTCTCTTGGAGGTGAGTCCTTCTTCCTGAACAATACTCTGTCAAAACAATATATTTCCACAGGATCTCATTTAGAAAATGGGCCCTCTCCAATTTGTCACATTTCCAAAAAAACATAGTTACAGACTGCATGCTTATTGCCAGACTCGTGGAATGGCTGCCTGAAGGTACCTCTATGCAAGCACAGAAATTCTCTGTAATAAACAGAGATCATTTTATTTTTTTCTCTTTCCCTCCAAAGATGAACCTTCTTTTTGCTAAATGGACACTTGGGAATGGACATAACTTCTGACAGAATGAAAACTTTACACAGAATAATCTATATTGACTGTAGGACCATGTTTTTAAAAAAACAGAACTAAACCTTTATTTGAATTTTTGGCAATGGGCTGTTTTCAATTTAGTTGAGATTTTTCTGTCTTTTACTCCCTACTAGAGATTCATTTGCCCTTTCAGGAGAAATAATAACTATCAATATTCCCATTTCTTCTTGTCCTTCCTCCAATCTCTTCAACACACTTCAACTTCCTCTCAGGCTACTCAAGTGTTTGGCAAGCTGTGCTGTAATCCAGATGGGACAAAATGATCAGAATGGAAAATAAACAGTTGCAAAAACTTTTGTCAGTCTACCTCTCTCTTTTTGGTTAAAAAACTCACAGACAAGTCACTATCTAAGAGATGTAAAGCCGAGTAGGAACCAGGAAATTCTTGTTCACAGTTTCACAGATCTCTGGCCTGAAGACTTTCTTTTTGCTCAGGCTGATCGCACACAGGCAACTTAAAACTCATGTCCAATTCTTCATGTTCCATGACAACATCACATCAGCAAACCTAGCTTCTCAGAAATGCATTGAAGCATGGTGGAATCCTGTGGAAAAAGCAAGCCCACAGCGTTAACCCCACACCCACTGGCATTGCCTTGTGTGGTCTGTGCATCAAGCATCACTCACCTAAAACAAATTAACTAGGTCTAGTGTATGTAGTAGCATAGTTTACAGACTACAGGTTTTTTCACTTTGGAATATGTATTATTTGCCATGTTCTTTCTAAGCATCACTAAAGTAATCCAATAGTCCCCGTGATTTGTCTTTTTTTTTTCAAGTGCAATTTCTTCATTAGACAACACTTTTTGTCTAGTATTTCCACCCAGTACTAGGAGTTGCCAAACTGAGACCTCTCTGAGATGGCAATTTATGGACAGGGAGTCTTTTCACAGCTGGAGGAGAAGCGAGATATTCAAAGTCTGTAAAGGGGAATCCTGTAAAACCAAATCTCCCAAATAACTTTCTGAGTATGCTTGACATTCTGTCTTGTTAGTGTAAATATATATATATGTCTCTTGCTATCAGGAACATGACAAAGTGGACATAAGGGAACAGAAGTGGCATGGCTCGTTGAAAGAGCTGTTTCATACAAAATGAGATACTGTTCTGGTCCTTTGATCTGCAGAAGGTTATAGATGTTTCCCCAAAGCTCCTAATGCTGCAAAACTCCCAGTCACTAATGAAGAGCTGGACTGATTTTGTACAGAGTAACTCTGTACACTTCTGAGACCTTGTGCTGATCCCTGCTTGGCTGTGCTGCTCTGCACAGCCTGAACAAGAGCAAGCACAGACACTCACCAACATCTGCACTCCCACGCACAAGCCTGTGAGGGTGTCAAAATGTCAACACTGGGGCAAGTGTGGGAGAGAGACTATAGAGAGAACTCAGTCCAAGAGAAAGAAAAACAACCAGACTAAATATCAAGAAGTGGGATCAAAAGCTAGATCATTGTTTGCAAAAGTAGCTTTTAATTTCCCCTATTCTCCCTTGCTAACTTAAAACCGTGATGCTGGGTGTTGCTCTGGGAACCTAGTGATCAATAAGTTTTGTAGAGCAGAGATTTTTTTTACCTGTTGGCTATTTCAACAGGGTCCTAGACAATGACAAGACCCTGGTTTACAGCAGCCAAACTGAGAAGTGGTAATGCCCAGCAGAAACATAAAAATGCAAACTATATTGACTGGTGAGAGGTTGGCCTTGGGACATCGTGATGAATCTTCAGCCACTGTGATAAATACCGACCAATCTGCCAGCACAGTCAGTGTAGGAAGGGGTTAAAAAACTCACTTTGATCCTTATTGTGTGCAGGAAGACACGAATTAGCCTCCAATCCCAACACAGCCCTGAAAAATTCCAGCCAGTGCCTAAATAGTTAACATAGCAATTTGGCTTCACCTCAGCAGATATCTATGTACTCAGCTGCAGCAATTTTAGGAAAAACACAAGCCTAACTGGAGAGAGCTCTCTCAAAATAAAATGACAGTGAAGACAAGACACATAAAAATTATCATGATGTAATCACTATAGGTCAGGCATGCATATTGGCATTGGATCTGACCATTATGTGGGTGCTAAAATGACCCAGAAAACAGTGCTGGACTAAGTATTCACTAATGTAGCTCTGCATCTAACTTGCTAATTCTTTTGCCAGATGTTTTGCAGTAGTTTCTAGAAGGCAGCCATAATTTTGACAACAACACATAAGACACATGCATGCAAGTACAGATTTATCACTGTGGGGTTGGTGGACAGGTGTGCTTCAGTGGTATTAGCTCCAGCTAATACAACATTTCCATGCATCAGAGGGAGTATCATGATGATGTGATTCCTTCACCTACATCAGGAATTGTGTTTCTCTCCCACAAATGTTTGTGGCTTTATTCTTGTGTGCAGAATCTGTTCCACTGAATAGATTTAACCTATTACAAATGCACACATAAACAGAGAAAAGACCAAGGAAGAAATTTTATATCACTAGACAAACATCAGTGCAATTTACTAAGAAAAGAAAACATTTTTGTCTTGTCAATTTTTATGTGTAGAAATGAAGGGCAGTTTTCTAAATGATGAACTGCCACCGACTCCTGGAAATCTTCCTGTGTCCCTGTAAACACAGGAAGATTTAACAGAGAAAATTGTAGATTTTCACTTAAAAAGGAAATGTATAACTGTTCCCAGAGCAACCATTATGCACCAGTGGAAATTAATTAAGCCAGGCCAAGTTCCACCATAAATGTCAAACACACACTCAAACTGTAAAGACATCCCAAATTTGCAAATATTTCCTTCCTGCCATTGCCTGAGATAAAGTTTATTGCTCACTAGAATTCCCCAGCTATTTCTTTTTCATTTTTAGACACACAAAACTACATCATCAAAATGCACACGCACTGAGTTCTCATTTCAGGACTCTGTGTCTCTTGGAGACTTAGGACACTGTGGTAATCTATTAAACTGGCTCAATTTCTTTTTTTTTTTTTTTTTTAACCCTAAAGGTGGTTAAGGTAAACACTACTTAAAAATCACCATATTTTCAACAGTTCTGTTTTCTTCTTCAGCCATTCAGGTGTACCATAGTCAAACAAGCTGAGCACATGGATGAAGATTTCCTTTAAATACAGTCATGTCAATTCAAATTTTTTGTCCTCTATGCAGGATCTATTAAAGGACCAAATTTAAATTAAGTTATTGGAAACTTTAATCTTTACTCTGCAGTGAAGGATGACCATATTGATCTGGCAGCACAGCTGAGGAGACAGGGCTTATGAGAGGAGAAGTCAGAGAACTCATAAAAATCAGCTTTTCTGACAGAAAAAAATTGCGCTAATATACGTGTGTATATCACTGTGTGAAACTGAAGTTGGCATCCTGTCTTGTGCCCTTCAGAGTCCTCATTATCAAGAACAATTGTGTTCTGGAAGAAAATTTCTTTCAATTTACCATTCCTGGGTTAAAGAAATACCTCCTCAGAGTGTTCAATGTTATAGCAATCACACCATTAACATAATTGCTCACAATATAGCAGGGTTAGGTGACTCAGACTTTTTCTACCCTACAGTCTTCACAGAGTCATATTAACAATGTTCATGCCAAAACCACTGGTTTCTGTGGTAGAGTGACTGCCTACCAGTCACTAATTTAATTTAATGTTAAATTCCTAACCTGAAGAGTACCTAGAAAATTGGATTTTCTCAATCCATCTATCTATTCTCAACCAACAAATGCCATCAGGCAGAATTTGTCGTAATTAGTTATGTTACTTATAGCTGTTTCCTCTCACCATATAGCTTGAAAAACAAGAGTAAGTTTTCCTATTTGCATTTAGTAACAGATTATGGAACTACGCTATTCACTTTTCTTTAAATCTGCAGTTGTTCTTCCCAAACCAAAAGTGAAAAGTGATGCCAGAAAGCCAATCCTCAAGTCAACAGGATGTTGAGGTGTGCTCTGCACTTAAGAGCATGACCCTATCTGAGCAGATCCCACCTTTGCGTTTGCTTTCTCCCACATTGATCCCGCTGCCAGCATAACAGCCCTCCAGCATGCTGGAGTCCAGCATTGCTGAAAGAGAGAGAGCTCATTTCCTTCTGGAGCTTCATGTGTAATCTTATTCCTTAAAATAACCCTTGTATTCCAGATTTCACTCATGAGGTTTATGGCTTGTTCTTTATCATAGGATTTTTTTGTTCTCAGAAGCAGTTCACAGACTGTGGCTAACACCCACAAAATTGCACTTTGAGACAGCAACCTGCTCTGAATGCCTGGATGAAGATATTAAAATTTGGTTTTGCAGCTTTTCCCAAGCATATTACATGTGTAGTGTGTCTGCTCCATACAAATGGTTTCTAGAGATGTTGACCTGCACAACTCCAGTTCAATTCCCGCAGTTCCCCAGCTAGTATGGAGCAGAAATGAAGCCATTGTAGTGGCAGAAGTTCAGCTCCAACACACACCTCTCTCACTTTGAGCACAAGCCGTCTGCAATGTCACATGGAGCACATTTTGGATTGTTGGGCCAAGGCCAAGCTGGAATTTCAGCCTGGCACAAAGGACAGATCCCTCAAGGGTAGCGATAGTCTGGAGACAAAAGGAAGGGCTGACCTGCTGACTGCACTACAGATTATGATATAGTGGTTTGTTTCTATTTAAATTGACACTAACATTTAGGTGCTATTACCATTGATGAAGATAACTGCTGAATCTCTCATTTTTGCTTGCTAGCCCTGGTGCCTAAAAGGCTAAGTCCAAGAAGGATGAAGCAAGGCACCGAGGAATTTTGAGGATAATCTCATAGTTCATGACACCTGAAAAGTTGTCCTGCCCACCTCCTTCTATCTCTCAGCCACAAATTCCCTCACTCCTCCTTTCCCTACTGGACGTCTTGCTGAGATGCTTCAATACATAAGCCAGAAAACTAGCTCCAGAAAAAAAAAAAAAAAAATAGAGAAGACAGATAGATCTGTTCCAGGTAAACAGATTAATCTCCATAAAAGGTTAAATGCCACTATTGCCAATGCAAATCTCTGTGTATTCTTGACTTGGGAATTAGCTGTCTAACATTGTTTCAGCTTTCATGTATAGTTTCATCTTAAAGAAATGCCAGCATATTTGTCTAGCTTAAAGATCAAATGCAAGATCTATGCAGAGATTTCCATTCATGGCTGTCTGGGATATGCATCTCCATCCTTGAATTAGGCTGTGGGATCATCACTTCCTTAGGGATTCCTTCAAGGCTGCTGTGAAATTCATAGTTTGTATCTTGCCACATAAACCCAGAAAGCTTTCTGGTGTCACATCCTACTGCAGCACTGTTAACAGCAGGCTAAACCACTTCAAAATGCTTACAAATGAAAACAGTGGGGGAAACAACTGACAGATATTCAACCTTCAAATTGTTTCTGTTTTTACTGCTAGCGTGGATCACTTCACTGGGTAAAAAATTCACTCTAGTTTCAGCTGACTGCACCAAACAAGACTGCAGAGCCAGGTCAAATATGCCATTAAACTCAAGCAACTGTATTTTGTCTATGGTAAAGACAGATTTTTCAAGTAATTTTGCAAGCAAAATATAGCTTAAGTGCATGATTGCACTAATACCGTATCCCCACATGGCCCCATAACAAGACACCATAGGACTTGTAAGTTTTATGCAGACAGAAAGAGCCCATTCTTAAATTGAAATGCCGAAACAACTTCCTGAATGGTTAACAAGACAGATACACACCAGACAGTATATGGAAGAGAGGTGTGCTCAGCCAGAAATTAGAGCACAATTCTACTAATTCAAAAGTTAATTTCTTTTTCAAAAAAACTTTCTGTCTCTCTGCAGAGCCTGTGGTTGTTAAAAGCATCATCTTATCAAACTTCAAAATAAATAATTGTGCAAAATTTCTTTTCCCTCAGTACTTAGTTTTCCTTCAATAAAATCCTAAAAACTTTTACTTGAAATAGAAGAAGAAACAAAAAAGTCTCAGTCTTCCAGTATCTTGGTTCTGGTGTTGATTTATTTGCCAAAGAACTTTTCCCTCAGAGGAGGATAACTGGGATCTTCTTAATCACTTCCCATGTGTACTGGCAAATTCTCTTTTATATTATTTTTTTTTCCTCTACACAAAAGACATGGACTACATTCATTTTCATTACAAAATCTTTATAAAAGCATACTGTATTTTGTTAATGACTAATCATTAGGCTCAAAGGAGGGAAAAGCTACATAATGCTCTGAGACTTGATTAATTCTATAAATTTGTGTTGGCCTGCGACAGTCACATCTTTGTATGACGTCTGCATAAGGCTCCCTTTCCAAGGAAGAGCTGTAGATGTTTCCTTTCGTTTGGTAATATTGATCCCATCACATTTGTACTAAAATTCATCCATATGTTGTCAGAGAGATGTGGGATGACTGCTCTACTTCTCTGTATATAATGCTAATAGGGTGGGAGCATTGAAGGCAGCATCGTATCAGCGGCTACATTACTTATGGTTTATTTCCTAGGGAAGAACAATTTAAATATAGGAACTGAAATTTATTTACACATTCCATAGTCAATTTAATCTGTTATAAATCAGCTCAGCTACAAAAAGGGGCTGCTTTTCACACAGCCCTGGCTGGTTCTACCTGCCTTCTGCTTCTGCCAGCCCTAGTGTTCATCTGGCAAATCACGTCAGGGAACAAATCCAACAGAACACTGGGAGTTTTTTTCCCCCAAAGCTGAGTTTTCATTCAGATAAACTCTCTATTTCAGCTCATTCATGGCTGAGCAAACAGCAGTGATGGCATGAGGGTGGGAGGCGGCACAAACAATCCACGGTGTAAGATAAAGTGGGACTCACCCTTTTAGCAGCAGCAGCCATTTATCCTGCTTAAGTTTATCATGGACCTGTGGCACTAGTTAAGTGGTGCCAGTCACAATATGGATTATCTAACTTTCCTGCATATTACTTTCTCAAGTCAATTAGTGGCCAATTCCAACTAAGCCAATGTAAGCCGTTCTTAACATGGAGTGAAAAAAGCTGTTTGGGTAATTTGTACTGTTCATTCACACAGTGCATGCATACATTGAAATGCAGAGGCAACAACAGCAACCTCTACATGATCCTGTAGGAAATTCCTGATGGTAATAAGAGCTGGTCTGACCAGCCTCTGTTGAGAAAGTTCTGTGATATTGTTTAAATCATTCAGTTAAACTGTGTTGAAATTTTACATAGCCTTTAGAAAAAAAAAACTCTTGGGTAGATGTCAAAAAACCTTAGTAGAAAGCCAAAGAACATAAAAAAAGAAACAACTCTCAGGCTGGCTAGTATTAGGTCTTTCTGTCCACTATGCTCAACATTTAACGAGTTAAACACACTCTGAGATTCCCATCTAGATCGCCCACAGTCTGCCCTTTCCTCACAGAAATGTATGTCATCCTGACTGAGAGTTTTCCTTCATAGAAGCCTATAATTCCAAGATTTCAATAAATGTTCATGAAGGCTCATTGTTTTTAATTATTTTCCATAATATTCTGCACAGCTGATTTAACAGTGCCCAATGTGGTTAGAGATCTAGTCCTAACCCAAAGCTGGAATTTTGGAATCCAAAGATTTCTAGTCAGCAGATATTTTGGCTGCACTGACCAGAGTTGAGCAGACCCCGAGCAGGTCTTCGAAGTGCTCCCAGGAACACTCACATTTTCTCTTCATCCTTGCTTCTGATTGTTCCAATGATTGTTCCAGTCTTTAGCCATCTATTTATCCTGAAGTTTTCAGAAATACAGAGTATCTACATAGTTGGTATGAAACACTAATATACCAAAACCCAGCATATATTATCCACACTTCACCTCTCAGTGTGGATAGCTTGGTTCACTTGCATTTTGGGAGAGTGCCAGAAGATGCAGGCCACCCGACCTACAGTTCCTGGCATAAGCCCAAGAGGAATTTTGTGCGTCAATAAAGTAGCACCACATTTTCCTACCGCACTTACCCACACAGGCTACCTGATCTGTTGTCAGAACTAACTGTGCTGAACTCCCCTAATTAATGGTTACCCATCTCCTGTGTATGCAGGGCTTGATTGAAATGCTCAGGACCAGCGCTTTGGTTGGCTCCACTCTTATCTTACTTGAAGCTGATAAAAGGAGTGTGTCTACCCTTACTGCCGATCCTCGCAAGTCCCTGGGCAGAAGCAATCACTCTCTGGCAGATTCTGTCAACAACAAACAGCAGCACTTTTCTGCAGTGTCACACCGATCTCACCTCTGGTGCAGGCAGGCAACAGCAGCATCTGAGCAGTTTTCTCCGTCCCCATTCCTCTGCCTGCCTTGATGGTGAGGCTATAGGGAGAAGGAAGAAACAAGGTATCAAAAGCAAGAAATGTTTACCGACAGCTTTACAGTTCTTCCAGGTTGTTGGCTCTTGCAGTTACAGGAATGACTTCTGATCTTAAGCAAATGGCACAGGGTGTGAAAATTTATCAATATTTCTTCACCAGCAGATGCATTTTGAATGTTACCACTAGTAACTAGGCAGGGAATTTGTTACCCAAAAAACTCTCCAGGAGAACTACATTGACGCTGCATTTTAGTAAAAAAAACACTATGAGATGTTCCTGTACTTATGTATTATGTTTATGTTTTTTTCTGCCTTCCATCTGTGGAATGGGGAAACAAGAATTTAAATAGTAAGTGACAGCATTTAGGCATGAATATTGTAATTTAAAGTGATACTACCAGTTAGACCTAGCTGAAAATATTATTCTCTTATCCAGGCAGAACTGCCCCAAATATCTCTGCCTGTCTTCATAGGAGAGAGGCTTTATCTCTCAGAACACCTCCTGGCTTCCTCTGGACCTACTCTAACCGGTCCACATCCCTCCTGTGCTGGGGACCCCAGAGTTGATTGCAGTGTTCCAGGTGGGTCTCAGCAGGGCACAGCAGAGGGACAGAATCCCCTCCCTCAACCTGTAGTACACACATTTGATGCAGCCCAGGGCATTTTTGGCTTTCTAGTATACAAGCACATGATGTTGGATCATGTCCAGCTTTTATCTTCTAGAATCCCCAACCCCACAAGTATGCTCTCAGTAAGTTCTTCTCCCCATTTCTTCTCATGTTTGGGAGTGCCCTAGCCCAGGCACAGTACCTTGCAGTTGGACTTGTTGAGTTTCATAAGGTTCTCATGTGTCCAATTCTCAAGCTTGTCCAGGTCCCTTTGGATGGAATCCCATCCCTCTGTTGTGTCAACTGCACTGCTCAGATTTCTGTCATTTGCAAACCTGAGATTGCAAACTTGAGATCCCACTGTCTGTGTCACTGAAGTAACCACTGCAGAGCAGTGATCTTAAAACAGAGCCTGAGGGACATCACTCATCACAGCCTCCACCTCAACACAGAGGCATTGACCACAACTCTCTGGCTGCATCCAGCCAGCCAGCCAGCCAGCCAACTCTTTATCCATTGAATTGTCCATCCATCACATCCAGGTGTGTCCAGTTTGGAGATAAAGAGCTTCTGAATAGCTTGTAACTCTTGATTGCTGTGTTCCAGTGGCATAACTTTTCCCAGTGTTTCCATGATAGCAATTATGGCATAGATTTCTAATTTCACAATAGTTTCCAACTTCTCTTGCTTGTTACCCATGGCTTGTTACAGCTGTGTAAGAGAACATGTCTTAAAAACACTCTCCATCTGCTTTAGTGCCAAGAGGGTTGACTTTAATTAGGATAGCTACCTTTGTAAATTAAGCCAGCCTTTGTACCAAACTGGATGAGAAGTTATCACAGCTTCCAAACCATTAGTTCAGATGGGGAAATCTGACAAGTGACAGCCACAGGGATTATAATGTCTTTAGTCATTGCAACCATTTCTTCAGTGAGGTCTGCCCCATACTTCTGATGTGATCTTGTATCTAGCCAAGGTGAGACTTGTACTAGCTTGGTTTGCAGTGACACAGTGAAAACATCCCTCTTCTAATGCCCCCCCAAAACAAAACAGTATTGCTGTTTTCTTTTTATTATTGCTTCAGTTTCCTGCCACAACATAAGTAAAGGCCACGTGCACTTGGTAGTACAAAATGTGGACATGTGATGAGAAAAGCCTGCCTAGAGCTGCTTTTTTTAGCACTGCCCAGCTGCAGGTGTTTCTGCTTATGATACCAAGCCATGGCAAAGCCATGTGAGCGGTCCTAGCCCATTTCAGAACACACAGTAAATTATATCTAGGTATCTGCTGATACTGCATAAACTCAGACTAGGAATATCCACTAATGGGCCTAATTTTACTAATAGTAAAATTTTCAGAAAATGTTTCAAAAGGTTATTAACAGCTCCGGTGAGACAACAATCCTCCCTCAAGGACCTTATATTGCCTTTTCCAGTATTTTTAGTAGAAATCTCTAAAGCAGGTTTTAAGGATCTCTGCTACAAAGTAGTACAATCTCATAAAGCAGATCTCTGGTGGAAAACCCTGGCAGAGACAAGGCATGTAGGTAGAGCTCAGGCTTTTTAACCTTCCTTATATATACCTGCTCTGGTTATGATATACCTATTGCAGTTCTGTAGAATTTGGTTTTTTGTTTATTTGTTTGTTTGTTTTTCCTATGCACTATATGGTGATACAAAGTTTTCTGTCTTGAGAAATACACTGGACCTGAGATCTTTCCGCCTTGGGCTTTTGGTTGTGCTCATGGGCTCTTAATTCTCCCCCAGCAGTAGGTGTCCCCCCCTTGCTCCTCCCTTCAGCAGTGCATGTAAATCGGGGGCTGGCCAGGGAGTCCCAGCCCGGAGGGATGTTCCCGGCGCCCGGCCAGGGCTCAGTCAGCGGTACGGCTGGCGACCAAGCCTCGCTGTAAGCTGGGCAGCAGGAGGAAAGTTTCGTCAGTCCGCTTTCTCTGCCCATCGGTGTCTGCGGTGCGAGGACTGCTGCTCGCAACAGCCTGAAGCACAGGGCTCTGGACATCTGCTCAAGCTCTCCCGGGGGACCTCACAGCTATTTCAGGCTGCAGAAAAATGTACTGGAGAAATCATGTTAGGTAAGTTCTCTTGAGATGTCGGGGACCTTCTCTAGCCAGGGATGCTTATTCCTTTTAAAAGTTCACACACTCACCATTCGTTTTAGTTTTTTGTGTCTCATTAGCACAAAATAATTTCTCGTTTGATTTTTTTTCTCTCTCTTTTTAATTTTTTTTTTTTTTTTCAGAATTCTTTTCACTGTGACTCTTGTCTGGCAGGCTGTTCATTTAGAAAAAGGTAAGGGAAACATCATGTTTCTCCCAGCCCCGCTGTGTTTTTCTTCTACATTTACAGTATGTATTTCTTCATTACAAACTAACCTTCCCTTACATATTTGCACTTCTTGTCAAGGCCCTGAAAAAGAAGAATGGAAAGAAGTTGTGAAAAGTTTCAATGGTACAGGACAAAAGCAGCAGCCCAAGAACGAAGGGACCTTTACAAATGCGCTCAGTGATATGAATCAGAGTTACGAAAGTAGAAAGCAACAGAGTTCCAGATCTTTAGTACCTTTCACTGGAATTACAGAGAGTAAGTAACATTATTTTTGCAAATAATGACATAAAATTACTTAAAAAAATATAATATAGTAATGCTTTAAGTGTTGTCCTGGAAGATTCCAGCCTGTTGGTTTTCTGTGACCACCCATTTCAATTATACCCATGGCCACTTAGTAAATGGTGATAAAAATTTGGAGTAGAGCTGAAGATCTCCTATTTGCAAAATGTGTTAAGGAAAAACAAGGAAGAATACTAAGAATGAAGAAGTGTTTGGCACTTCGTGTTTACAAGAGCATCTGTAAAATTTTGTTACATCCTGTTCATTTCTTAGAATTCACGATATTTAATGACCATAAAAATGGTAATTTTAGAAAAAAGGTTTCAGCTACCTGAAAGCAACAGTACTAACAGGGAGAGGGAAAAAAGTATTCTGTTTCCTCCCGTTTATATAAAGTTTTAAATTGGTGCTCAATCCCAGGACTCTGAGAAAGGCTCAAGGGAGCGTTCCCCCCACCTCAGAACCAAGTAAATTCCCAGGTTTTTATTCAAAAATAAGTATCACTTCCCAATAAAAATGCCCCATTTCTTAGTGTGATTGAAACCTACATCTGTCAAAGTGAAGTATTTCACTTGAACACATCCTGCTGCTACAGAATTTGCCAGGCGTTGCTTCTTCACCATCTTGTAATCCCTAGTAGCTTGTTTCTAATCCTTAACTAAACAAACTGGGTTTAGCTGAACAAACACTCCTAACAGGCATATAATTTTATTGTCTCTAAAGACAATAAAACTAGATATCCTTAAGAGACTTTGGGAACTGGAGGGACCTGAGAGAACAACTGAGGGAAAGGTGAGGTTCAGAGCCCCTGAGATGCTTGTTAACCTCTGTAATATTGTCTTGCAGGTAAAAAACTGAACAGACGCTGCTGCCAGAATGGAGGAACTTGTATCCTGGGGACCTTCTGTGCCTGCCTAAAGCACTTCACTGGCAGATACTGTGAATACGATGAACGGCAAGGGTAAAAAAAACCAAAACAAAACAAAACAAAAACAGACCAAAATCAGAAGAAATTATTGTGGTTATTTTCTATGGTGGGGTCAGGGATGTACCAAATGTCTCCCTTGTCGTTGACAGCAGCTGTGGCAGCATTCCCCACGGCGTCTGGGTGCTGAAGGACTGTTGGCTTTGTCGGTGTGGCTATGGCACACTGCACTGTCTCTCAGAAATAACACAGAGTAACTGCGGTAAGAAATGGCATTAAATCAAACATTTTTATCCCGTGGGTGACAGAATTGCCTTCTGCAGTAGTGGGGTACTTGGAGACTGCAGAATGTGCACTAGCTGGACTTCTACAGTGGGTTTAGAGAATGCATTAGTGAGACAGTAATAAACACTGATCTCGACTGTAGAGTGCAGCACATAAGACACTTTCAGATATTCATAATTCTGTATAGTAGAAAACTTCCCACTGTTCTAATTGAAGATTACAGAGGTTAAATACTTCTCTGTTCTGCAAAATCTGTACATCTATGACTTCCCACTTAACCAGGACAATTTCTATAACTAAACTAAATCCAAAAACATGTTAAAGAGAAAAAAAGAGTAGTGTAGTGTATACTGGTGTGGAGGAAGTAGAAACTGGTATTTCACTAGAGAAAAAAGTTGTGTCTACTTAATACACAGAATCATCAATCATCATGCTTAAATGACACAAAACTAATTCGAATATTTTTTTTAAGATCTGTATCTCAATCTTCAGAATATTCTTGTATGAGTTTTAAGTTTGAACACACTGCTCACAAAAAATACGTAACCGTTATCCTGATCACTGTAAGGTAGTGCCGCCTAGTTTCCTCAAAAGCACTATATCATTTTAAGTGAAGTCTTTTCAGCCTCTGAAATTCCCTGAATAAATGGGTGAATATTTTTGAAAACAGTCCGTCAACTAGCATAAGGATTTAAATAATTGCTATACTGGTATTATTTTCCATGGAGAACTGACTGATCCAGACTGCTCTCAATACTCTTGAGATCACTAATAAGGATTTACTAATATTTTCTCTTCAGTGGCAAAATCGGTGAAAAATATACTTGCCCTTTCCACCCATAATATCTCAATCCCATCTTGTGCTTTCCTTCACTTGTGCCAACATCACTCCTTAGCAGGGTAAGAAAACAACAGACTGAAAGGGTTTCAAGAGTCATTTGCACCCCAAGCAGCCTCTTGTTTCCTGACCAGATTCCTACCTGAGTAGCAGTGCCTTGAACCTGTGACTTGTGAGATGTAGCACTAACTCAGATGTAAATCAAAACATTAAAAAGGTGACATTGCTACCTTTGTAACCCTAGACAGAAAAAAAAAAATAAAAATAAAAATCCACCAGGATCACTTTTTCCTTGAAGTCTTCTGTATTGAGCAGTTATATGTGTCACACAACTTTCTCATTCAACTCTTTACATGTTCACCTTTGAATCATCTCTATTGTTCCTCATTACAGGAGCAAAAGACATAATGCTCTGTAAAAACAGTCAACTGCTTACTACTCTTAAACTCAGCTTAAGAAAGACAATAAAGGTCTCAGTGGAGAATCCTCTGAGCAGGGACTCCGTGGCTTTCACGGACAAGAGGGTATGGCTTCTCTGCTTTTGCTAAAGCTAAGTCCCTTGTTAAAGGAAGGGTTAAAAACCGATATACAGGCTGGAGTGCTTACCTCTTCTGAAGTTCTTCCTCTTGCTTTTGCTTGGTATTTACTTTTGATTATTCTGAGATTAATGCCTGCAAGAGCTGATAAGTGCTATCAGTTGCTCCTCAAACGATCATTGATGGGACGTCTATTTACATCTCTCCCCTGAGAATACTCCCTTTGATTGGCTTTAACAGCTGATACCTTTAGCTTAAGTACCTGTGAGATGTCA
Source organism: Pyrgilauda ruficollis (assembly GCF_017590135.1). NCBI lineage: Eukaryota > Metazoa > Chordata > Aves > Passeriformes > Passeridae > Pyrgilauda > Pyrgilauda ruficollis. The sequence continues at coordinate 1,333,161 of NW_024526933.1, forward strand.
GAGGACTTTTCAAGTATGTTGAAAAACCTTATGTTTTCAAATTTACATACTCATTAACCATTTTATTTTCTTGATTTTATTTCTTTTAAGAACTGACATCGGAAACAGAGGAAATTATCAAACTGTACTCCAATGGTTTAAGATTACAGCAAGCAGTGTTTTCAGTTACTTGCCTGCTTGCCATCCTCCTGGAGTTCTGCTAGCTGGCAGTTGTGAAACTGGACAAGGGGAAATACTCAGGGTTGATGCAACCCTCATCATGAATCATACATTTCTTCTATGAGCTACAGAAGACTCTTCTACCTGCATGTTGGAGGCAGATTAAAATGTATTAGTTAATGTTGAAATACCTGGGTTATTATAAATTCAGATTATATGAATGTGAAGTATTTATTATTATATTATTATATTAATACTGCTATCAATATCTGATTCTAACGATTCTTTATTTTCAAAATACTGCTCTTCCAGTGGAAGTAACCCCCCCCCCAATATTCTGTGCCTGAAGAATTGTAAGTTATAGTAATTTCTTTTGTACACAGTACAACTTTTATAACAAATAAAACTTTCATTTCTGAAAAGTTTTTGCTTATTTAAACTTGAAAATTCTTATCTACCATTTGTCATATTTTATCTTGTAAGAAAAGCGCAGGGTGGAATGAGCAAACAGAAATTTGACACCATAAGTATAGGTTTAAGAGTAGATATCTTTCAAGCCCTAATACAGAGAGTTGTAAAAGTTACAGAGCTTTTCTTATTTATTACTGCAAAATTGTATATATGCATAATCTGCATGGCAGGAATCATATGTCTATTAAGAACACATAAGTGATGGTTATTTGTCTTTTGGGGGTTTACTTCATATCCTAGAAATATGAGTGTCTCTGTCTTTGAAATGACAGCAAAGAGCAAATTTGTTTAACTTTTTCTACGTCAATGTTGTCTTGATTTATATATAATTTTAAAATTAATATATCTAGGCTGTAAAATACAAAATGTTTGCAAGTGCATTTTAATGCAAGTTTATAAAGCAGAAACAGGTTTGTTTTGAAAAAAATTACAAACATAAACCTAAAGTGTATCTTCAACCTTTTGGAGTGGAGGTACCACATAGAAACAATCAGATTCATAATTTTATTGACTAAAAAAACATTACTGATGAAGAAAATTCTTAATGTCTTTTAAAAATTCAATATACTTAATCCTTAAAAATTCCTATTTATTTGGTGCTGCAAATTGAGACAATCCAGTTCTTAAGCAGAAAAGGATGGAGCATCAAGAAATGACATACTGTAGTGCCTGCTTTTAAATATATGACTGCTCAGAATCAGACTTTTATAGCGAGTCATTGTGTAAAAATATATTCATGTTCAATACTGCAAGAATTAACACTATTCCTTTCCGAACTCCAGACTTGTGCTGAGAGAGAACGCTTCTCACTCTTCACATACACTAGACTAGAAATGGCCCTTTTCCCATTATTTCACACAAACTGGTCTGTACCCATCAGCCTGTGTTTCCACAGACCATCTTAGGACAATTAAATATCAAAGAACAGCTGGAGGAAAGTAGCTGTGCCTTTATTTAACAGACGTTGAAGTTTCAGGAATGCCATTGTGAAATCATCTTGGCTTGCCATAAAGCATACCTGAGAAGTCTGTAAGCAATACAGCTTGTAATGTTCTTCAAATAGTCTTTACTTTTTAAAGGAAAATACACAGTATAGTAAAAATACATTTGAAGTAATATTTTTTTTATCTCTGTAGAAAATATACAGAGCCATTAAAGACTGCAATTAACAAAAGAAAACAAGTGTTTTAATACAGGTTTTACAACAGAACAGCTATTTCTGTTTCAGTAACACCCACAGCAGATTTAATCATGAAAAACTGAACTGGAATAACTCTGTAGATGAGCCTATGTGCTTGCAAGAGTCACCCCAATGAGGTTATTAATTATTGGCTTGGTCTGATTTGCAGAAATGTCTAGCAAAAAAATATTTTCCTGCCATGCCAAAACATTAGTACAGGGTATCAGATTAGATGCACAGTTCTGTTTCTACAGTCTCAAAGCATTGCATGGGGAACATAGATACATAAGTAGTTTTAATCATGTCAGTGCAATTTATTACTTACTCTGGATGCCAGAATTTGAAAATTTTCTCTGGATGAAAAAACAGGGAGTTTTTGTTTGATTTTAAGACAACAGTTCCCTTTCTCTCTATTTTATCCCATTGCATTGTGTTACTGGAAAATCTGAAAATTCTGCTTCAGCATGGTTTATGTCAACCATCCTATGGCAAAACTACTCCCTCAGTGTCAGTAAGTTGTGGATGATATTCATCTTGTCTTTGTGTCAAAACTCTGGAATTGGTGAGGCATAAGTAGAAGTTCAGTCTGTGTTCCTCATACTTCTGAAGCAGAGGCAGCCACAGGAGTCGAGTCAGAAGAAAAGCCTTTTTCCTTAAGTTAAAGAAAAACAAGAGGAGTGGAAAAAGCATGCAGAAGGTGTCCCATGCATAGCCTCATTTGCAAATAAAAATGTAACTTAGAGGGAGGAAAACAGAAAGCACTGAGGAACAAAGGAAAGCATACAGTCACAATCTTTGCTTAGGTTAAAACTGTCTCCGCTTTTATCTGTCTCCAGCTGTCTGCAAGAACAGATAAAAGAAAGCATTATTTTCCTCCCCTGTTACCATCTACGCCTGGCCAACCTTCTAACAGTGCAATTACAGGCACTTTGCTAAGGTTTGTTTATAGCAAACAGCAATGCTTACTCTTCAGCCTCATGCTAACTCAAGACCACTCTGTCAAACATAGCACACCCCAGCAAAGTAGACATCTGTCCCTGCAAGTTCATGCATGTGCCTTCCCTATATGCAGTCACATTGGGCACGGGGAAGACCCTCAAAGAGAAGTATTCACCAGATGATCCACAGGGCCCCAGAGCCCAAGATCTTTTCCTCCTCACAGTCGACTCCAGAACTAAAACAAATGGTGCTGCCTGCAGCTGGCCTCAGTGCTTCGCCCTTGCAATTACTCCAGCCTCCATCACTCCTAGGGGTATGCCACAGCTGATAAGAGGCCAAACTGGGTAAGAATGTGGTGGAGAGTCTGCCTTCTCTGCGGCCAAGAGCCCTGGAGCTGGAGCTCTGCTGCTAGGCACAGACCTGCAGGGGGATGCTGCCATCTGCCCTTAACACACGGTCCATTTAAAGGAAGGGATTCGTTTTGCATGAGGCCACACAGTGCACCGAGGTGCACACACAAACCTGTAAAAGCTAACTTTCAGGTACCAGATACTGGATACTGAGGAAGTGTCACTTATGTGTCTCTCAGAGTATCTGATGGTTATCTCCTAAGATTACTTTATTTCCACCAAGGAGATACGGGTTTCTCCTACCCCTGAGAAGTGTTAATGGTACCTATAGGTGCCAATAGCCTTCTCTCACCTAGAGAGAAGACAGCCAAAACAGAATTAGAAGTAATTTCCAACACTTGTTTATCCAGAGTTTTTTGGGGGTCCTTCTTGTTTTTAATCATCGTATTTGAGATTGCTAAGGTTGTATTTTGCTATTCATCTTTCATTAACTCTCATAGTGTCAGGCTATACATCTGGGTCATTACATCCACAACTTTCATACACCTGAGCAAATATACAGCAACTTTATATTTTGTTTTCCACCAGTTGGAAGGGTAATATAATACAGCAGGCTGGCTCACATTTTGAGCAGCCCTGTGAATTAGAATCACATAATAATAGAGTATTCTGAGTTGGAAGATACCCACAAGGATCCTCAAGTCCAACTCCTGTATCCACACAGGAGAAGCTAAGAGTCAAAGCATATATTTAGGAGCATTTCCAAAGTTATAGGTGTATATCTCACCTATAACTTTTCCAGAGTTATAGGTTTATATCTTGTACCCTGCAATCATCATCTGTAATTCACCGTCTGCCTCATCTTTTACAGCACAGTCATGTACAAGCATGGGAGACTTAATGACAACACAGCAGATGTATGCTTGCCCTCTGCAAAATTACCCAGCTTTGTGAGTACTCCTTGTGATTGCAAAGCACCTTCTTGGTCAGAGAAGATATTAAAGCCTGTAATTCCCTCCACATTTGGCTGATTGACCTTGCCCTTGGCTTATGCTGCTGTGAGGGTGACTTCTTGATAAGGTCGTGAAGCTACCATATGTCACTGGAATAAAACCAGATGCCTTATGCATGTTGGGTCTAGCATTTGTCTTCAGGTACATGTTGGTACAGAAATAGCCTTCATTAGCAGCTGTCTTCATCTGCTGCTAAAACTACAATTTATAATCAAACTAAAGTGAGGCTTCAGTTCAGATACTGTTTGTTTGATAACATTTGGATGAAAAGCTGGGAATGTACTATGAGGTCAGAAGCACTGGTAAAGTCTCAAAAGCAAACAGCCAGAAAGGCACAGGCATTACAGTATAAGGAAGTGCACTGTCCAGCTGAGCCTCCGGCAGCTGGTCCCAACAACTCAGATCTCTTTCTCTGACAGCTGAGATATTTCTCTGAGCTTCACACTTTGTCTGGGGCATAGCTTGTTACCTTTCACTGGCTTTCTGTGAGCAGAAATAGACACACAACCTGTGAGGTTCCAAATCAAAGGACTGGGTCTGGCAGGACTATGACAGTCATTTTCAACCCATCCACACAGAGTTTTCTGTCACTGGATGGCAAACAGTGCTGAACATTCAATTCCTTTGTAGGCATGGCCCATAACACCCTGCATCTCTTACCAGCAATGCTTCTTTCTGCCTGTTCTCTACAGTACAATGTTTGTATCTTCCCAATAAACAGAAAGATTCCTGTGGTCCACCCTACTTATAAATCATTACAAAAAGTTATAAACAAGAATAAATCTCATATATATACGAGAAAGAAACAAAAGAACAAAGAAACCTTTTTCTCACCAAAAAAAACAAATAGCTCTGTCTCCTGTGCTGACATAAAAGCTCTTGTCAAATTCTAGGAAGGTTTGTGGGGAAAATTGTGCTTCATGTTTTTGAATCACCAAGATTAAATCCTTTCAAAAAGTATGAAAAGGAGTATCAGGAAAAAAAATAATTAAAAATGAAGAAATGGTACGATGCTGAAAAGACAATATTTGCAAGAGCATCTTTATGCACAACAAGAAGAGAGTCAGGATCAAAAACAAAAATTGGTGTCAAAGAGCCTTTCCACCTGACTCTGTATGCGTACTCTTTTAAAGAGTGATTCTTGGACCAAAACCTTTTTAAAAAAAAAAAACCAAAATATTATCAGACTCGTCAAGTCCTGTCCTTACATGCCAGTTCCTCCAGTCCCCACATTATGTTTCCTCACCTCAAATTTGTTTAATACAGCACCAGTACTGAAGATACTTCTTGCACAAGAAGGAAATCTTTCCTGGAAAACAATGTGCCTGTACACCTAATTAGCTTTGAAGGTATGTTATGGAGGCTATGTGATGTCAAAATGGATTGAGCTCTGATTTCCTGTCTGCTAGGCTGGTATTAGTTCACTAAATCATGCCAATAACATTTATGATGCATTTTGGTAAAAGAGACAGAAATTTCTTATTGCTTTTAACATCAGTCTTTAGTGGAAATAAGAAATACTGCAGCATGGTCCTTCTCTGTGTCTCTGCCTTGCACTGTTCTTCACAGAGGCTATATCCCAGCACTCTCTGTGTGGACCCTCTCTGCGTTGGAAAAAGACTTGTGCAGATACGCTGTGCAGTATGTCTCCAACAGTGCAATAACCTGAAACAAAAGCCAATTAAGTTCATCCTTGTGTGTGTTCTTTTATCTGAGCAAACATGATATGCCTATCACTAGCTATGCTAACCAAAAACAACTGCAGAAGTTCAACAGTGCTAAAATATATGGAGGCCAAACTCCAGTCCAGCAACTCAGGCAATCACTAAACAGGGAATCACCCATGCAGGTAAAACTAAGCAGCAAGTATGAATTCCAGGAGCCAAGTATATATATCCGGTGTTGCAACTTTCTCAAGTAGTTTGAGTAGATAACAAGACCCCAGAGGCACGTGTCTACTGTCCTCTCTGTAGCTGTATCATTCACAGTCAGACAGGTCCACTCACTTATACATCCAAAATGTTTTTTTCTCATTCTAGTGGCTTAATTCCCAGATAGGCCATCTTTACTGACAGAGGGATGTAGCAGAGACATGCAGCAAAAGTGAAGGGGAGCCCACAGTTAGACAAGCCAAAACTGGTTATTTAACCACTGCTTTAATGTTAACAGCTTAGTTAGAAAGATTGTCAGTCTTAGCTTCAAAAGAAGACATCAACATGCAGAGACAATGTAAAAGCTAAATGCCAATGGGCAAACAATCTGCTGCTGAATTTCCATTATAGTATCTAAGCAGTTAGAGACTTGGCAGTAGTGACACCATTAATAGAGTATTACATAGCATTTTGTCATCTTCTCTTTGTAAATGATACTGAAATTTGTAGAAAAAAAATAGGTATGATTTAACATAAAAATTGGCATTCCAATGAAAAATGTAGCAAATTCTGTTAATTATGAAAGCAAGAATTGTGAGTAACTTGTTCTCCCAGAGGATCACATGGGAAGATACTGAAGCCCGTAAGTTTATCAAACCATTTTTACAGAACCACTTTTACTCTTTCACACAGAACTACCCCAATGCAGTGTAGCTTTCATTAGGAGACAAACATACCAATGTTAACACCAGTGTTAAGAATTTAGATTCACTTAGTATTTGAAGAAAGACTGCTTGTTAAAAGTCTTATCAAGCCAATGAACTGGCACTGTGGCATGAATGTGGGAAGGTGTGTGTGTGTGTGTGTGTATGTGTCCAGCAAATGAGGGCAGTTCTGGAGCAGGCTTTGATGTCACAATCAATGGAGGTTCCACAAGTGAAGAAAGAGAAATCCTAAAGAAAACAAGAAGATGAGGTATTATTAGGTAGCTGTGGGCTGATTAATTGTAAACAGCAACACTAAAAGCCATGCACATGAACTGCAATCAGCACCATTATGTTAAAACACAGCTATATTATCTGCAGTGTGTAGCCTCTAGTGTGCCTACAAGCCCTGACCTAAGTTGAGATTTTTCTGTGCTGGGCACTGTGCAAGTGCACAGGAAGAATGAACCTGTCCTCAGCAACTGATACACTGATGGATTCTTTTCTTACAGGTAACAGAGTTATCTGCCTCTGCAATCTGGCTCCATATTCCAAGACAAAATCCTTAGCATGCACACACACCCACTTCAGTCATGTTTCATGAGTCCTGTTGGTTTTACTGTTTATTTTCCATCTCCTCTGTACTGCTCCTCAATAACGATATCAGCATAGGCACCAGTCACCAGGAGATGGCATCATTAGAAGTTAACAACACTGACTCTTAAACTTTGCAGTCAGATACAAACCTGAGACTGAATATAGCACTAATGACTGAATTCCTGAGCCTCACAGTACTGATAAAAACTAACATTCTCAAAGCAAACCATAGCAAGTATTCAAATGCAAGGTGTGGATTTCTCAAATGCAATTTTCAAAAGATGAAACTGCTATTATCTGCTGCTTTGGCTACTAACAATGTATCTCTCTGTATGAACTAAGGCTGGGCACATTATCAACACTCGGGGAAGACTGTTCTTACTATGGAATCCATGAGAGACAGTTTTTCCTAAGCAATTAAGAAAAAGAAAATTCTTGGGCTGGTAAAAGTAGCATACAATTATACAAATGTTTTCACAGACAACATTTATAAAAGTTATGGGAAATAGTATATATTTGTTCAAGTGGTTTTCATATGATCACACTACTGATGTTAAATCAAACTTGCAGAACGTGAATAAGCTTGATCTGACCTACTGCAGGGATGAGGAGTGATTCTTGTATCACTGTGCAAAGTCTTAGAAAAAGTGAAATAATTGCCTTTAATCTTACTGTTCTATCAAAGAGACTAAAGAACCCACTTGCTGGCTTAAGTGTGTCAGAAAGACAAATTATACCAGCTCTGTGTGCATGGATTCTGTGGTGTTGAATACTAATTTTAAAGGAATTTTATCAGAGAGACAGATGAAAAGAAGTAACAGGGACTTGTTACTTTTCAAGAGTATATGCTTTCCCTGGCTGCTGGCAATTAAACTTTGACAGCTTTTCAAGATAAGCATATAGAATAGGCTTGAAAATATTTGTTTGTAAAATATTCTGGTCTTAGGATATTTTATAGAGTGGAGGTAGAAAAAAAAACCTGTTGTATTTTGATAGCATCATTTGGAGACACCATAAATAAGTACATGATGATAGCTTAATTAAAGTACTTCACAGAACTCAGTCTTACAGATTGATGATAAAGAGGAAAATGTGTCAGTGTGTGAAATAACATTCCCAAGAGATAAATTAGTTATCTGTGGCATTTATTGTTTTTCCTTAACATTCTCATGCACTGACCTTGATATTCTGCTTTTGTAATTATCTTAGATATAATAAAAATATTGCTTTAATAATTCAAAATATACTGGAACAGGCACCATCATATTGGCTGCCTGGTCTCTTTTACTATATCTTTCTGCTCCTGAATACTGATGAAAACTGCTGCTAGGCAAACTAAAGCATTGCTTTAACCATATAAAAAGCTATGAGTAAATAGCTCTGCCTGTGATAACACTTTGAGGAACTAAGAGTAAAATAGACTGGTACGTCAGTTATGCCAGTGTATCTCAAATCACAAAATTATTAAGGTGAGGAAAAATAATATGGTGCTCTGGGTGGTGAACTTTCTTTTAGTGAGTTGATGAAAGGTCAGTGCTGGATGTCCATTTTCCAACTTCATGCAATATCTTTAAGGGTCCAGCTAGGCTAACACCATACCTGTACACCCAATTTAGGAAAGAAAAAGTGCAGAAGCAGTAATATTCTTCTAAACCTGGTAAATGCTACTCCTCATCCTTAATCTAGCCAACAGATGTTGGTTGTAAATGTAAAATAACAGAAAGGAACTTTTCAGTTATGGCTGAAAATTGCAACAGATTATTTTCTAGATTGTGTGTAGGATGGATTAATTTCGGTTGAAAGGTCTATGCTTCCCCACAGACTGACTTGCAGGACATTTCTTTGGTCCCCCTTTTATTTTCCACTAGCATTTGTGTTTTAGGAAGGAATAACAACCCAGAATATACAACTAAATATATGTTTTTTAACAATTTTTGAGTAACCTGGTTAAAAAATCACCCAAAATTTCTCTTTGCATAAGAGGTTGTGGTGACCATGAGTGTGGAAAATCATTCAAAGATAACTCTGGAAAGGAGAGGCCTGTTTCTTCACATGTACCTGGTACATATATATAGTGTGTAGTAGAATCCTGAAGGATCCCTTTTCTTGTCTAGTGAGGCTTAAAAATATTGAGATATGTACAAAACAGGAGATATGTACAAAACATAGGAGTATATTATGGGTGCAGGGATGAAGTCACAGGGAATAAGGCCTATGTTACTTGAAGAAGGAGTCATTAACCTGTGTGTTTGGTTTGCACATTTTTTTATTACCTCGTTTTTTTTGCCTTGGTGCATGCGGTCAGCTGGTGCTGCTATTTAGAGGAGCTACTCAAGGACACAGGCAGCTCCTCACAGGCTCACACAGCTGTTAGTAGGTAACTTCAGCCCCAGCTGATGGTGAAACCATGGCAGAAAAGGAGGAAGTGGTCATATAAGAGTAGTCACTTTGCAGATGTGTAATAGGAGCTCATAGTTGTAAAGAGAGTTGCTTATCAAATTCCCCAAAAGACTCAATGTCCTTGAAAATTAATTGTGCATGCTCTTAAAAATATTTCAAAATTAAGTTTCAAAATAGTGGTGGGACTATTGAAAAACAGCTACAAAGGATGAACATAAACAAGATCTGCTTTTGTGATGAGAATTACAGATGTCTCCCAGCTGCCTACACAAGATCATGAGTGTGAAGTCAAATGGGGGAGTAACAAGGGAGTCAAGCTGCACTCTGCACTGGCAACCTTCTTGTCAGGATCAGAGGAACCATTGGTACTGATTTCATGGGGCTTACTTTATATTGAAGGAGGTTTCTATTTCAGGCCTATTTCTTTTATAGGGCCATTGGTTTGTGTAGTTACTTTAACACCAGCACGTAAGAGGGATTTTTTCATTCTGCATCAGCAGTCCCCTTGGTCCATATGGCTTTTCATTTTCAGAGCTGTTAAGCACTCGTGACTCACCAAAGTGTGGTCTGGTTGCTGACCCCAAGGTCCCAAGAATATTTACACAATTTGTGGCACAATTTGGAAAAAGGGTAGATGCAACAGGAGAACAACCCACCTAAGGACTTCTCAGAGATTTCAACACTTTCTTGTTTTCACACTACTAGTCCAAAGCACTCAAGTTAATGCACATCCACTACGAATTTCTACAATCACCCAACACTTTCATCCATGAGGAAGGTCTCTGACCAAAGTCAGTGACTGATTCAGATGCCTGAGATTTACTTGAAAGGCATGTACAGCAAATGTACCACATTAATGGTATTCACAGCCAGAAGGCAACTGATACATAGTGCAGTGAAATAGGGTCAGGTTCTCTCATCCCATTAAAATAGGTATTTTCCCAAAAATTATCTATATGGTAAATTTTTATGTACATGTACAACATAATGGCTAGAAACTTTGAGCAGTTAGCCTATAGGAAGGACTAGAGAGAGAGAAAAAAGAAAGAAAAACATACTTGCTTTGAGCATAAAGTAGTACAGCAAACATACTTCCTGAGTGGTGAAGCCCCATGGGTACTGTGTTGTCCTGATCAGAAGTGACAATGACATAAATGCTGACAAGAATAATCTTCCCTTCAAGATAAAAATTTTTTAAACACAGGTGGAAAGCAAAAATGTATATTTCCTTGTGGAAACCCAGGGCACAGGGAATATTTCTCTGTCTGCTCTGGGGTGTCCTGACCCCCAGGAGAACACTAACTTTGACCCTTATTGATGGAGAAAGTTTCCTAGACTTCAAGATAGAATCCACAAAAGTGTGAAATAGATTATAGAGAGTGATCACCAAGCTATCACTTGGTGAGAAATTTGGGTTTTGGGATTTTTTAGTATGTTGTGGATGGAAGCAAGATGGAGGGCACGGAGTGTCATCCTGGGTTTCTTCTTCATGCTTCTAATTTCTTCTTCTTCGTGGATTTGGGTGGCATTTTGTAATTGGGCAGAAAAGTCAGCATTGCAGGTTCTTTGGGATCAGTTATTGGGTTAAAAGAAAAAATAGTCTAGGTGTCAGTTCTTAATTGGATAGTTTAGTCTTAAAAGACCTTGTAACAAGAGATTGCTAGCCATTTTGTACCTTCTAATGAAAAGCTGCCGAACTCACAGTAGTGAGATTGTTTTACTGATTAAAAATAATAAACCCTTGAGTCTGAGCATGAACTGCTGTCTCAAGTGCCTTCAATCCAGACCCAGTGAAACAGACAACTGGTACCCCAATATTTCCTCCTGCTGCTTATAGGTCTTCTTTCAGACAATAAATAACATTTAATACTTAGAATTTCCTAATTTTGCTGATTCATTTAATGAAGTTGTTAATTCTTCTGCAAACCTAGCAGAAGAAGATCGTCCTTATCCTCTATTGTTAGATGGAGTGATAGAATCTCAGAATTCTTTGCACTGGAAGGGATATTCAAAGCCATCTAATCCTATGCCTGTGCCATAAGCACTGATACCTTTCACTGGATCAGGCTCCTCAGAACCCTGTCCGGCATGACCTTGAATGATCCCAGGGATAGGTCATCTACCATGTACTTGGGCAATCTGTTCCACGTTTCACTAGCCTATCATAAAAATTTTTTCCTGTATTTAGTTTGAATATACTGTGTTTCAGTTTAAAACCATTCCCCCTTGTTCTTCCACAACTGGTCCTACTAAAAAGGCATTAAGGTAGCCATGACCCTTCCCTTGTCCACTGATGTAGTCACTCCTTCACCAGAGGCCACTGGGTCAGTCAGGAAGGGCTTGCCCTTAGTGAAGTCATGCTGGCTGTCTTGAATCACCTTCCCATTCTCCATGTGCCTAAGCACAGCTTCTAGGAGGATCTGTTCCATGATCTTCCCAGACACAGAGGTGATGCTGACAAGTCAGTAGGTTCCATGATCTTCCTTCTATCCATTTTAAAGACCAGGTTAATTTTCTCCCTTCTTCCAGTTATAAAGAAAAAATAGTCTAGGTGTCAGTTCTTAATTGGATAGTTTAGTCTTAAAAGACCTTGTAACAAGAGATTGCTAGCCATTTTGTACCTTCTAATGAAAAGCTGCCGAACTCACAGTAGTGAGATTGTTTTACTGATTAAAAATAATAAACCCTTGAGTCTGAGCATGAACTGCTGTCTCAAGTGCCTTCAATCCAGACCCAGTGAAACAGACAACTGGTACCCCAATATTTCCTCCTGCTGCTTATAGGTCTTCTTTCAGACAATAAATAACATTTAATACTTAGAATTTCCTAATTTTGCTGATTCATTTAATGAAGTTGTTAATTCTTCTGCAAACCTAGCAGAAGAAGATCGTCCTTATCCTCTATTGTTAGATGGAGTGATAGAATCTCAGAATTCTTTGCACTGGAAGGGATATTCAAAGCCATCTAATCCTATGCCTGTGCCATAAGCACTGATACCTTTCACTGGATCAGGCTCCTCAGAACCCTGTCCGGCATGACCTTGAATGATCCCAGGGATAGGTCATCTACCATGTACTTGGGCAATCTGTTCCACGTTTCACTAGCCTATCATAAAAATTTTTTCCTGTATTTAGTTTGAATATACTGTGTTTCAGTTTAAAACCATTCCCCCTTGTTCTTCCACAACTGGTCCTACTAAAAAGGCATTAAGGTAGCCATGACCCTTCCCTTGTCCACTGATGTAGTCACTCCTTCACCAGAGGCCACTGGGTCAGTCAGGAAGGGCTTGCCCTTAGTGAAGTCATGCTGGCTGTCTTGAATCACCTTCCCATTCTCCATGTGCCTAAGCACAGCTTCTAGGAGGATCTGTTCCATGATCTTCCCAGACACAGAGGTGATGCTGACAAGTCAGTAGGTTCCATGATCTTCCTTCTATCCATTTTAAAGACCAGGTTAATTTTCTCCCTTCTTCCAGTTATCTGGAACTCCACCAGAGTGCCATGACTTTTCAAATACCATGGAGAGTGGCTTGGTGGCTACATCAGACAATTTCTTCAGGGATTTTCTGGGATACATCATGTGAGGTCCCAAAAACTAATGTACGTTGAGGTTCCTCAGATAGCCATGAACCAGAGCCTTATTTACACTGGGAATGACTTCGCTCCTACAGTTCCTGTCTTGAAGTACACTCATGGCAGAGATGTAGGAAGAAAGAAGGCCATTGAAAACTGAGGCAAAATTGTTGTTGAATACCTCAGCTGTCTCTTCATCTGTTGTTACCCATCTGCCAGTCATGTCAGTCCCATCAGGATCGGATCCTTCCAGACTTGTAGTTAGAATAATAAAAGGCAGACTGGTTTCTTCTGTCAAAGCTATTCTTGACCCACCTCCTGGTGGCTTTCCCTGTATCTGAGCTGTGTGCTTCATCCATCAAGATCCATTAATCTACGCTATGCAGACAACAAGTTGCTCAGCTGCAGAGTAGCAGCTGACACAAGAGGGATACAAGCACAGGCCAGGAACAGGACATTTAGCGACCACCACCATACCTCTCCACTAACACCTCTATGTACACAAGTAAGGAAGACAAGATGATAGTCCAGAGAGCAGAAGTAATTATGGGGATGTGCTTAGCTAAACACACATGGCTCTGAAGAATTTTCTAATATTCAATCTTGTGCTCAGTTCCTGAAGGAGAGGTTATTTCTGGGTAAATCAGCTCTATAACAACATTAGCATAGGTCAAACTTGTACTGAAGAAATTTTGTCCTCAAGTTAAAGACTTAGTAAAATACATTCTGTGAAGGTTCTTGTAGTAAACACTAGAGATATAATAGTTCCTTACAGGAATTTGATTGATATGTCTGACACAGTAAACATTTTAAAATTTTATCATAAGTACCTGTGTATACAACAGACAAGGAAAGAATTTATTCTGTTCATGTTCAGAAAAATGTTTGTAGCTGATGCAACATATAATTTCCTTTTTTTGTTTCATTTAAAGTTACTGCGGTCCTCTTTCAACAACTATGAACAAAAGGTTCAACTTCTGATACAAAATATTAGGCATTTAAATCCATACTTAGGAATTGGCCTAAATGGTCTAATTGGCTATAGCAGTCACACTTAAAACTATTTATCATCTCATCTAGTTTGCATTAGCTATATACGTTAATGCAAAGGAAAATAAACAAAAACACCCCAACATTTCTATTGGCTTTCATCCCTGCTTAAAGCAGTCTGTTTCACAGATGACTGATGTGCCTCCAAGCTGGTCAACTAAAGCAGAACTTCTGCAGTGCTGGTGTTGCCAGAGTCTGCTACCATGTAATGGCCCAGGCCACTCCTTGCTCTTTTGTGATGAAATTATCTTAATCTGCTATGACTTAGGTTTTACTTAACACATACCTGGTGCCTTTGTAATCTTGCCAGCAATCTTTGCTCCATGAGGACTGTACTAGCAAGAGACTTTTATAATGGCAACTTCTGGCAGCTAATGGTTGTTTTAGGTCTGTGTTTTAAAGAAACATGTTGGTGATAGCCTTTCATATCCGAATTACTTTTCATTGCTGGATTGAGTGCAAGAGTTAAACCAGATTTCTTTCCAGGAAGAACACAAAAGACATAATGGGCCCTCAGATCCCACATTCATGCTCAAAATCTCAAGCCAGACAGAATAAAGTCTGGTCTGTTTTTTTAATGAGGATATAGTCTTAGCTGGAGCCAAGAAACAGCAAAAGGCAGCCTGCTTATCATCTCATTTAAATGACATGGTAAAGCCCGGAGACACAGATCTTTGTTACATTGGTAGAAAGAAAGTAAGTACATCTGTGCTTGGTTCTAAATAGGGTTTGAGTTAAAAATGGAATTCAGCTGGTGCACAGCAAGGGTACAGCTACACTATCCTTGAGGTATTCACAAAGAAACTGCAACCACAGATTTATCCACGACCATGAAAATCAGTTTTAAAAGCCTCTTTCATCCTTCTTCTTAGCTTACCTTGCCTTCTTCCCAAGTAAATAGTTCAAACTCATCCAAAGGTGGTGTGAGCTTCCAAAGAGAAAACAGTGAAGTAGCATTTGGCTCTATAAGAGGTACAGAGTGCTCAAATATTTAAGTTATATGGGATATTAAAAGATGATAAAAAGTCATACGATTAATACACTGCCCTAAATTTCTACTTCTCTATCATCAAAGTATCTGACGTCATCACATGGAAGTTAATACCAACAGCAAAATCCCTCTGAACCTTTGTTAATTTGTTAGTAGAAAGTTTGATGGCTCCAACAGCTCCAGTTCAACCCATTCAACTATTTCTAACTGAAGCACCTAAAATTTGGCTGCATAGGAGCTACAATGCTATAAAAAAACCCATTAAGATGTTGTTTACTCCACTGAGGTATCGTTTCTCTCCACAATTTTTATGGCCCAACCCCAGCTCAAACAGTGTGTGTACTGGAGCAGGATCTGCATTGGCTGATTCTAACAGAGGATCAAAAATCTCTTTCCTACACTCATTAAACTGATGCCTGAGGGTGTCTAGAAAAATTTTTTTCCTAACTCCCGTGTCGTAATAAGATGGAAAATCATCCGTGTCAAAATTGCAGGAAAATGCAATACATCATAGAAGCCTTTCTGGACAGGTCACTATCAAATTTCACTTGGACTGGAAGGTAGTGTCAAACACATAGAAAATGCTAAGACAAATCAGGTGATGCCGGCAGTCTTTTCCTTTCTTTGCAGTAAACTTCTCCCCTGCAGTGCACAGAGTCAGGCTAATTACACTTCCATAGGGAGCATCTGTGTATCTATCTAGCAGCTCCAGTGTCTACATTTCAGCTTGAAACAATTTAAACTGCTTGAAAACTTTACAGTCCTGGAAAAAAATAGAAGCATGGAAAAGCTTCAGGTAGGCAAATAATAAGAGCATTACGAAAAGCTACTAGTGTATCTTACTAGTGGATCTAATTTTTCTGACTGCACAAAGGCAATATCATGATTACAATAAACACTAAGCAGCTTGTGTAAATGTTTCAGGTGTCATGTAACTGATGCCAATAAGCTTCATTCAGCTAATAAAACATGTAAGCTCTTCATTCTGCCACTTTACTGACCTTGAGATTATCCTATAAGAGATATTTATAAAGAAAACAATTGTGTATCATAGGCATGGATGATGTGATGTACGCACCATTGAGAATGCACTCAGAGGAAAAATCCTGTTTAGATGAAGGGTATTCTTGTATGTGAAGTGGAATTCCAGCTCCTACTTAATTTTTGATGTTATTTAACCAAGTTCCAACGACCCAATCCAAGGCTTGGCCAAAGAGAGGAAAATTAGTTTGTAAACCTCAGTGAAATTAAGTGACCTTTTCAGTTACCCAGTCACAACCATTTTTAGTCCAACACTCAGTGTCATTCCCAGCAGGCAGAGCTAAAACCTCTTAATCAGGTGCGTTTTCTCCAGATGTACTCTCAGAGATGCCAACACAACATAGCAGGATTCAAACCAATTCATGTGCAAGAGGGGGACAGGGAAATTGTGTCCCCTTCATGGTATTGGCTACAGGGCAGTCCATCAAAGATCATCCTGCCTGCTTTTCCACTCTGGAGTACTAGACATGCTAAAGGACTAGTGGTGGTTTTCCAAGGCAGATTTTAATAAACTCACACTGCAAGTATTTACAGAAACATGAAAATCAGTTAACAGTCAGCTTTCTTCAGAAGGTACTGTGGTGGGTTTGTGCAGCCAGGTTTTGGTATCAGCAAAGGACACAAGGTTGTCTTCTGTGAGAAATTCTGTATCCAGTAGAGCCAATCCCTGGCAGCTTCCAAGACAAATGTGCAACTGGCCAAGGCTGGGTCAATTAGAAATGGTGGTAATACTTCTGGAATAACATATTTAATGGAAAAAGAAGTTATTGTGCAGACGTAAGTGCAGCCAGAGAAGAGCAGAGTGAGAATATATAACAACCCTGTAGACACCAAGGTCAGTGCAGAAAGAGAGGGAGGAGTTGCTTCAAGAAACAGAGGTGAGATTCCAATACAGCCCCTGGTGTAGCCCATGGTGAGGCAGCTGTGCCCCTCAGCCCATGGAGGTCCATGGGGATGCTGAGATCCACCTGCAGCCCATGGAGGAGACATACATCAGGGCAGGCGGATGCCTGAGAGGAGGCTGTGAACCCTTAGGAGGTCCTTGCTGGAGCAGGCTCCTGGCAGGCCTGTGGAGAGAGCAGCTCAGACTGGAGCAGGTTTTCTGGTGGGATCTGTGACCTGTGGCCTGTCCTTGCAAGACTGCACCATGTGACCTAGTTTGGAGCAATTTGTGGAGGACAGTTTCCCATGAAAGGGACTCACATTGGAGAAGTTTGTGGAGAACTCTCTCCTGTGGTATGGACCTCACTCTGGGGCAGGGGAAGGACTACTCTCCCTGAACAGGGACACAAATATGTGGTTAACTGACTGTAACTCCCATTCCCCATCTCCCCATGCTGCTGGAGGGAAGGAAGTAGAGTTCACGAAGAAGGGAGGAGTAGGGGAAAGGTGGTTTTAAGATTTGCTTTACTTCTCATTATCCTGCTCTGATTTTGTGAGTAATAAATTCAATTAATATCTGCTATTCAAGTTTGTTTTACCTGTGACGCTATTTGGTGAGTAATCTCTCCCAGTCTTCACCTCAGCTCATGAACCTTCATTATGTTTTGTCTCCCCTGTCCTTTTGTGAAGGAGAGTGATAGAGAGGTTTTAATGGGTGTCTGGAATCCATACAGGGTCCAGCCACTACAGAAAGACACCTAAACTAGTCAGACTCCTACTTTCCATCTAAGTAATCAGCTCCATTCTAGAATTTGTGAAGCTTGAAGAGGGCAGCTAAAATTCCTGTGACCTGTGCTGCTCCTGGACCAATGAGGACATAGTTCAGTAGTGACAGAAATCCCTCTCCACAACTTTCTAGCTGCCATTGCATCAATCCAGGACAAGAAGGATGTGAATACCAGGTGCACAGTGAATACCAAAGGAAGTTACCCCAACAACATGGTACAGTATCTGCTTAAAATCTTACCTCTCCTGATTTTATTTCCTCTAGCATCGAAGAGAAAAGAAACATGAGATGTTTACTTAATTGGCAAGATTCTGTGAAATGTCTTTTCCTTTCACCTCCTCTCCTTTAGCATCAGGTCTAAGAATACCCATAGAGTGAAGGGTCCAGGGTGACAAAACACAGACTAAATGTACCAGGATTACTTGTGCAAGAGTAAGAGCTGACTGCTACTTTTATTTCCAACTCTCCCACACATGAACAACAGCACACAGTCAGAGCACTAAGACAGGATTTGATTCCTGCAGATAAGTAACACCTCAAGTGCCCCAAAGGTCTACATTCCAACCATTATTTTGCAGATTCTTCTGTGGTCTCTGCAAACACATTAAGCAGATGCTTACTAGAATTTTTGCATACTAGAGATGAGAGCTGTTATCCAAGAAGTTTTTGGTAAGCAGCTGTGAGATATGCTTATGAAGTAAAAAATGGGCTGAGGTGTACAAACAGCCTGAATAATTTTCGGGTTATATATAAAAGCTGCCCTGCTTTTGAGAGTGAACCATGTTTTTCCAGTCACTTGTCACCTGAACTTTTTTCACATATGGGTGGCCCAGCAAAGTACTAGTTCTGTCCAGGATTTCTGGATGTACCATTTGTCTTTCGCAAGAGGTCACTGTGAATGCACAGATGAAATGTTCATTGTAAATACAATCAGCAAGTATAATAAACAATGTACCTAATCTACTGCAGATGACCGGAGCACATGCAATGTCTCGTCACATTTTGACTGTCCTTTACTCAGGGCATCTAACCTGGACAAATGTCAATGCTTCTAGAGAATATCTGACCAGAAACACATGGTCTGGTCTGATGAAGCCGGCACACCGCAGTTCCCCCTTGAAATTTGATCTTTGCAAGTGTTTATGGAAGGTATTGACTACATTATGGCATTAGAAATGAAACAAACCCTCAAATTCATTGCAAATTTAGCAAGATGTGTCTAGCAAAAAGGAAACATTACTCAAGCTCTGAGTCACATGGCAAGGAAGCAGCTCTGCTGCTCTGCAGCACCATGGTGGTTAGCACCACTTCCCTATCAAGCTTGGGCTTCAACTTCTGTTTATAATACCATATTATTTTAATATTCACCCAGCAGATTGTACTTGTTTGTGATGTCTAAAGCCAGCCAGAATCTGAGCTATTTTTCCAAAAATAGAGCAATCAGTTTTACCTATGATATGTTGTTGTATTCTTTTTTCAATGCCTCATAAGTATAATGGTCCTAAAACTCTGAGACCACATTACCATTGTTATCACATGTGTGGAGGGAAAAGTTGATTTCTGTGTTCTCATGTGATATGAGGTGGAATTGGACACACTGGAGAAAGCTAACAGGTACTGTTTCTTAGGAATTAAATGTATTAACCAGGTCTTTGAAATAACTGAAATTTTCCTTTACAGAGAAGCGCTGTAGATCCTAGGTTTTGCACAGGTTTTTTGTTCTGTAAAGGAAACTGCAGAAAAAGTAAAAAAGTAAATATGAATTACAGAAACCATCCATCTAATGGCTGTTGCTTTTGCTACTTGGGATCTGAAAAATTGCAACAAAGAAAGGTAAGGTTAAAATAATCAGCAGTTGTATAAGAACTGCTTAAGCCAGAATCACATATGGTACATTAGCAATGTAGATGGATTTAATGAAAACTGAGATAAGTGCATGCATCTGTCATCAGCTAAACCTACAAAACGTTTTCCTCAGAAAATGAAATATAATGATATATGCATTCATCTGTAATAGACTTATAACAACTCTAAATGGCAAAAGTAGTGCTGCTTTAATGCATTTCGTGAGCTAACGCTAAACACACAGACAATTCCTATGACAATTGCCTTGAAGAGAACAAATTTTGTGTTAGGTCATAATCAAGCACACATCCGTAGGTTAAACAACACCAAGGTAGCGCATACTTCTGTAAGTCACCCTGTAATGCAAAACCGAGTGTGATTTGTCACACCATTTCAGCTCCATTACAGCTAAGACGGTAGTGTGGAATTTTTCAAGCTTCATAGGAAGATTATTAAAATGGATAACACTAGCAAGCATTTTAAAGAAAATTCTCATCACTTGCCAAGTCATGCTCTTTGAGGTATCTGCCAGTGTGGGAGGGATGCATGGTCTCAAGGGGGCCTGTGTTTCACGGTCATCTCAGGCAGGGGGCTGCAAAGTTCATTAAATGATCTTATCTCGCTGTTGGTTCTGTTCAAAATAGCCTTGATATGATGAAGGATTTATGTTACCCACACTTCAAATAAAAAGTACCGAGGGATGCATTTCATTACTGCCCTGTGACACTGGAGAGGCCACAGCTGCAGTGATAATATTCCTCATTTGTGTCACACAGAGAATTTATTTGCAAGAAGAGTCCTGCTCCAAAGGTAAGACAGTATTTGTTTTTTGTAGTGAGTTTTCCCTAATAATGTCAACAAGAAATGTGCTTGTCCTCTAACTTTAATTGTCACAAACGTATATTCTAGGAAAGATGAGAGTGTGAGGAAAATGCCAGGGAAGAGTGCCCAGTTTAGCAGAATTCTAAGGAAGCTGAGTAGCATTGATACAGAAAAAAATATTTATAGATAATTTCCATGTCACAATCCTGAATAAAACACCAAGACATATGGCTGTACATTCTCAACTGATGGGCTAATGCTAGCCAAGGTTACACACACACACACACACACACACACACACACTCTCTCACTCATCTCTCAAAGGCTTTTTAACTGTGATCTGTTGCCTTGAGGCATTTTGATTCAATGGTAGACACCTTCTCATGAATGAGGAAAGGTTTGTCTTGCATGTTTTCTCTGAACTGGATGATCTAATAAAGGACATGAGCTCTGGGCAAAATTTATCTTCTTTGATCCTACACTGAGTCTTCCTGTACTCAAAAATCAAACAACAAAGCAAAGTGCATTCAAGATCCTTGACCAATAATTATTAATTTATCCTATATGCTTGATATTATGAATTCAGTAGTTCATAGGAGCAGGCTTCAAATGTATCCAGCAGTGGGGAAAATCTAATGATCAGAAAAAACATTTGATCTCATGAGCAAACTACGGCCACTTTAAATATGCCTTAGACACTGAAAATTAAAAGTCAATAAGAGTAAAATGAATATATAGAAAGCTCAGGAAAGGCACCTGGACATTTATTTATTGCATATCACTTCTGAATACCTGTTTGCTTATTGCTGACCTCTATGCAACTGCCACCACAGCTCTGTTTGTGTGTGCTGGTGGCAGGATGTATGAGAATGCAGGCAGCCACCACAGAGAGCTAGATGCAGGGAGTAGAAAAACCTGGGTAGTAGAGGGGTGAAGAAAAGATTATCCAGGGATCATTTAGTAATACCTGCATGAGTGCAATTTCGGGTATCACAATGTGAAAAAGACATTAAACTATTAAAGAGCATCCAAAGGAGGGCAACAAGGATGGTGAACGGTCTGAAGGAGAAACCTTATGAGAAGCAGCTGAGGTCACCTCATTTGTTAGGTCTGGAGGAGACTGAGAATAGAACTCATTGCAGTTACAACTTCCTCATGAGTGGAGAAGGAGGGACAGACACTTATCTCTTCACGCTTGTGACCAGTGACAGGACACAAGAGAATGGTATGAAGCTGTGCCAGGAGAAGTTTAAACTGGATATCAGGAAAAGGTTCTTCATACAGAGGGTGTCTGGGGACTGGAACAGGATCCCCAGGGAAGTGGTCATAGCACCAGCCTGACAGAGTTCAAGAATTGGGACAGTCTTCTCAGGCAAGTGATATGACTCCTGGAGTTGGTGCAGTGCAGGGCTGGGAGTCGGACTTGTGATCCTTGTGCGTCCCTTCCAACTCAACTTACTCTATCATTCTATCAAATGCAGCTCCAGCAAGAATGGAAAGAGATTTTCCAGATGGAACAACAGAGGTGAGGAAACCAGCCAGAAAGGTGTTTGAAAGCACAGGTCTAAATCAGTCAGGTTACGTAGGAAGGCTGGCATGGGAGGTGAAGAGGATGTGATGAGAAACTCAATAGACATGATGCCAGAGAAGGGAAAATCAAAGGGACCTTTCATGGAATCAAGAAGAGACAGTGCAGAAAGGAATGCAGCAAGTAGCAAAATATAAAAAACCAGACATGGGAGCAGAACTAGGATAGTTATAAATGAATGGGTAACCTAGAGGAAAATGAAAATATTGATTCCTCAAATGTTTTGTTCAAAAGCTTTTAAGAATTTTAGTCTTCAGCCAGAGGACTGCTGAGCCCTCTAGTACAGAAAATCAAGGCACAGAATCAGTTCCCTCCAGTTTGATAATTCCATCGTTCAGGTGTCTGATATCCAGAGAAAAGTGAAAGCAGATGAAAAGAACTGAAGCCCATTAGATGAGAAGGACAGAATAAAACATAGTGCATGATATTCAAAGGCATTGATATTGATGCCGTAGCAGTATGAGATGCAAAACCCACATAGCTACCACAAGCCTTGTCTTAATATGTTTGTTTGTCAAAATTTTCTGCAATTGCAAAGCATTTGAATAATAACTATTCTCCTTATTAGAAAAAATAGGCTCAGATCCATCACTTCTCACAGAACAGCAATAAAGGATTGTAGGAATTAGGAGAAAGGATAATGGTTGAATAGAGATTGCTATACAGTGCTTCAGTGAAAACATTTTCAAATATTAAAACTGTTTAATGTACCTGTTAGAAATAATTTGCTAAATGCAGACCTGCAACTCCTACTTGTATTGCGCAGTCATCTGTCAGTATGGTTGTCATTTTCATACACAGAAAATTCCCAATATGTGGAGAAATCCAATTAAATTGATTGAAATTTATACCCAGAGAATAACTCCCTGACTGAACACACTCTGGTAAGAGCATGTATTTCAAACTCTGCCAAACTACGTAATACTGGTGACAGAATAAATACCTTACCTACAATTCCCTCATTTCATAGCAAACTCCAGACAATACTGTTTGCAAAGGAAAAGCACAGATTGGTAGTAATGCCGAACTGCAAATGAAAATAAAATCCTACAGTACACATGGAAAGTCACACATCTTTGCTGGTGAGATACACTAGTGAAATTTTGGAAGACACTGGGACAGTTAAGGACTTGTATGCACCAGAAGACCATAGCAGCCTTCCCCATTCTCAGGCTGGTTCTCCAGATTCATCTTCTCCCATAACTGCTCATAAACAAGGCAGAAAGGAAGAGGAAGCTGTGAGAGCAAGCTGTGAGAAACCTCTCCCACAAGTTGCTCATGAGTGCACTCATGAGAGAAACTGCACTGTGCAACATGCCACACAAACCAAAGTGTACAGGGCATTAAACTAAAGTGCTCTCTTCTGCCTCTGAAGTTTTAACCAGAGTCTGGAGACCAAAGTTAGACTTGAAACCAGCATGCTTCCCTAGGCAGGATCTCAAAGGAAGCATCAATCAGCCTTTTGAGATGTGAATTACTGCCAGCTACAGAAGTATAAGATAAATGACATATCCTAGATCCCAAGGAAAAAGAGGGGAATCATGAATATGATTACTAGTCCTCTTTTCCAAAATCAAAAAAGATTTCTGATGGGTTTTACATCAAACAGTGTCATTAGCATAGATAATATTGTCTCTTACATGTATAATTCAATTTTTACAATTCAATTAATATATAATAACCATAGTCACAAAGCATGATCCAACTAAAGTCAGAACAATAAAATATTGTATTATTTCTAAAGAAATGCATGAGACCCTGAAAACACTGACTGACTGTGCTTTGTAAGAGACACAAGAAGGAGGAAAAATAGCTCTCCTGACTCATTAAAAGTTTTATAAATTTTAAAACTACATTTCATATAACAATGTGTTCTACTGGAGGAAAAAAATCCACACTTTTCTTTACATTCTTTCTTCTGCCTAAGAAACTTTTGACTTCCAATTCTCTACATGAAAAAGTGTTTCTGGTGGTGGTAGTATTTTCTCACAGAAACAGTGAATTTAGGCTCAAACTATTGATATTTTTTTTCTTTTACATAGAAGTCGAGATGTCATATCAAATTGATCTTACATCCCTCTTTTGTTCTACCAATATAATTTCTGAGCTCCAGCTAATAGTACTAATGTCACAGTTTCCCTTACTTTGTAAGACCTCCTTTAGCAAATTAAGGCTAGATAATACCAACCTGCTCTAAAATTATTAAATTTAAAAATAAGTAGTCATCATTATAATGTGTTGGATAAAGCCTTCCTAGAGGTTATCATGTTATTCCTTTCATTTGAGAGTGCCTACATTTGTCCATTGTCTTGCAACCACGCCTCTGTCAGAGAAAATTACCAGAAAGAGCTTCTCATTATTGTTCTCTTGAGGGATTGTCACTAGAGGCTTAAAAAACCTTATTTAGTCCTAGCTGTGGCAGGGCAGTTTAACTCAGAACTAACTTCAAGGTCTATAAAAGTGCATCACAACTGCCTGTGTGCTTTGATAGTATATTTCTGCTCACCTGTTGCACCATACTGAGATTATTTGTTCAGGCTGCTTTGGAGACTGCTTCCATGAAATCTTTTCCATTCTTCTCTTTCCCTATTAAATGAGGCCCCTTATCCTAACTACTCAGAATGAGACTTCAAGGCATGGAAATAAACTGTTTCCAGGTGATAACTGCTGCTGTAGAGCCATGATACAGGCTTAAGTCCTGTTACACTCCTCTGAAAACAGCTGAAGTAGGAGAGAAAAATATGAGAGCTAGAGAAATAGTGATAGACTGTCTGATATCCCTGACTGCTCACATGCACTGAAAGTTTATGGTTTCTAAAATGGATGGCAGGACAGAGGTGAATTCAAACATCTATGCACATGATGCATAAAGGCAAAAGAAACCATGTCAGTTATTGTGCAGCACTTAAAATCACCACATACAGGATCAAACAGATAATTCAAAATATAAGGCAATTTAGAATGAGGTGATTCTACAGTTCAGAGAAGCAAATGCTGGCATATTTACATACTGTGTTTATCAATGACATATAAGGATCAGTAATGATGCAGAAATTCCGATGTGTTCAGTAACGTTGATCCTACTTGTACATATTTGAGAGTTTTCCAGCCATAGGGGAAATGAAAACAAAGCACATTAAGAACTGAGGAAGAGAAAATTTGGCACCAAGATATCCATATCTTAAGACAATACAAAAGGTTGGGAAAGAAGAGTGACTTTGATAATGGTATGCTTGATCAAACACACACAAAGAAAATAACACAGATGACAGACAGAGAAAAGTACTAATTCCTGTCTCTGCCACACCTCACACACCTAAAAAAGAAAAAAAAAACTAAAAAAAAAAAAAAAAAAAAGCCTCCAAAGCTGTAATGTGTAGTATTACACACACTTTGTAGTCTCAACAGAGTTCTAACATTCTTCTAAATACTGCCAGCACCAGATGTAAAGTGAAAAGCAGTGGAAACTACTTCTGAATATCTTTTTAGTGGCTTTAAATTTTTTTCTTGTGATTTTTTTTGTTGTGGAGGCAGGTGTTAGAAAGACACATCTACAAAATGCATTAAACCCAGTACCAAGAACATATACAATCAAATCAGGAAGCATAACATTAAAAACCAGTAAAGGATATGTGTATTCTGAAGTATACATTTGGGTTCAATTACACCTCATAGCAATGAGTTCCATAATTTTGCCTTAGTAGTGATATTTACCCTCATAAAGGCAGTATAAGTAAATCTGAGAACAAACAGAAAAGCCAACACTAACACTGCAGGTCCTTTGCAATTTACACAGGTGGCGCTTACATCAAAGGCCAGATCCCATCCCAGTGTACAACTCCTTCCAAAATTCTGACTGTCCCCCTCTATTCCTAGTCTGTGAGCAGTTTTCCCCCATCTGCTACTAGTTACTGGTCACTTCCCACCTAAACTAACGTGATGAAAATAGCCTTGACCATGGCACTGTCTAAAACCCTCAATGACTCTGCTTTCAATATCTGTATCCCAGTTTTGCACAGTACTATTTACAAAAAGGGAAAATTAATGGTCTGACTTTAATTTCAAGGCAAAGGGATTGTCTAGGTGCTCATGGCTTGTAAAAATTAAGATGTGTTTCAAAATGTACTTGAAGGCCTCATCACATACAATTTAGTTATGATGATTTTAGGCTTGGCCCTTAGATGATGATATATGTGGTCTGAAGTGGTCAAAATACTGCTGAAGGCAGGAAAAGTCTTCCCATTCTTTTCTCCATTGCACTTGCCCAAAGTGGCTGGACAGCAATGCATCACCTGAGGGGTTTCATCCACAAGAACCTTGGGTTGTGCACACTCGGGCTGCTCTGGAGCACAAACCCACACATGGAATGCAGCCATCAGCAACAAGTTTGCTTTAAACGTACACTTTGGGAAGAACTAAAATTACATCCTCAATATTTCACTTCAACATTTAGTCACTTCTTTTCCCTGAAAAGTTACTCACCTGTAATTTAGCCAAAGGACCCTTGCTGGCCTTCAAACTAAAACAAGCATTGCTGTACCTGTTGATGCAAATAGTTGACCAGTTGTTTTTACTCATCCTTCACAGTTAACAAAAACTCAGTAATTTAAAAAGGAATAAAACTCCCAAATGTCAAGACATCTAGTACATATATTGAAGAATAAAGTCTTTTGTTCAACTAAACCTTTAAATATATATCAATATATACTGGTGGCAATCACCTTTGCCACAATCTCTGTTGTTTTTTGAGCCCTAAAATCAAGAGCCACACAAGGTTAGGTGATAAAATGTGGTTATGATTTTAATGAAGAACCCTCCAGATGCACAACACACTGAAATGCACACCAAAAATGCACCAAAGATGCACACATGATATAGGGCACGTAGAGTTTTATAAGTTTAGCAAATTAGCATAATTGACAAGAGTCCCCAATTAGAAACACAGGTGATGAATTCCCCCTCTTGGTTCACACCCTTTATAAAGCCCACCTTCCTTGGTAGTTGTTAATGGGAAAGTGTCTTGGGAAGGTTTCTTGATCTTCATTCCTATAAGAAGTGAGATTAGAACAGGCCCTTGGGATTTTTTTTTGTCTAATAGGAAAAGTACTGAAGTTAAGTAACTGTACAATTATATAATAACGGTCTACAGAGTATATATATATATATATATATATATATATATATGTATATATATATAAAAGATGCATCCACAGTGTATTAGACAGGAATTCATAATAATTCAGAAGGATGAAGCTATTATGCTTTACTATCTCTTCTGATAAAGAAACCTGAAGACATCTTTTCCTGGCGGTTGGAGCCCCCGGTATATAGGGGAATTTTTCTTCCTGCACTTCAGAAAGAATTATTCTTAGAGGTTAACTCCTAGGGTGGAAAGTCCATTAGTTTTACTTAGATGGCTTTTACCATATCTTTCTCATACCTTTGAAGATTACTCCTAGTACACAAAAAGCTTAAAAGGGTATTAACTGCCACCTAGGAAGAAATATTTGGGTTGGCACTGACATATATGTGGATATTTATAGAATACACAAATTTTGTGAAAACATGCACATGTATTAAGTGAACTTTTTGACCTGAAATTGGTTGTCCCCTAGCACAGCTGTAGGTGATCAGCAATACTTGCAATTCACATTACAGACTAATGTCAAAAATTATACATCCCGCTATAATTTGTTCAGGGCCAGAAAATATGCTTAGTAATTCTTTTCCGCAAGAATCAGGCTCAAGCATTGTGCTTCTGTTATTTGGAGGCCATGAGCTGACATACAAAGGCTTTGCAGGTAACCACAGGGGAGTTACAGGGAAATCCTAGCAAAAAGGGGACCTCTTCAAAAGGGTTGATTTTGTCCTCTGCTCACAGAATCTTTATAATGTGTCTGTCAATTTTTCACAAAACAGCCAATTACGTAAAGATTATCAGTTCCCAGTTTTGTGTTTTGTTATGATGCCTGGCAGGGGAATGGCAGCAATTTCTTCAAGCTTTTCCAAGCTAGTCTTGAGGGGCTTGTTTACTATCTCTCTATGGCTCTGATTAAAATAAATTACAAATAATTTCCATGAATTCAAACAATGCATGAGAGGGCCCTAAACACTTGTTAAAAAATTAAATTATCTGGAAAATATTGTAATGGCATGTTCATGCAAAAGCACATAGCAATTTGAAAGACAGCATGGATATACTAATTTCATATTTAATGAAGTTTTGTAAGTAATGATACAATTTTCTGGCTGCAATATGGCATACAGGGAATTTACTGTTAGCTCACAAAGAGTCATCCTGAGGCAAATATTCTTTCCCTAGGATAAGATTCACTCCAGAATTTATTTTAAGATGACATTAACTAAAGCTGAAAGTACAGAATTGTCACAGATACAAGAATATATTCAATGAATTTGAATCTATTTGAAGAAGAGGGGAAAATAATTAGTAAACAATGTGGGGTTTGCAATTCAGAATCTTATGAAATTATGTACATACTTTTACACATATAACTTTTCTACATTTCCAAATAAAGCTAGGTGCCAGAATGATTAAAGGCAAATCATCAGAACAATAGTTACTTTAAAATTTTAGAGACATGAAAATAATGGGGCCAAAAAATCCCATCTGATATGGCCATTTTTTTTGTTTTTCTCTTTGTGAGTACAGTAAAAAGTATCCTAATTACTAAATTACAGAATACAAGATCATTGTCCTGATTGTGAGCATAAACGTCATAGTCAGATGGAGGTGAGAGATATTTTAGGTACACAAGTAAGAATTCAGATCATTGTAGACAGCATATCCTCAAGTGTCAGAGCTAGGAAAGAAAAGCTTAAATAATGAGTCATGCCAACAGTTATCCTGATCCTACTAAAAAAAGGACTGTGTGACCCTTATGCTGAAAATCTAAAACATCAAGAATCTGCTGCAGCCATGAAAACAGATGAGGAACCAGTAACTTGTCATACAGTTGTTTCAAATTTTTCCTTTAGAGAAAATGAATAGCCAATACATGCGTCATGAAGTGCGGGGTTGTGAAACCAGTGACCTGAGGAACTTCTGGGAAAAGACCATTGAACAACAAACTCAGTATCTGCAAAATGAAAAAGAACGTCAGCGAAGAAGTGCTCTGACAAAGTGGGTAATCTGCATCTGGAAAGCTGACTTGAGTTTGCATTGTAATTATTTTTCTTTAAAAAGTAATACCAATACTTAAGTCATGCAATGAAATCTGAAACTAATTTAGATTTATAGAAAATAATAAACTTCCCAAATTAGGATGTATTGCTAATGTGTTTAAGCTATGACTTCATAGGATAGGAGAATAATTCACTTTGGTTCCATAAATGAGTTCAAAGCACAGAAATTTCTGAAATTACTAGGACAATTAACATTGCAGTCTTGTCTTGAACATAAAGGCTTCTGTTCAGAGCAAAGCAAGCACAGATGTGTAACTGGCCCACATTCTTACTCTGTGGTCTTGCTTTCACAAAAAATAGTTTGAATTATTTAAGATTGTTTAATTTGTGCATGGTAAATCCATTATAAAGCAAATGATCCAAACATACTGACTGAGGCAACCACCATCTGTGGCCATATCTACCTTATTCAGTCACATTCCCCTTGATCAGTCACTGTAAGAAAGAGCAGTCTGCAGCAAGATCAGCACAGTTTTGCTTCACATCAACTCTCCATTATTTGAAGACATATGCAAAGATATATACTTTTGTTATTTATTATATTTTGTCTTAAGGTTATCCAGTGAGAAAGCAATTTCCCAAAGCCTTCCTCACAATTCTCTTTGCATTGATACTTGAAAAATTAAGAGCAAGGACAGCCTTACATTACTAACCCTGGATGAAGGAATGCTAGAATTAGTCTCCAGCAGGTTTTATCCATTTGTGAATAACCTAATCTCAATGTTGCTGCTCCTCAACTGGGAAATTCCTCTCTTTTCTACTTGAGTAAGTCTTTCTGTGGTACCTAGATACTATCAAAAAGAAAATAAAGAACCACATATTACAGAAAGCTACCTGTTACATGTCTAACAGAAGCTTCAAGATGCACAGTTTCTCCAAGCTGAGCAGGACAGAGAAGGAGGGAGACTGGGGAAGAGCTGGGTGATGTGACCCAGCAGGTGGCAGCAGGCAATCTCCAGTGCAGGTGACAAATCACTCTGGCAAACAGGCACTCGAGAGAGGGCACACTGGAGATGGAGATGAACAACAAAGCTCAGGTAATCCCTCACTGGGATTTAAGAGCTTGTCCTGAAGTACCATCCAGCAAAGAGCTCTAAAGGTGCAGGGAAATTTGCATGACAATTGGGAAAGAGCACCAAAGAATATCATCAGTGGAAAAGATGAAAAGTATAAATCCATTCCGTGTAAAATTATGGGGACAAGCTGATCCATGTTTCTGTCCCTAGGCTCAGAAATGAATGGATGGAGAGGCTGGAAAAACGCATAAAGATGTTGAGGACCCAATCTGAAGACTCATCCAGCTGAAGAGCCCACACTCATGACAAGTTTGGGGGAAAATAAATCTGTTTTGTAGGAAAGCATGATGTAAAAGCTGAAGTCAGTTTTACTCTGTAGCTTAAATGAGCTATAATTAATTAGCTGTCATTGTTTGAAGTTTCATATGTGAAATGTCAATTGTTGCTTTCAAGATTATGCATCTGTCCCTTCATTTGATAAATGGAGAATGTAGCACTCTGAAGTATTTAACCCTAATAAATCATGGTTCGCTGAGACGTAGATGCCTGGGAAAAGAGTTTAGTTACATGGTTGTGCTCCGCAAAAGAATTTCCTCAATATTTTAAGCTTCTGTATAGACTGTCTGCAATGGAATGAATTTAGATGTTTTAATGAATAGTAGAGATTTTTATTTTTTACACAACACAGCCCAATGCAGGCTAAGGAATATAGGACATGCACAATGCCACCACATCCCACACCAGTAGTGAAGCCCAAACTGGTGGGAGCTACAGATCCTAGCTGCTAAGTTAGAAGTCACCTGTTAACTCGCTACCATATATGTATTGATAAACAGCCTCTGTGAGACAACTACAAGAGCTGCCTCATTAACCCACATTAACTCAATCAACCTTTGTTAGCTAACTTGAGACACTGTATCAGCATTGGTAGAATCTGGTGCCTGAGCTGGCTTGTCTAGAGGTGGATTGATACCTGTTTCACAGAGTACCTTGGTGCACTCACACAGCTGTCTGTCGTCATGAGAGACAAGCAGGTTTTTTCTTCTAGCACCTTTTCCCTCTAAGACTCAGTATTTATTCCTTAAAGACAAGCACTTTCAGAATTTAGCCATTTTCCTCTTCCGCATTTGTCATTAGTCAAAAATGTTTCTTGTTTCCTTCCTAATGCTTCATTAGGAAATGTGGCATTTCTTCCAGCAATATGAAAACATTTTAGTCAGCTGGTGTAATCACATCACTTCCTTTTTATGGTGACTGTTTGTTGCCACCAAATGATTAGGGTAATGTACTGCAAGACAGGTTGTTTTGAGCATGTTAAAAAACTCTTCCATGAATCACTTAAACTTTTAGTCCCTTTTTATAAGACTGTTTCATTACCACTCTGGAAATTCATATTACTTCAAAGCAAAGAAGATTTGAATTGCCAGTGAGGCAAGAAGAGAACAATAGAAGGGCTTGGAATTTTAAAATATGTAGAAAATCTGCTCTTCTTCAATCAAACAAAAATTTGAAGTATTATTTTTTCCCCCTCTTTATCTATCACCCTTTAAATCCACTTTTGTGCATCCCAAGGCCAAACAAAATTTATTATGAGAATTTGAACACGTAAATAATGCTTAGAAAGTCTGAGGAACTAATAAAATCATGAAAAAAATTATGACCTTGGAGCACTACTTCAGAATTCAAGGTGTCAGCAGGTAGGTCCCCAAACTTAAGAGCAGAGTTTGCCAGACACCAGAGAAAAGCTACTAAGCACATGTTCTTTGGTTTACTTTTATTCTTAAGCAATTTTAAAAGTAACATCAACTGTGAATATGAAGGATCACAGCATAATTACAATAAAGCTGTGCTTAAGAAAAAAATCACCAGGTAGTGCTACAACTTAATATTGGAATTCAGTAAAAAAGTAGATTTCTTTAAATGTCAGTTAAGTAGATTTCTAAAAATGTCAGTTAAGACATTTCAATTGCCCCATCCCCTGTCTATGCCTGGTGCTTACTGAAGCTCTAGTACAACACCATCATGAAACAGTTTGGGGGTTTACATCATTTTGGCTGAAATTAGAGCTTGAACTGAGCTAAGGGAAACATTTTCCAGTCTCTCATTCATTGTGTAAGTTATGGCACAAACAGGGAGGTGCAAAACAGGGAGTCAGATTTGGCATATTTTAAAAATTAAAGCCATAGCCCTGGAATAAGCTTTTGTTTGATTCCCACATAGTTTAGATCCTTCTTAGTATTCCTCTCATAAAGTAAATCAGAATGAGGAAAAACCATAGAGAGCTGGGAAGAAAATATGCCAGGAAGTGACTTCCATCCCAGTTCCTCATTGCACATGCACGGTTATTTTGTGACTAAAGGATGCTCTGGAAAAAGTCCATGTCAAGCTAGAACACTCCAAAATTATCTCTTTAAAATGACAAAAGGCAACTTATTTTTTACAGAACACATCTATTCCAGCTCAAAGCCAAGAGGAGTTCTGAAAATATGCTTCCAGAATTAAGTAACTTTCCTTTGAGCTTTATAATTCCACCTCTAGATTTTAAATTAATTATTTCAAGTTCAGTTTCCACGGTGCTAGATTCAGGACTTTGGGCCATGTAATCTTCATTTATTTGAATAGTAACAACATGTTTTGATACAAACTCCACCAGGGTAATGCAGGGGTAATCTACTTAAGAGTTTTGTAAATTACCACACAAGAAATAATACATATTGAGGAAATTAATATAATCTAGAGTTAATAAGCAAAAACAAAGAGTGTGAAAGCATGACAATTGAAATCTAAGTGTCAAGTAACCATCTTAGCAGAAGCTGGAGAAGACTCCAGGATGAAAGTGGTTCTGACAATTTCAAAACAAAAATATTAATCTTTTCTCTCCCTTGAAGGTCACAAGAGAAATTAAAAGGAGGCAAAAAACAAAACAAAACAAAAAACCCCAAACCACTGCAATATCTGTGAGACTTGGAAATAAGCCATGACATTATAGAAAGGACTAGAGATACATTACTGTAGGACTGAAAAACTCATCAACTAAAACCTGATAAAATCAGCTGGGTTTTATAAAATCATTATGGCTAGAGAGGATGCTTAGGTGCTCTTCAGACAATTTTCCACCAATATGCAATTTCAGAGCAGTGCATTATTCAACTAAACAGTTTAAACTTAACTCAAATGTTTATAGAATAGCTTCTTGAATACACACGTCATGTCTTTTGATTTTGGTTTTTTTTTTTTCTATCCAGATTTTCACATTGCTTTTGAGTGTAGCAGCAAAAGATTTTGAATTATGCCAACCTGATTTTATTAGCTTTGCAATTAAAATGTGGTAGATACTTGCTTGTCTTCCCAGCTTTTGTTATTTTGCCACTCCTTTGCTTCAGCTTGACACTGAGTAGCAAGAAAATGCATGTCACTTTCTCATTACAAATGCATGACACAAAACATTTTGGAAAAGCTTGCAACAGTGACAAAAGTTAAATGTAGTAAAACTTTACCATTCTCTGAAGCAAACACTAAACACTCACCACCCAGCTCCTGTCAAATAGAATTTATGGTAAGTATGCTCCATGTTAGCACGAGAGTGACAGATGCTCCATTTTAGTCATATTAATGATCCTCCTAGAGTATGGATAAGGGCTGACGGCTGTGAAGAATGACTCTGTCAGTAACTTAGCAGACTTCTTAGCAGTTTAGCCCAAACTGACACAGCTTAAGTACAGTTCTTCACTCAGGAATCCTTTCTGCTCAATATCTTTCCTTAACCAAGGATCTCCTCTCTCTAGGACTCTAATTAAGGACCAAATAAGCATAACACAGCCACTGCACCCAGATTTTGATTTTGAGCCATTTTCACAGGTCAAGCAAATGGGAAATGGTCCTGCAGACCAATGCAGCATCACCCAGCAGGCTGTCTTCAGCGTGACACCCAAAGGTTTGGCGCTTCCTATTACATAGCCACTTTACCTCTGTGCAGCTATGCCTCTTTGGGCTTCTAGGTACATTCATTGGAGAGGAAACTGATGTATTGGCCAGTTCGGAGGTGCTTGAAGTGGCCAGCAGTAAAATAAATCCTAAAATCATGCAATACCAAGTTCACTTCCAATGTTCTGTGTTCAGTATAAATTAATTTCAGCTGAGCTGTTTTGCACTCTAGAAAGGCGGACAGGCTACCTCAGACTTTGATCCTATACACAAGCAATGTGAAAGATAATCCCAGGCACATAGAGCTCACTGTGTAAACAGTACAGAAACAGTGGAGGGGGAGTGGAAAGATGGGCCAGAGCCAGGGGTCAGGAAATAGCCATGGTACCTGTGTTGGGTACAAAATCAAGGCCCAGTTGCTCTACATGGATAACATGATCCACTATGCAGAGCAGTAGCCCAGTGCTTCAGCTGGAACTGAAATCCATAGATAATTTCTTCTAAGAAACAGATCTGAAAAATAAAAGCATCCTGCACTGGTCCAGGAAAGGTGACGGAGCTGTGGTAAAATATACTGCATGTCAAGAGAATCACTATTCATGTACCTGGATTCTCACCTCTAAAGTTTGGAGGAGTAAGATAAATTTGGGAAGGGAAGTTTAAGACTAAGAGGTAATGTCTTTAAATAAAGAGTTTTGAGGCAATTTGGCTGATGGTCTAATGTTGATTACAGCTCTTACTGCTTGGAACTCATCTCTCACCTTTCCAGGTTACACATGGAGCCTCTCCCAGGCAAGTCTGCTGGTATCAGCCAACTCTTGTGCATGTTAACCACACATGATCTGCAGTCACTGCTCCACAGAAGTTACTTTAGAGATGAGTCTGGACCCTAAGTCAGAGCATTGTGTGAGTTTCCCTATACTCACATAAGACATTTCCGTATGATAAAAACTGCAGCCACCCTCTTCTTTCATGAAAACAAATGAGTTTTGGTCAAACTGACTTAACAGCTTATATGCAGGACTGGTAGTTCTCACATGGAGTTCTGAAGTTTCAAGGCTGATGAGAAATACTCATATCCGTTATAATATATGTCAAAATATTGATAGCTTTTTGAATGGCCTTTGGATTTATGGGTCTGACTTGAACGCCCCTTCAGATGAGAGCCCCATCATTCTGAGAATGGCCCTGTGTGTCAGAGCAACCCCCATATTGATACAGACTGGGGGGTGTTGTGCTTGAGAGAGGCCCTGCCAAGAAGGATTTGGGGATACTGGAGGATGGAAAAATAGACGTGAGTCCATGTGCATTTGCAATACAGAAAGTCAGCTGCACCAAAAGCAGTATGGTCAGCAGGGCGAGGGAGGGGATTCTGCCACTCTCCTCATTCTAGTACAAGCCTACCTGGAGCACTGCATCCAGCTCTGGGGCCCCAGCACAGGAAAATATGTTAGAGTGGGTCTAGAGGAGGCCACAAAGATCGTCACAGGAGTGGAGCTCCTCTCCTGTGAAAGCAGAGTGAGAGAGTTGGGACTGTTCAGCCTGGAGAACACTCCAGAAAGAACATGTTACAGCTTTTTAGTATTTAAAGGGGACTTGTGAAAAAGATAGAAGGAGACTTCCTACCATGGTCTGTAGAGACAGGACAAGGGGCAACAGTGTCAAACTGAAAGAAGGTAGATTTAGATTACACATAATAATGATTTTTTTGGTTTTTTGTGAGGGTCATGAGGTACTGAAACACATTACCCAGAGTGGTGGTGGATACCCCATCACAGAAAGTGTTCAAGGTTAGGTTAAACAGGGCTTTGAGTAAGTGGAAGATGTTCTGCCTGTGAGAAAGGTATTGGAACAGACGATCCTTAGAGGTAAATGCAGCCAATCTATGCATCTATGATGCTGTGATTTTCTGATTCTATAATTAGAGCAAAGACAGCACAGTGCCTGCAGTAAGAAGGGAAAATCAAGTTACAGTACCCAAAGACATGCTTTGTTGGTGAGCCTCCAGAGAAAACAGCTGTGCTACACTTACTTCACAGCTCTTTATGTTTAAGCCTTGCATTTGCAGGGCTCTGTTGACAACCTGCTGTCTATAGCTGCTGGTAGCCATTTGGAGAGTTAGCCCTTGAAGGGAAGGGTTTATAAAATGCTGTCACAGGTTACCCTACTTATATTTCGCAACTTACTCTTCTGCCAACAGAATTATTTTCTAATTAATAAGCATGATATCCTCAACCAACCCTACACAATTCACCCTAGAAAATTCACCCAACTTTTAGGATACATGTTACTAATGTGAGCTTACAGAGCATTACTTACAACTGAAAAACTCCCTCAGCCTTTCATCCTCTCCTTGTAACCATTTTCTTTTTAGTGAACACAGTGGACAAGACGTATGTAGCTGCTTTAAAAGCACTGAAGCACTTTCCCAGAGGCTTGTTTTCATTCCCATCTCACTCCTTGCACATATTCTTTTTTACAATCTCACCACTGTTCTGTGTCAGAGGATTCAGTGCAGTAGCCCTGAGGTCAGAGGTCACTGGTGAAGTTTACTCTGAGATTTGAGTGCTTTGTATTTGTGACCCTTTGTCCCTTCTCTGCTTCAGGAAGGAGAATGAACAAATCCACCAAGCAGACTAATAGCAACCTGCCAACACTCACTGTAGGAAATAGAGCTGGTTTTGAATTGCAAAACTGGTAGAGACTTTTCAAGCACTGACTGACTGCTTTAAAATGCACATACTATCTCTAAAAGCAGAAAGCAGACCATGTGTTTAAACAGTTTTTCTTCTCTTTATCCCAGGGTGAGAGTTTAATACCAAATTCTATCCCAGAACAAATTTTTATGAAGGATAATAAAATCTTTTGAAATGATGGGATTATAATAGAAATGCTGAGTCAGCCTTACCCATGGACAGGAAAGAACACTGCTGGTATAATTATTGAATGCAACCTATCATCTTCATGGTGCTCTAAGTCAAAAGGAAAATGAGAGATTTTGCATAATGCTGAAAATCTATAAGGGCTTTGATGTTACTCTAATCTTACACTAACTAATAGTTCATTTCATGTCCAAGTGATGTGAATGAAATATCATAACGTGCATAAGGTTATTATAATTAGAAAGTTGAGAGAAGAAGCCAGGTGGGAAAAAATGCTACCTCTATTTGATTTGATTTACCTAGGTTAAATCCTGTTGTCAGACTATTTAAGCAGTGTTTCATGATTTAGATAATCTTTTAAAGAGAAGGCATGGGCAGTCTATTGAAAAAGAAACATGAACTGAAATCAGCCTATCAAATCCTCATATTGTTTGCAGGTTATTAATAAGCAGACCAACACTGAAGGCCAAATCTTGTGAGAGTGTCTTTGCCCACAGTGAGCAGCTTCAAAGATGAGGATCAACTGAGTCAAAAGCAAGAGCTGTGGGACTCCATTGGTTGTGGAATAGTCCCATGTACTGTATCATCTGCCCAGCCCCAAAAAAGGAGCTCTGCAAAGGGTTCTTCAGTGCTCACTAGAGCTACACACATACACATTTGCATACTGAAATGGTACCAAAAGCCCTGGGCACCTGCATTTGGAATTCATATGCAACACAACAGCCCAAAGTCTGTCAGATTAACAAGGACAGGTGAGTTAGAAATACAAAGGGTTTTTTACAGCTCTTGTGGACCTCCTGACCTGAGAGAATACAGAGACCCTTTTATCCCAACCAATATACAGTGTGAAAAGGAGCAGCTGGACTCATGAGGATGCTGTACAGCACAGCCCCTCAACAAGAGAGCCTGTTTGCTACATGTCCATCTGTCAGTCCCCAGTCATTTGTTTATTGTAGGATTCTCAAGGAAAGCTTTTCTTTGATTCTTAAGGTTTCACTTCACTGAACGGAAATCTTGGAGAGCCAGAAGACCAGTCTTTCTCAAAATTCCTCAAAGCAAACTCACAGGGTGATCCATGGACTGCAATTTAACAAGTAAGTGAGCAGGCAACCACTACTTGACATGAGTCTTGCCCTCCCCTCTAGTCCACTCACCTCCCACCTTGTGCTGGCAGAGCTGCTGGTGAGGCTGTGCACTGAAGCAAACCAGAGAACACATCCAGCTGAAATAAACAGATATACATATATTTTTGCTCAGGGGGTTTATGGCAGATCTCTTCCCTGATGTTATTCTCTCCCTGGTCACGTATGTGCACAGGAGAAAAAAGAGTGCCAACAGCATGGCTGATGAAGACCAGAGCTGAAAAGGAAATCCTGGCTAGTCAACACAGACTCTGATCTGCCCATGCCAACCTATTTAACATGTTAACTCTCCAGTCTGTTTCAATAGAAGGTGCTTCATTAATAACTGATTTTCTGGTGCTCAAAAAATAAAAATCATGTTATCAAACAGTAACACACCTATAATTCAAATAGTAATTTGTAATTATAGGTCTCAAAGCATTTACAAATGAGAATTGTTACCTCATTCTTTCACTGATAGGAAAGATAAGGTAGGGAATAGTTGTGTTTAGGGCACATAACCAGCCAGTGGTGTAGCTTGGTTATGGCTGAAGCCCTGCACAGCACACCAGCCTTCTATCCACCAGGAAACAGAGACTGTTTGCTAAACACAGTCAAAATGCATGCAAAATGGCTGACACATTGCAAACTTATAGCATGTATGGCTTTGGCTTATTTCTAAATCACATGTCCCAGAACTATGGTTTACTCCATTGATTGTTTCCCAGCAAATCTGTCCTGGACAAGTTCTTCAGTTCTCTTTAAACCCATGTTTCATTCCCATGATCAGATGGGGAAAAACCAGGATTTTCCCATTACTGTTTTGCAATCTAAGCCCTCCAGATTTTGGGGGGGCAAAACAACTAAAAAAGTTAAATCCAGTTTATATACACCATAGAGCTAACAATCCTTTGTGAAAATTGATACAATGTGAATTTTTTGAAGACTGTCTATGGAACAGCTTAGTTGGAAGCTCATAGTTTTGGGCAGCTTCTGTACAAAGCATTTATTCATCCAACACCTCTTCACATCAAAATTCAAGAAAGTAGCCATCAAGTCAGAGACTATTATATTAAAACAAATAAATAATCCTTCTTTACTTAAAAGTTATGAACACCTCAAATTACTTTTATTATTATGATGACATTGATCTCTTCTTCTATAATTTATTTTGGTTCAAGAGCAATATTTTTTCAAGGAAATGGAAATAAAGCTTCTCAACTTCACAGCAGAAATTATCTGAAATAGTCTTTGCTTTACCTGAGTCGACTGGCTCTCAGGAGCAAAAGATTGCCTCGTGGTGCAATATTGATGTAAGAGTTTTCTACTTTTGTAGCTTCAGCTGAGCTGGAAAAATGATTTAGCTAAGTATGGTGCCACTAGTTTTTCCTCAGAACACCAAATGCTGAAACTCATCTTGGGCTTGTGTCACATTTAATTTGATCTTTTTTCTTCCAAAGGCTCAGGAGACCTACATGCTGAACCAAAATAGATTAGATTAAGACATGTGAGATCAAAACACAGCGGTTACATGACCTGAGCTGTTTCCAAAACCTTTGTCATTTTAATCTAAATGTTCCCCATGATGTCCAAAGCTCATCTACTGGACTGCTCAGAACTGGCCCAGCCTAAGTTATCAGGTACTTCACTCATGCCTCAGTCAGGCATGAATATAGGCCAAGCAGTAAACAGGACCAGTGTGGGCAGCATATTTCTCACATGGACCAGAAAGAGCCCTGCTGCTGAAGAACATAGTGCAGACACAACATCAGCTTGGACAGAAAGGATTCCGAAAAACCATGTAAAGAAAAAACGGTCCATTTCATTAGTTGAGGGACTATGGCGAACAGTTATGGCAAATTGTCAGATATGAGAAGATATAGATTTTCCTCAGCAGATTCCTGACTACCTCCCTCTGAAAAGAAAAAAAGGGCTCAGCTGTTTCATGGCATTTAATTTCAGTTTTGAAAAAACAGATTCACTGCCATGAAACTGAGCATGTGTATATATGAGTAATATGTGAAAGGAAACAAGCTTTCCTAAACCTATCAGTTGCATTAAAAAATCTTTGCATACTAGGAAATTGATGGAAGAGGACTCCCAGGATCTCCTACAAGTCTCACAGCTTCATTTTGAAATGGGGCTCAGCAGTTTTATGTCACTTACAGGCAAGAATCCACCCTATTCTTCTTCCCTTCCAAGCACAATCCTGCAGATGGTGGTATGACAAAACCCCAAAGAGAGGTTTAACCTGTTTCAAAAGTCCAGGTTGAGATCACAGATTATTAGTACTAACAGTTTATGACTGTAGTGTTTCATGTTTCAGAGGTCAATTTCTTTAATTTTATCCACTCTTCACACAAGTTTTCAGCTCACTTGTAACAGCTGTTTTTCATGAATGGGTAAACAGCAACTTTTGATCAAACAATGAAGGTACAATGTACTACACCCCATGATAATTTAGTAACAAGGATGGTGACCCAGTACAATATTCTGACATAAACTGCTTCCTTAGGAGACTCTAATCCCCATTAATTGCCATGTTTAAAAATTACTCCAAACTCACTCTGAAGCAGTTAGTAAAGAACATCACAAATGAATGGCTAGAAGCTTCCTAATATTACTGTCCAAATTACACTAACCCCCTACTGTCAGCTTCTCCTCAGAGAGAGCACCTGCTTCTGATGTAGGATGAAGAGGAACAGATTAAACTGAACATGATCCTGATTAATGCAAAAGCAAGATAGAGAACAGTAACTGTGGCTTATGCATTGAGTCATTGAGCCTCTTACACCATTTCTTTTTGTGAGTTTCTGCACAGTTGTCTCCTTTAGCTCATGACTATCTGGCTGTCCTCACTAAATTACAGTCCTTTTTTCATCATCATGAGAGGTCATGGGCCTATTCCCATCTTCCAGCAAGTCTTTGAATTACAGCCTTCTGAATCTGAGACGAAAATTAGGTGAGATCCTCACCAAGATCAAGCTCACCCTGCCTCAGTCCTTTGGTGGCTATCCTCTCTCCTTTGTACTTCTGAAAGTTTATACTGTGTGGAGACAGGATGATGATTTACCAATCTGTTTGATACTGAGATAGTGTCATTGAGTCCATGGTTCCACGGCAATACTATATAAGTCTACTTTCCTCACTTTCAGGAAAAAATTCAATGATTAAGTATAGTAGCACCCACCATACCTTATCTTACTATACAAAGTGTTCCTAGTAAATCCTTTGCCTCTTTGAAGTTCTGCCTTTGTTCATATTAACTG
Organism: Pyrgilauda ruficollis; assembly: GCF_017590135.1. Classification (NCBI taxonomy): domain Eukaryota; kingdom Metazoa; phylum Chordata; class Aves; order Passeriformes; family Passeridae; genus Pyrgilauda; species Pyrgilauda ruficollis. The sequence continues at coordinate 1,374,838 of NW_024526933.1, forward strand.
GTTTGGACTACAGGCAGAATTCTCAGGTGGGAAAGCCACCTCTCACCATCTCTCTCCTCATGATTGTAGCACATCTACAAAAAAAATATAAAAATTTTATGAGAAGTAAAACTAACACATTACTCTGATTAGCTTCTTGGGACTCATTGTTTTTCCAGTGCCATTTCTGCACAGCTTCTTTGGCAGAGAAGTCCCAGTTCTGGATGATGTAAATTTGACAACCTTTAATAAGAAACAGATGGTAAATGTATTTGCAGTGATGCAGGTGGCTGGCTTAGACTCAGCTGTTTCATAAGGATGCAGATGGTATTCTGACTCAACTAATGGAAGAAGAAGAGGAGCAGGGGATTTAAATTTAATATTTACTTTGGCAAACTATATACGTGGATCAATCTGACTTGGAAAGTGACACATCAGGACACTGTCATCTAGAACCTATGTACCCAAAAGGGTAGAGTAGTGATGAAGGGCTGGAAGAGCTGCAGTAACAGAAGAACTTCTAAGTTAAAAAGGCCAAATTAAAATGTACACCAGGTTCAGCCCAGAAATGCAGTAGCAGGACACTTGTCATGAAACCTCTCCTTGAATGAAACAAATGTAAGTACAACCTTCTGCCTGTGAGTCGAAGTAGCACAAACTGGCTGCAGCTGTACTACAGAGAGCTCAGCCCCTTCCCTGCTTTGTTCTGTTCCCGGGTCACATCTCACAGTAACCATTTTGGGGAATACACCTTTCATGGGGGCACTGGCACTGTGCCAGTGTCAATCCATGACAGTCATGTACGGTTGGTCTTAAGACATAATAATTGTTGTAAAGTCGGGGATAGGAGGGAGGGATTGAGCCCCTTATTTCTCTGTTAATGTGAGGGATCACTCCTTGCAGCCAGTTGAAGGGAGGTTTTCCCCATTTGGCGGAAGTTATGTCTTTGCATGCTCTGAATAGGGCACAAGAGTAGTGTGGGAGTATCTGGAGACACGAAGTCTTTACAGACAATGATGGAAAATCTTAATATTAAAAGAGATAAATTTCCAGACACTTTGTCAAAACATTGGAAAATCCTGAAGATGGGTAAGATTGCTCTGGAAAAGTAGTATGTGTCCTCAGTATATGTAAGAGGAGTAGAAGAAATAGAGGCTGCATGTTCAGTCCCAAAGAAAAGATTTTCCTTTCACAGTTATGAAAATATAGACCATTGTTATCAGCATTAATAAGCAGAATTCCTTGATCATTTTTCAAAGCCAAAAATATCTGTAGCGATATTGATTTCAGAATTTTTTCACGGAATCTTAATCACTTAAACACTGTGCATTAGTGATATTTGGGTAATTTTGATGGCATTATTAACATTTAAGATCTTTCTCAATGTCTGCATGTTCTTTAAAGACATATAAATAAAGAGATATATTTCATTGTCAGGCCCACTAATACACTGCACACATGTGGTCAGGGATTCAATGCATGGAGTGGAGGGGTCAAAACAAGAAAGACAAGAAAGAGCAAGCAAAGGCAGCAAGTATAAACAAAACCAATTAAATATACCAGGGAAATAGGTAAAAAACTTCAAGACAACGATGGAGATTCTGCTGAGGTTTATACAGTGAGAATTCAGACAAATGTTCTTACTTCTGTCTCTTATAGCAGAGTATAATTAATCCCTGAAGGAAAAGTCTGAAAACCTCGATTTTAGTTGAACTGTAAGATTGCACAAAGCACTTGGAGGAAAAAGTTCCCACTGTAATGTTTTCATACAGGCTGTTAGTGAGACCTCCTCCACATTCTCTTTCAGAGTATGTGTAAGATTTTTGTGCATGATCACTATGTTGTGTCCTATAGCCCTGGAGAGATACATTTGCATGTTTCTGCCAATCACCCTCACAGACAGAGGTGAAGGTGGCAGCAGTTTATTTAGACATGTAGATATTCTTCTGCATTCTCCTGTGCTTCCTGTTTATTTGTGAGAGAAGACACTGCTTAGGGAGGCAAAGGCTGTGCACAGTAGCATCAGGAGGGACCACTTATGGTGTGGAGCTGCAGAGGATGGGGTGGTGTCTGGATCTTTTCAGATTTCCAATACAAACCTTTGCAGGATTTAATTGTAACACAGATCACAGAAAAAAAAAATCTGTATTAAAATGTTTCAAAAAAGTCCTTTTATCTATATTTTCAAATAACAATTTATTTGTTCTAGAAACAGCATGTGTGAGCCCAAAAGACTTCAAAAAGAGGAATTCATTGACATTTCTGTGATAAAACATGGCTGAGTAGGGAAAAATCTTAACTGATTGCTCTTCACTCTCATCTGCTTCTACAGAGACATAATTGAGCCCTAAAGCTTTGTCCGTTTGACATCTTTGACAAGAAATTAACTCTCACTTTACTTGTGTCAGTACCATGCCTGACCTCTCCTTGAAATAGGCAGCTCTTGAAAAATAAGGCATTATATTCTCATTATGAACTCGACCAGGAAATGGATTTTTCTAAACACCAGCTAGTAAATTTCAATTCATATTTGTTTGAATGGACAATGCCATTAACCTACTGTGGTAGTGTGGTACAAAATAATGAAACACCTGGGGTTTACCTGCCTTTAGAACAGATATACTCCAAAAAGAAATCACAGAAGCACCCATGTTCAGTTTTACAAAGTGAGGCCTTGTACAGGGTGAATGTATCAGGTTTTTTCATTGGATCTATTATTTGGTCTAATCATAAAGTCCTGTTGGATCAGACACAATGACTGACTGAGTGGTGTTGATAGAAACTTACAGTATGAGCCAAACCTGAAAAAAGCAGTGAGATTCCTAAGTATGCACAGAAAGAATCTCTTCTTAATTAACCCCACTGAAGGGACATTTTTCCAGTTCAACTAAAAAAGTTTGATATCAGGAAGAGTCTTATGAATATAATAATATTCATAAGAATATATTATATTTTTATAAGAATGTAATACCTAAAGTATTCATACTTTTCACACACAATTTTACCTTTATCTGTCAATTTTAACCTTAACATTTTGGGGGTTTGTTGTTATTTTCTTTTGCTTACCTTCACCATGAACTTACCTGGCACAAAGGACTTGCATTTAGACAACTCCAGCCTTTTAGAATTTTTTCTTCTCCTTCTCTTGAACCCCAAATGATCCCAGCATCCTCGGAGCCTTCATTGCCTTCAAAAAACACACGTAGAAATGCCTAGATAATGGTGCTACTAGGCTCCACAAAATGCACTGCATGCCTGTAAATTATCTCTAGGCAAATGTAGAATATGAATTGGTATTTGACATCAGAGACCCAGGTAAAATTTCCATCAGCTTATGGAGAAGAGAATTATGCGGGATCTTTACAAGGCCCAGATGGATGCATCTTCCTGTGTATCAAAAAGATGAAAAACATAATCCTAGCAACTGTTTTGAAAATGGTTTTACCCATTAGGTAGCAGTCCTATTATCCTGAAGCCATTTATAACACTACTTTCTCAGCAATATGTTTATGAACATCTTTAGGAAACTCATCGTGTTTATGAATGAATATAGGCTCATAACATTTTTCTCTTGCAAGGGAACACTTTCATCTGTTTTTCATAAAAGGTGAACTGCACCATAGACAGAAGTTTGGAACAACATGCAGGTAAGAGAACATCAGCACTTTCTCAATTATGTCTTTGGAAGAGGTGCAATTTACCAGCTTTTCTCACCTTACTTATGCTGTTGTGGTTAGAATGCAGCTGAGGGGTTTCAATCACTACTGCCTACAGGAACACCGGATTTGGTCATATCCTTGGCACACAAATTCACCAACAGCAGAGAAGTTGCAAAATTCATGTAAGAATGAAGCAAGTTAAGGAAATTTGTGATTTATACTAAATAAAACTGGGGAATAAAATAAATGTGTTTACTTTGTGTTCTAAAGTTCTTGATATTTAATCTGTGGTCCTGAGAAACCATGCTGATAAAGCTTAAAAATAAACTTTGTTTCAAAATAAATCTTAATTGCACCTCTCCAAAAGCATAGTCTTTCTGTTTTCTCTCGCAGAAAAATAAAAAACAATCAAAAGAGTGAATAGGAAATAATTGTTTTTATTTTAACATGAAATCAGGAAAAAAAAAAACCCCAAATTTATCTTTGAGATTTCCTGCTACATTTGTTTATCTAAAAAAAAAAAAAAAAAAAAAAAAAAAAAAAAAAAAAAGAAAAAGGAGACTTTAAGACAGTGGTTAATTCAAAACAGTGTTCAATATCCTGATTTTACATGAAGTTTTCTAAGAAAATAGCTGGTCAATTTTTTTACTAACAGACCTCAGCAAAAATCAAAGAAATTATAGATAGAGATATTTAGAGAAAAATTTAATTCAATTAGTGTATCAAGGGCTTTGAACTTCTTCATAATGGCTGGTAACTACACAAACTCATTTTGCACTTAGTATTCCTGTGGTAACCATAAACTCCTCAGGGCTCACTGCAGCAAATGCATATTTATCCTAACTTTTAATTAAATATTAAAAATAGACAGATGTTGCAAAGCTTCAAAAAAGGAAATTTAAGGGTTTGAAATTATTCGCCTATCAAATATGCTGCCAGAATTTTTATCTTGAGAGGTGAAATGGTGAAACAGTAATTCACACAAGAGAAATGTGATAAGAGGGCACTGAAACACTTCCAGGGATTATTCAAAGTATGCAAAAGGCCCTGGATTTCAGCCACAAATCCTGCTCATTTGCCTTGGAATAGGTGACACTGTTCATCTAAACGACCTAGATGTACTGTAATCACTGGGGAGTTTTCAATGATAATGCGTTCAAATACCAACTACTAATTGTTATTTGCAATCATTGAACTAAATCAAAGTTGATAGAAATGACCACTATTTCAATTTGCAAGCCTTATTCTCCTTGAATTGTTTCAGGATGTTAAGGATGGTAATTGCTTCAAAGTCCTTTGTATGTGTGTATGCAGAAGGTATGGTGAGAAGAGATAGCATCAGTTTTGGGGAGTAAACCCTTAGAGGAAGAAGGAATTGCTCAGGGAGATTATTCCAGTAGAGCAAAAATAGTCTGTGCTCATTATGTGTCTTAAATAGGCGCTCTTTCCCTATTGAGCTCCAACGGCAAAACCAACCAGTAGGGCTGTTATCCTAGTTCCCTCTCTGATCAAGTTTCCAGAGTCCATCCGAAAAAGAGTCTTTTTTACCTATTAAAAAAAAAAAAACCTGTACATAAAGCCCATGGGCCTTCTTCCTGGGTATGTCAATCGGCTGTTAATCTAAACTCCTGGTATCACACGGTGAAATAACAATCCTGTTCTGCACTGAGTAATAACTCAGTGAATGGTTTTCTCTGTGACTACGGAGTAATATTTGGAAAAGTGGAAAAAAAAAAAAAAAAGAAGAAAAAGCAGTATCAAGAATCAGAATTCAAACAAAGATGGACACTCAGGCCTATCTCAGCTGTTTGAAGATTTTGGCTTCAGAAAGTGGAGATTTTTCATTACTGCAGGTGATACGTGAAAGATATGCACTTTGGGGCATGCAGCTATCCAGGAAGGTAACAGTTTTCATTGTGTTCCTTTCCACAAAAACGTTAACCGGCTTAGAGACATTTGTTAAGCAAAAGCATAGCAAGTCCTGGGACATAATAATGTAATTTTTATTTAGATTAGATCACAATAGACTAGGTTCAAAATTCCTTTTCAAACTTCCCGAGACACTAATATGTAGACCATAATATTATCAAGCAAAAAACAAATGAATCTTAAAAATACTACAGTAACATTAAAAATATACTCTAAACCAAGGAGCCATATGGGAAACAGAAATTTTCAAAATAGAGCCTAATATACAATATTACCTTTCAAATCGATTCATTATTTATTCTAGATATCATAGTACGTTTACCATCCCGCGATGTCATTAACCAGATCTGAGTCATGACAATGATATTACATTTTAAGACAAAAGAGCACAAAAAAGGGAAGAAAGAAAAAGAGACTTTCACAAGAGAAATTCAATTTACTTTAGGCTCTGTTGCCACCAGAGACCAATTTGAAGCAGGTCCTGTGATAAATCCACGACCCAATGCCATTGCAAATTGCTGGGTTAATGAAGGGAGTTCAAGTAGGGAAATGAGAGGCGAGAGTAGCAAGGTGCCGATCATCTGTAAATTACTTGCTGCAGGGCGTACGATGTTAAAGCTCAGAGAGTGAAACACACCATTTTTTCTTAGACGATAACCAGAGGATTTACTTCACTTTCATTACTATATTTCACCAAAACTTCCCCGTCAAACTAATTCATTTTTGTGTGTCTAGCAGTGTAAGGTTATGCCAGAGGAATTTCATGTGCAAAAAAGGAGTGAAATACAGGTAGATCAGAGAGAAATCATATGAAGCTTTTTAGGTAAGAAAATACTTTTCTAAAATAATGAAAGTGCAGTTTTAAAAATGTTTGATACTGTTTACAGGAGAGGAAAAAAAAAACTCTGGTAATTCTCTTTAGTAAATTCTTGTATATTGTGCCTTCACATTTCTTTTCCTAGCAGTACCTTAAAATTGAGGGAGGGAATCACTTTTCCCATAATACTTATGCCATCTATAGAGAATGGTTTACTTCCCTTCTCCACGTGCTCCAAAGCCATAATTATAATTATCTTTTACTAACTTCATAAGGTAATTTCATAATTTTTTTGTGAATTCATTTTTCCGGTAACTTTATCTTTGCAGTGCAGAGTTTTATAAAGTACACCAATATCTTTTCAAGTGCACCAATTTGAAACTAGTGAGACATAATATTTATTTCTTTATTTGGCTGGGGAGGGGAATCGTTTCTTTTGTTTGTTGCTGGGTTTTGTTATGGTTTTTTACAGGTGATAGTTCTTTCAAGAGAAGAAAAAACTGAAGACTGTTCCCTCACCTCCTCTTAATACCGAGCATTAAATTCACTACCGTCTTATAGCCTCAACTTTCAGATACTTGCATGCATTAATGGAGTTACTTTTATGAGTGGCATCACCCTCATGTTCATAGGGTTAGTATTTTCTCTAATGTTGCTCTCTTTGGCTTTTTCAGGGAGCCAGGCTCCTTTACATGGAGAAGGATGCAGGATTTCCACATTAAGATTCAGAGTGAGCAGAATCTGGTTATGGTATCTCTCTGTTGCCTGTTTAGGAGTAACAGTGTGTGTCTTGATTCCTTGTGACTCTTCTTGCAAATAAAAAAAAAAAAAAAAGGTAAGAATCTAGACATTTCAGTGTTTTTTATTTTACCATTCTATCTTCTGAACCAATATAACAGTGCTGGTTTGAACAGTGAAGTAGAAAGAAAAAAGCTAATATGAGACATAAACAGATATAAGCTTTTCTATCACTTTCTAAAATTTCAGCTTTGATGCTCATTACTTTTTAGAAATAATTTTATGTTGTCCGTTTTTCTAAGTAGGTCGTATGTGAATTTTGAGTCTTAGTTGTTCCCAAGAACGCTGCTGTACTCTTTTACTTTATGTGTTTAAAGGATGTAAAGGGGAAAACTGTAATAATTCCCCAAACCAAGAAAATCAGAGCACACCTTTAAACAATCTTAAGGAAAATTCCTCTGTTCCAAGCGGAAAAGAAGAAATCCTTCTGACATCTTACATTTTATTGAGTTAACCATAGTAAATTGTTCATCATATGAATATATAAGTTGATTTTTCACGTCCACTGTGAAAATGTTTCTAGCAGGGAAAAAGGGCTTGAAGGCCACGATAGGCTGGCGCTGCTACATTAGCCAAAACCCAGTAGACAAAGAAAAGCAAAGGACCTTGACACCACAGTGCGGCTTTTTCAGCAAATAGCAGAGTCCTTGAAGCCTGATAAGAGTGCAAGCAGCCATCGGAATCACAGTTAGCAAGTCCTTTCATGAACAGAAGGCATTCTTCTGCGCCCCCGATGTCATTGCTGGTGCCGGCTAAAACATCCACGGAATTACTTGCAATATGTTGGTCCTACGGAAAAGATGGGAGATGAAACATCATGATTTTCTTATTTTTGAAAATTGGTGAAGAAAGTTAGAAAGGGCTGACGATTTTCTTAAAAAACAGGAAGCAAAAGCAGGGTACTGAAACTTGTGCCAAATGCTCCCCACTTCACAGGTGATGTAAGAGCTTCAGGTTGTACGGCCAACAGAACCTGATCAAAAAAATATGTACCTGATTAAAAAAAAAAAAAAAAAAAACAATACTTTTAACCTCGTGCTTCTGTTTTGAGATGTGAGCGTAGCTTCAGACCCTAGAAGCTGCTAAGGAACGATTGTTTGTGTTTCATACACAGGACCCAAAATGCCAGTCTCAGGAACTTCCTGCCAATTGCCTTGGTACATGTGCCAGCAGCATTGATTGTCACCACCTATAAAATCTCTTCTTCCCCTCACCTAGAGAGAAGACAATTTCTAAAATTCTAAGTTTTTTATTCTAAATTTCCAGAGTAAAAAATATAATTGCAGTAATAGAGATTCTCTCATGTCTGCTCTCTGTGCTATTACTGTAACTGAGCCCTTTATTTGCCATTGTACTATGAAAGGATCTATGCTGAAAGCTGTTGCCCTGCTTCAGAGAGAGCTATTTAATTTCATTTTTCCTAACATTTCCCCCAGCTCCTATGGAGAGTGTAAAGAACTGATGCTTTTATACCTGAAGCAAGATGTGTGTTACCAGCTTCAGCTGCAGACGTATGTGCAGTGCCTGCTCCCTAAACACATATGACTTTTGTCTCTCTTCACTATCTGGAAGCATCTTCCAAAATATTTTTGAAAAGACACACTAGTAAAGAGAGTAAAGTTGTGACTTTCCCGCCAGCCCAGAATGGATATAGTTGAGTGCTGTAGCCATCTGTTCAGACACCAGGGCTTGCATGTCTTTTCCAGACTTGGTAGCCAGAAAATTAGATCAAAGAAAGTAACTCCTTCTGTGTTTTTAGAGAACATATGAAAGGTCAGGTCCTTGAATGAGTGCCTCTACAAGCTTTAATCTCTGATTAAGCACAGGAACAACAAAAGCCTGAAGGCAATTGTATTTCTTACTGAAAGACTAATTAAAACTTATCACAATGCTGGTTAATTTAGTCTTTGGCCTTTTGAATGTGCTAACAAGTCAGAATAACTGTGTAGGATATTTGCAATATACAACCAAAACAAAGTGTAAAAGCATCAAGCTTAAATTGCTGGCATGTCTCTCTGTAGCTAAAGTGGGTACCTTATTTGCTCAGCAAATTTTCTGCAATAACTTCTGATTTTTGGCTGTAGTCCTTAAGCAAGGACTGCTGCCAAAATGAAGGAACCAGTTTCCTGGGGACCTTTAGCATACGTCCAAGGTATTTTACTGGTAGTCATTGGGAACATGATAAACATGATTTGAAGTGAGCAAAATGTGGAGGTTTTTCTTTCCTCAGAAATAGTAACAAGCTTACTTTTGACACATGTGCTTCCACTTTCTAGGCTATTATTATCATTCTCATCTTCATTATTTTTGTTATTGCTCTAATTTCCTAACTCTGTAGATTCTGGCATGGTGGGGCTTGGGGAGTAGACCAAGGGCAGCTGCCTCCTCTGTCAGTGTGCCCAAGGGGTATTTTCTGTTTTCTTCATGGTCTGAGAGATGGCTGTGGTGAGAGACACAGAACACCCGAGTATAATGAAAATGCTTAAACCAGCACGCAGCAGTCCATTCATATTATTCATGACTGAGTACCTCTGAGTCAATTCACCTGCCTAAAACAATGACAGACTGTTTGTGGAGATTCCTTCACATCAAAGCATTAAATGAATTTAAATTCCTTCTACCCCCAGCCCCATACCCAGGTGTCCCTGACACTGAGTACCAAAATGAGGGAAAGTTATAATTCCTACAAAAGTGGCACTTCTCTCCACAAAAGAGTGTGGATGTGGCTTGGGGCAAATTAGAGCAGGGCAGATGGGGTTTGGGGCTTTTGAGTGTGGGTGGCAGAGAGCTCCTCAGGAGTGTGAGGAGGTTCTACTAGCCAGCATCAGCCCCATTAAAGACCAGCTTGTCACTAGTTACTTTAGCTTTTCCAAGTTGCCAAAACTTTTCTACAATAGGCCAATTTGAACCATCACAGTATTGTTGAGACTCTGAAAAAAAATGCAGTCTCTTCTGCCCTACAGTGACCTCTTTAGACCCAGATTTGGGGCACATGTGGGATATTGATTACATAGTTCCTATTTATTGTGGCAATTTCAAAAGAAGTAGAGATTTGGGGGATTTTCAGTGGGTTGTTTCCACATTAAATTCACTGTGAAGTTTGAAAGGTTTGGGTAAACCATATCAGGAGCTTGTAGCTTTGTCCAAAGTTTGAAACTTTCTATTTTCCCATCTTCATTAGTGAATAATTCTAATTTATCTGGCCTACCAGAAATTTGAGAATGAGATCTGATGAATACATGTTTGTGTTCATACAAACACATATAAATATGAAAAGAAAAATACATACATATGCAGAGACATGCATACAAAGTTAGTTGGTATTTACTTCAGTAGATAGTATATATATACACAATATACTGAAATACAAAAATACTGATTTACTATCTCCCAACAGAGTGATGTTGAACAAATTTGATTCATGACCAGCATGGTGAGCTTCTTTCAGAGGCTCTTCAATTTAAACAAAAGTCTTCTAAATGCATGAACTTATTTAAGTGTGACAAAGAGATCTCTTCATTGTTGAACATGTACCATATTAAGCTATTAATGCAAGAATTAAGCAAACAAAAAAACCCAACCACATTCTATTTACTAAATTTGCTAATTTTCATAATGGTTTTACCAGGTTAATTGTATTTTGTTAATCTCTCTAGAATTAATTTTTCTATCCACATTCCCTTGAGAATTTTCCTTGCAAAAGAAGAAAAAAAGCCTGAGAGCTTTAGTACTCTGACATTTTTGTTTCACATTAAAACAAATTTCAGAGTCTCTAGAGGGAACATTACCTCCAGCTACTTACTCAGTATGCACTTGCAGAGAAAAATATGGCAGTATTAAAATGCAACATTCTAGTGAATATCTGAGATTTACATATGAATACTCAGATATTTTCTCTCCTAAGCACCATAAAATCTCATCAGTCATTTCTAAAACGTTCTAAGTGCTGCTGTTTGCTGCTCTTTCAAAATTGTGAACACTGTGTTTAAGGACCCTCCATCACTGCCTGTTCTGCTGAAGTATGTTTTGTAAGGGCTGAAAGGAAGTAGTTTAGAGCAATGAAGAACTTGAAACAACACAGGCAAATCATTCTTGTTTCTGCTTAATTTAAGCTATTTAAATTGAGGGGTTTTTTGTTTGTTCAGGTCTCAAAAAGAATCCTCTTGACTGGATGCAGGTTGGAAACAACTCTGAAGGACTGAGCCTTCAGCAGAAAGTCTGTCTCCTGCCCTGCCAACTCCCAGAGCTTTGGCAGCCCCTCTAAGGAGGGACAGACAGAAACAGGACCGTGGCCCTTGACCTGCTGAACACTTTGTATACGAAGCGTCAGAGAGTTGGCACGTCCAAACCCGACTGATTATCTGCCTGTGGTGGGAGGATTGCAGGACCACTCCAGTCCATCTTCGCACTAATGGCAGGGCTGCAATAGCGGAGATCATGTTCCCTGGAAACTGAAAGAAAGGTGCAAACTGCAGCCAACACCCCCCCACCACCACCACCACCACCACCACACACACAGTTCTATGCACCTTGAAATGGCCTTATTGCATCCAGCAACTGGCACAGTGTTAGGTATTGAAAGATCAGCTCTTCCAGTGGAAGAAAAAAATTTCACATACTGTTTCACATACTAAAAAGATTTCACATACTAAAAAAATTTCACTATTTATTTTTATAATTTAGCTTTAATTGTTGCCTATTTCAGCCTCTGAAAATTGAGTCATGGCTTTTAAAGTTTGTATCTTAAATATTTATCAGGGTTTTAGGTCTGTATTTCACCTTTCTCATTACTTTTGACATGTGCAAATAAATTTTTATTTCAAAACTAATTCTAAGATTCAGCATATTCTATTTCTTAAAAATTAAAAGCATCATGTACTTGTCAGAATATTTAAAATGCATTTTCAAAATGTGGCTCATGTAAAAACCCAGTTTGTTTAACTAGAAAATTCAGAATAGAGAGCTTCTGAGCTACCAGAACTTTCTTTCAAAAACAAAAATAACATTATTGATTTTCTTGCCTTGAACTTTTCTCTCTTGGGGTCTCTTCTCAGTAGCACTTATTTTATTTCTTCAGAGCTAGAAAATCCACAAAAGTACTTACTTACACCTTAGATAAAGATGCATTTATTCTTACTGTGCACACTCAGAGGCTTTTCAGTGCTGGTAAGTAATTAAATGATCAAATTGTTTACCTTCTACCTTAAAGAGTTTCATTTTAAACTAAAAATAAGATAGGAAGAATCACAAAATTAAATCTTATTTCCACTTTTTGAATTTTTTTTCCTCTAGGGAAGAGTCTGGATTTATTGCAGAGTAGATTTATACCCGTGCCCATCACACAAGAATTTGATTGATGCCAAATGCTAAAATATATGCCCAATGACAGTCTATTATCATTTATTTATTAAGTCTGATATGTTCAAAACTGGCACCAGTTGAATGAAAACCTGATCTTTCCATAAATCTTAGGAAGGTGTCCTTGTTGACACATAGTTAGTATGGAGGATTCATAGTACTAATATTTATCTAGAGCACACACAATATCCTTGAGTCCTGGTTGTTTCATTACTTCTCAACATATTCAGTGACTGATTTATTTACTCCCAAGAGCAGGCTTTTTTGGGGGTTGGGGTTTGTTGCTTTGGTGGTTTTTTTTTTTTTCCTTTTTTTTTTCCCAGAAAGCAATCAAAGAAACAATAAGATATCTTTGCCAATCCTAACACAGATAGTTCAACGTACCTTACACAGTACCATATCCCTCAATACAACTTCTACACAAAATAGAGGTCCATGTTTGACAGCCTCACAGTCAGTGAGGGACGTGTATGAAAAGCAGGTTATGCTCCTGCTCAGGAAGGATTGCTGCATAAGCAATGGTTTCTCTTCCAAAAGTCTTCCCTACATGGGGAAGTTTACATGCCCTTGTACAGACCACCAGTAACACAAATGTTGCCCACAGTTGGGAAAATGGATTCATGCACAGTTCTATCAAGCACAGCAAGAGCAATTTTGTTCCAAATGTGGACTGTAGAAATCTTATTTAAGAACATGTTAGATGATCTTGATGGAGCTCATGTAAAGAAATGAGGTCACAAATGTCTCAACCAGCATTTTTGTCAAATATTTTCTGCCTCCCCATAGGGCTTAAGAGTTTTTGTCTTTTCCTCCATTAAGGCAATGGACTTGGAAATTGATTCTGCACTCTCCAACCCAGCCTAATGTAGAATGAGTTCTATGTTTGTGCGAGACAAGTTCTGTTTTAAGCTAGATTTTCAAACACACGTATACAGTTCCACTCAACTAATTTTGCTGACAGTTTCTGGCTCTACACTCCCCATCCCCAGCCACACAAACATGTAGCAATATTCCCAATCTTACTAACCTAATAACTGATTTACATTGCTTAAGGCTAAACAAAACAAGTCAGCACCCCATGAAGCATCCCATAAAACCCCAGCTGTCCATCCATGTCTTACCATGTTATAAGATAGCAAACACTGATATGTACTTAATATAACAGCAGAAAGTTGCATTAACCCTTTTTCCACCCTTTTCCCCCTGTTTTTTCTAGTAAGGTTTAAGTTCTGAAAGGGTTATATTTTATGTATATTTTTATGTATATAGTTGTATAAATAAGCCAAAATGTGAAAGGAACTAGAACACTTAATTCTGCACCCAGTGTTCATTAGATGTAAATGTGGAAGGGCAGTAGAATAGAATGCAGTCTCTGATATTTTTTCTCATCACAAAGAGAGAATCAGAGTTATCAGAGAGAAAAAGTGTTGCTTAACTTAGTCACAATTAAATTAATTTCCACATGGTACATAATACACTGTTCCACATGGAAGTGATCATTACTTTTTATTAGACAAGAGAAGGGGATGGGACAGAAGTTCACAAGATTAGGGAAGTGTTAGTCAAAAGACAGCAAATAATGTACTTTGACTTTTCTCATGAAATCTATTCATTACAACTGGTATTCCTTCACATTTCTGTTACCAAGGTCAGTTTTCTTATTCCTTTGAAAGACACTTATTTTTCTATTCATTACCTTACTTTAAGTATAAGTTATATTGAAATAATGAAACATTTTTCAATGTATATTATTCTTAATTTTTTTTCTCTGTATCTCTCTGGACTGTGAGAAAAGGCAAATTTCACTACAACTACAATCAAAGGCTTATGTCCTCAGCAGGAAACCCATCCTCTTTTTCTCTCAGAGAAGCACAGAGCCCATTTTGCCTGTGCAGCTTATCATTCTCCTGCACAAGGTTAGAAAACTAACAGGTTCAGATCTGGGTTTAGACCACGGAAACATCTGTGTGTGTCTTGCCAACCACACAGACTTATCCCAGCTCCTGCATTCTCCAGCGGATAATGTTACCATAATATTTGGCCACAAAGGTATCCCAAAGTTCTTGGTTTGCTCAGTGAGCCTGGAACAGACACATCAATAAAATAGTCTGTAATTTTACAGCATTTAGAAGACACCAAGTAGCCCTGCTCAGTGTTGTCTGCTAAAACAGCATCAGAGGCACAGTCTGTGGTTAGGAAGGCAGTGTGGGCAGTGGTACCCAAGATCTGTGTGCTGCTGATGTGTGTAGAGCATGTCCACCTCCTGGACAGACACAGGAATGGCTGCCTGGCAGCTAAGAAATCCTGAATGGGGACCCAGTGTTTCTGTCTGACTCATGCTCTTCTCTTAATCTTGTAAAAATATAGATTTGTAAGAGAACAGAGATTGGACCTCCCATCAGAAAAGCTGTTGAGAGAATATCTCTCTTACCTGACATATCAGGAACAGCAGAAATTTCAACAAAAAAATTAGTGTCATCACATGAAGAAATCCAGGACATTTCTTCTGAAATGGGGTCATGAACTAACAGGACTTGGGTTTCTTAATGTCCTTTATGAACATTTAAAACAATCTGTGAAAGTTATTTGAGAAGCCACCCTTAGGACTGAGGTCTACTATCAAATATTTATTTTGCAGTTGACAGATGCCAAGTGTTGCAGACATTGCATTTCAAACCCCCGTCTTTTGAAATGCCCATCTTTGAAGAGGACAGCTAATTCCCTGTACCAGGATATACTAACTCTCTGTATTTCTCTTTGTATATCTGCACGTCTGATTTCACGCTGTACTTGCATATTGTTGCAGTGAAGGTCAAGCAGGATACTGATTTTATTATAGGTCTAAAGGCACAGCCCAGCTGCACAAAATTTCCCTGTTCAAAACTCCATGTCCTTCAGCAGGACTTTTCATGTCCTTCAGCAGGACTTTTGCAAAACATACAGTTGTAGGTTTAGACCTCAATAAATGGTACTATCAGTATTATTTATACTATATCTGCCCTATTGGACACTGCGATAGCCAGAATGAACAGATGCTCAGGATATTATTCACTGGCATATGGCTGACCTTGTCATCTCATAGAAGGTTTTGTAACACTGCTTATATTTCTTTTTTATATAATTATAGAAAACTATTTCATGTTTGCTCATGCTTGCTGAGTGTAAGGAGGGCAATAAATCTGGATTACAGAGGAAAATGAGGACAGCTTACAGCAACAATGTAGTTTAAATGAAATGTCTTATAATTTGACTTGAAATTACATTATTGTAACATTTTGGAGGCTTGAGTGAGCAATTATAGAAGAAATATATCTGCAACACTACAGAAACACAACTACTTACAGAAAACTAAAACTAAAAACCAGGACAATTTTCCTGAAAATCTTGCCCTGGAAGTATTCAATCACCTCATAAAATCTGCTGTTTCTTATGGCTGAACTGAGTCCCAAAGATCACCTTAAATGATATATCAAGTTGGACTAGATGAGAAAACTATCTCAGCTTTAAGCAAGGACAAGAAATTACAGTGGCAGAAATCACAAAATGTAGTACAATAGTCTCTTCAGAGAAAGGGTAATAACCTACGTTACTGGAATGCAGTTTTTTGCCACCCATGAAGAAACTTTTTCTTCATGGACATAGAACAATGGATTATTTCTCAATCACAGAAATACTACTATTTTTACACCAATTATCTTTGACTGTTAGTCTTTAAGCCATTCATCATTTTTCTGTTTCTCTGTCAAGGTTTGGTCATTTCATCAAGGAATAGATAAAGAATTTGGGGAATTAGATCCCTAATTACACGAGAGCAATTAAAAAATTAAAACTAATAGCAGTAATATTTCATATATAAAGGGTTTAAAATTATTCACATAAATGGTTTAGATCTGTTCTTAAGAAATTGGTAACACAGCTGGACACTTTTTCATAGTTATTATTTCTGTGTGAAAATTAGCACGTTCTGAGATGGTGATGAGTGATTATGAAATGTGAAGGTTGCCAGCTGTAGTGAGATCAAAGATCTCTTTCCCTGCCTGTAAATTGCCACCATAAATGTACTGTCACAAACCACAATGCTATAAGACATGTGTTGGCATTTCTCTGGTCAAGAAATTATATAACCTCATATTGGTTTTCAACACCTGCACTATTTACAAGCATTTGAGTCCTTGCCAGCTCAGTCCCTGAGGACAGCAATGCAGTCTTATGATCTGTTAACCATGAGGATTCATTTCTGTTGTCATGTTTTGCTATAATTAAAACTGCCTGTTCAGTCATTTATAGTAAGCCTGAAAACCCACCTCAAAACAGAGGAGCTGGGAATGTACACTTTCCAAGCCTCACATACTACTCAGGGTATATAAATAAAATACTCTCTTCACTTTTTCCACCTCATAGTTTTGTTTGCTTCCATCTCTGTGTCCCATTCCCTTCCATTCCCACTGCTCAAATACCTTCCATTATGTATGGCTTTCTAACCTTGTTTCTAACCCTAGAAATGCCTCTTCTAAAGAAAGAAAAGGAGAATGAGTATCTCCTGCCTGTGGTGGGAAGTGATACAGGATTTGGACTGGTCCAGGAAATCCATAAGAGATAGTTTCCCATTTCTAAAACATTCAGACCAAATTCTTTCACATGTACTGTGCATTGAATCTGGATTGAACAATGAATTTTAATTATAATACATTGTTGGATTCACCTACTTCTAGAGTTTTAAAGCTGGGTCTTTAAGAAGTCCTTGTTTGCTCAGGAGAGGTATGGTGGAGATTTATTTACCATGAAAACCAAGCAAAAAAATGTAGAAAAGAATTGCAGATTTGTGGACATCAGACAGATAAAAAACTGTCACATAACAAATACAAAATGTGCAGATTTCATCTGGAATTAAGCCAGGTGCCATCAGGAATATTTAAAAGGTTAAGTGAATTTCTTTCACTGGGTTATTTCGATTAAGGTCATTAAGACTGCCTAGAGATAAAGGAAAGGAGAAAAAATAAGGAGAGTAAGAATGTAAGAACGTAAGAACATAAGAGCACATTAAGAAAAAACTACAGAAGAAACCAGTAACTTCTCATGCTATGTTTGTAGAAGATATAGAGTGACAATAATATGTTAGTTCTTCCATGTCCTGACTTTTGTTGGCAGAGCAGAATAAGGTTGCTTTAAAATACACATGACCATTCTGTAAATACACATTGAAAGTAGTAAAGGCAATAGTCGTTGGAGGCAGTCAGATATTATGTTGACAGGGTTTGTGGTTTTGTTCTCTCTAAAACAGATTATCAACATCTAATTATGGCAATTCATAAAATAGTAGACTGAATAAGATTAAAAAATGAAGGAAAAAAATAGAGAAAAATATCGTTACTCACTAGTGACACAACCACATTAGCCTTTTTTTACAGGGATACTGAGCATCTATGGCAAAAGCAGAACATCAAAGATCTCTGATGTTTCCTGATTTCTCCTTCGTTAGAATATCACAACAACATATCTTATCCCAGTATTCGTTCATGCCCAATAGTGGCTCAGAGAAAGAACATTAAGATGAAAAAGAAGATGCAACTCAGAAAAAGTTTACCTCAATCTCCAATATAAGCATAGGATAATGCAGGCTCACTGCAGCTATATAATAAATGGATTCCTGGATCAGCTATAGAGCTGCTTTGAACAAATTACTTTACTCCTCAAAGTCTCGTTCTTTCCATCTGTAAGATGAAAACATCAACACTTACATTCCACACAAAATGCTGCTAGATTTGTAAGTAAAAAGCATTCCTTATGCTTTCACTACTGATCAGCCTTGTCTCCTGCAAATTTCTGGAAAAAAGCCAGATCTTTTCTGGTATCACCTCAGCAGTGTTAACTTATCTCTTTTCTTAGCTTTATTGCACGAGTTATGAATGTAAAGGGCAAGTTTTGACTTGATGTACAGTACTGTGCTTTCCAGGTCATCTGGCTATATATGCTCAACATTCTTTCAACACTGGTAATTTCACAGAATGGTCTTGGTGAATTTAGTCACATTCAGCTTGCAATTATTAAGTAGTCTAGTAATCACAGTCCTAGCAATGGAATAAAATGACAGTAAGAGTTATGTCAATTACAGGTTTTCTTAGCTAAAACTCAAAATTACCATTTTTCAATAAAATAAATATACATGCCATAAATACAGGCTCATAAACAAGCATAGGTACAGTGCTTTTCCAATAGAAGCAAAATATGATTTACTTTTTTTTTTTTCTTTTTCCTTTTTTTTTTTCTCCTTTTTTTTTCATGCTTGAGAAATCCCTTATTTATAGGCTTCAGCTACTGATATCCAAGACCTTACAGAAAACATTTCAAGTCATAACAACTGAAAGGAACAAAACAGCTGAGAAATTGATTGGTTCTTTAGAGTTTACTACTGAAGAAGTTGAAAACTGAAAGGGGAAAAACATCTCTTTTACTGTAAACAAATTATGCATATTCCACATAATACTTAAAATAAACTTTCCTTTGTGTCTGCTTAGATTTGAGAGAAAACGTGTCTTTGTCATACACTTTTCACTAATTTGGTACACTTTGATTTATGCTGATTTCATGAAGATTAAAATTTGACCCTGTTCTTGTATTTGTTTATATAAGACATGAAAAATTACATGTTTTTCAAGTAATTAATAGCTGAGAGACCAAACTAATAATAAAGAGCTTGTAAATTAAAATGTCAAGGAAACTAACGTAATATTTGATAAATTACTATGTTGTTTCTGAGGATTACATTTTAATGTCATTCTAATAGCTTGATTATAAAGGGCAATTATTGCATTTAAAGTAGGCTGGGCAGAACATAACTAGAGTCAGACCTAATTTTAAATTAACCTGGATGTAACATCTCAACACAAATATATTTCTTACCCACCCAAAATTGAACTTAATTATAAGAATGTGAGATTTTATTTATTTTCCTCTTTTCCACCACATTTCTACTAATGTAATTTCCTTTGATTTTTTAATGCAGTTTTTTCTCTTAACTGTGCTTCCCAATATACCTGTAAGCTTTCCCTTCTAGAGCAGTCTACTAATTACTTGACTACCTCTATGGAAATTAGTTAGAAAAACTGACAGCCACTGGCACTTGATGAGCTCTTTTGCTGCAAACAGGAGTCCCGAAATCCACACCCCTGCCTGCAACCTTGCACCCATATTCCAAAGATGTGGAAAAGCATCAAAAGTAAGATGAATGAAGAAAAGACCAAAAGTTAAAATTACCTGTTTTGTGGACAACATATTTTTTAGAAAATCTCTTCTAAACAATTGTTTGTCCTCTTTTGCAGAAACTTTTTTTCCTCACAACAAAAACTTAAGGAAAAAGATTCTTTATAATAGCCATAGGGTACCCAAAACAAAACACTGGCTTTAAAATCCAGGAGCCATTTCATAAGACTAGTAAAGTTGAATCAATTTTCAATTATCTGCTGGCAGACTGAAGGCAGTTCATCGGACTGTCTGTTCAGGACCCTGGATTTTCCCAAGTCTAAGGTCAACATTGATTTTTATTTCTGTAATTACCAAAACATTTTTATTTCTCAAAAAAAGTCCTTACTTTTCCAAATCATCTCTCCTATACTCATGAAGACATAATTTCTTTCCAGCAATTTGTGCCTTGAAAGAGAATTAATGGATGGTAACACTTAAATACATTGTTAGGCAGCATCCGTACTTTCGAAAAGCACGCTCAACTGCGTGATTTCATCTTTATTATCAGCCTTTAGGCTATTGCTCCTTTCAAACTAAAGACAGTTTGGCAATAGGATGGTCACCATCATCTGAGATCAGTGTGCACAAACACCACTGAAGTAAATGCTCTAACCCATAGCCTTTTTCCCACCTAGAAATGTCCATCACCATGGTGGACATATCTTGTTTCTAAATGTTTGTGAACAGTTTTATTTCTACCCCCTTCAGATGTTGCTTTTCTAATTTAAAAAATATTTGCCACTTTTACCATTTTGTCTAGATATCTGGAGTTAAATATTTTCTAAAATAAATTTCAACTGGGACAAAAGACAAATATTTGAATAGAAAAACATGGCATGTACTTCATCAGTGTAACGAGAGACAGGAAATGAGAGCATTAGTGAAAGCTAGGCTTTCCTTCATGTCCAAGATAACACAGGATAAAACTGGTATGTTTTGGCTACAGTGAGCCGTGAGAGTCCTCAGCATTCCTCTTGTCAACCTTCCACCCAAGTTTCACAGGAAATCTCTCCCCAAACCATTTTCACCAAAACATCTGTATAAGCAGGGACTTACTCTTCTGACTCTTTAAACCTCTGGGGTGCATCAGATGCAGAGCTCAGGAAATTCCTTCAGCATTGGGTCTGGCAGAGCAGAGGAGCAGCAGGTAGCTGCTGGCATGGCAGAGGTGACAATTAGCTGAGGCAAGAGGTGCTGGCCACTGCCTCAACCTGTGCAGCTGCCTCCAGGGCGTGGAAGTGATGAATGTTCATAAAGGCATGTCAGAAGGACCTCTGACATTGATGGATAACGTTAAATCAAATCAGAAAGGAGCAATACAGTAAAAATGAAGCCTAGGAGCTATTGAATATGTTAGGAGGAAGCTCTGGAATGAAACATTCTAAGATTTTAAAGTGAGCCAAAACAAAGGCATGGCAGAGAATTTAATCCTCTGCTGGCAGCAAAATGCCTCCTAACTTGAGACATCTAATGCTTATTTAGAAAGAGATAGAAAGCTATTCTGGTATATTTTGATACTTGCATGGCAGCCAAAAGCAAGAGTCCTGACTGTGACATGCCTCTCTTTATGGTGTTGCTACAGAGGAAGAAGGGATTCCGGTCCCTGATAAAAGGTGAGAAAATGAGCTTTGTTTCCACCAGAAATTTCAACATTGCCAGTATCTGTTTTTAAAATAATTAGGACCCAGGTACCCAGACAATGTTCAGTGAGATGAGTCTTATTTGCAAGAAGAAATATTAATTAGGCCTCATAAATAAACTATGCAAATTATGGCAACTGGCAGTGTAACTGTACAGCTGTGCAATACAGTTATAGAAAGTACAGCAGCTTCACCCAGGAGGCCTGCTTTTTGAAAGTAGTACATTTTCCCCACAATTTCAGAGTCTTGAATAGTTTGTTTTCAGTCTTACTGTTGCCACTATTTCAGGTCAGAGATTTCCTTCATCAAATCTTGCACCAAGATTCAAGATCAAAAGCATCTAAAAATTTTCTCATCTGCCCAGTTGTGAAATACTGTACTTGGTAGAACACCTAGGCTGCTGATCCTTCCATTACTGAGTTTTGTGCCTCATGGAATGGCTTTTGTCTCTTTCACATGAGCCTGTTATTAAATAAAAGGCAAAAGGAAGCAAATATAGGGGTACAGAAGCATAAAAATGATAAATGGAAAAGAATAATTGGGTAATTTAATACATTTTTCTGCCATTTTACTCTGATTCCTCAGTTCACTTGGTAATGCTTTGTCCAGTCTAACTTAAAACGTCTGAGGCAATGAGGTTTTGATCCTAGGTTCCCATAAGAAAAGAAATAATTCCCAGGAAAAGTAAACATTGATTGTAAGTCATAGGACTATATTCTTGCATAATTTGTGTTCTTATATATTTTTTAACCCAGTTTACTATTGAATAAGAGGAAGAAAATGTTTCAACACCTTGGATACATAAACCTACTGCTACGGGCTGAAATTTACCATACATCTTCTCGTTCATGTTGTATGAGTCCCCTTTTTTAGCCCACAACAAACAGTAATTCAAATACACTCAGGTTGCTTATACTTCAGCACTGGAGCTTGAAATGAAAGGGCACTTATGAAGAACTTACTTTCAGGTAAGAGAAAATAAAAGGCATACTCTAAGAACCCATGCAGTACACATCAAACAAGTGCTGAGAGAATTTCAGACCAGAACAGAACTAGTCTGTCATAGAGATACAAGCCTGCTAAAGACCCTGAAATGCACAGACTGAACTTCAGGGCCTCACCACCAACTGCTTTCCCTTAATGCCGTTCTTGTGTTATGCATTCCTTGTTACAGTATAAATTGACTTAGACTGCCTTCTGCTCATTAAGCAGCATTGTGGCTCTTCACTCTTGCAGCAGATTAAAATAACAAGTAGAAAAAATTACTAGAGATCATGGGTGATTTGTCTGTATTTAAACTCCAAGATATTTCTCAACAACAGTCAGTGATTTAGCCAGGTTAATATTCAAGTACTATTGAAAGAAAATAAAGTTTTTAAACAGAAATATTGCTTATTACACTATCAAGCACCAAGCAACCTATTAGGACTAAGGACAGATTTTGCTACATTTTCTGATTTACAAGATAGCTTGAGTCCTGAACAACTTGGTGCCCTGATAATATAGGTAGGATATGATAAATCATTAGAAGAAAAAATCAAAGTAAGAGCTCAGTACAATAAGTCATATGGAGTTGGCAATACCTCAGTTATTTATTAGAAAATATTTAAAATTTAAATGTTCAAGTCCATGAAGTGTCTATCATGCTATCAGAACATTAAAAGGTTGCAAATACCGTGAAGAAAAGTTGTGTTAAAGTTCCATAAAGTACTAACAGATTTTTTTAATTAACTAATTAATTAAAAATACAAGGAAAACACTGCACTACTTCCTTAGCACGTTGCAATGTCACTAGTAGATCTGAACATGTTAATATGAATAAAACATCAGCTTCTTATACAAATCCTTTCTCATTGTCAGCTGAAATACACCAGCTCTTTTTCTACACTTTATGGGTATAATAACCCAATTCTTTACTTTGGAGAGTTAGTAAGAGTGAATCTTGAACAAACTGGTACAACCTCTTGGGCAAAGCATTTCCAAATTCTTTTTTCTTAGAATAGTGAAGTAAACTTTTTAGTTCCAGTACTACAATTCCACAGTGCATAGCACTGACCAGCTGTAAACTCAGAATGCAAAATCAAACTAATTTGAAGGAATTTTACAGGTTAATTTCCTACCCCAAGTAGATTTTATATTGGTCCCCTAATGTTTGTTCATGCCAAATTTCAACTAGCTTTGTCACAAATATCAATTTTATGGTATTACATCTTTTTCACTCCCCTCTCGACCCTCTAACCTCCCTCTCATAGGACCACTGCATTGTCTTCCATTCTGGACTTTTTCTGTTCCTAAACTTTTGCTGCACAATTCACAGACAAGCCTTTCTTTAAGCTTTAGATCAAGTAGTATTACACCATACAGCCCTAGTGTTCAAGATAACAGGCTTCTCCAGTGGCTTGTTGTGTTCAATTTTACATTTCTGTAGGAAATGTGATGTAATATAGGACCTGTGACATAATACAACTGACTTCATTAGAGAGAAATACTTACCAGCTTGAAGTGATACAGGTGAAATAATATCACGTCTTCTAGCATGATGTCTGTTTACATGAGCTTAGTGATATCACTCACAGGGCCAGCTGCAGTGCTTTCACCTTGACACCCCCTACCTTTTCAGTGTTTCTGGCATGTTATCCCACAAATTATTCATACCACGTCTCCCTATCTGGTGCAGACAGAGAGCATTCAAATAAACCCTACCATTAGCAGCATTGTCCCTAGACAATGTCTAATAAGAACCCTTAAACTCTTGTGGGTTGTTTTTCTGTCTAGTTGAAGATCATCCTGATTTTCAAGCTTAAAGAAGCTTGACCCTTCAGGTTAACGTAGGACAACTAAAGGCAAAAAAAAAAAAAGCACAGCACAGATGAAAGTGTGGAAGACAAGATTCAGCAAGTGACCACTACAGAAATTTCCTGAATGTGTAATTGGTGGCTGCATTTGCTGAGTAGTAAAGATAGAAGAAAAATATTGAGACAGTACATTAAATACGAAAATATTATAGTTTATGACTTAAACATCTTCATGAAGGACTTTTTCCTATTATAGCAAAACTGTGTTACAAAAGCTGCAGAGAAGACCCCCCACCCTAAATGGAGCCCTGACTGAGGCCCTACACCGCTCACTGATGAAGATAAATAAAGTAACAGCTCCGGGCTGGGGGAGAAGAGTAAATTCACAGCGCACAAGCTCAGCACCTTGGGAGGGCAGACCGCAGCCCCAGGGCTTTCAGCTGCCAGGCCCGCGCCGGCCTCACACCGAGGGGGAGAGGCCTCGGGCTGTGGGGAAAAGGCCTCTGGAGAGAGGCAGTGCCCCCATCCTGGCTGTGCAGAGGGCTCAGCTGAGGGGCCCCTTCGCCCCGGAGGAGCTGCAGCCGCACGAAGGACACGGGGGAGCCACGGCCTGCCGCAGGATCCCCGAGGGGTCCCGGCCCCGCTCCGGGGCACGGCAGCGCGGTGCGACAGACCCGCAGTGCTGCAAGGGACGGGGCCAGGCTGGGTCCCTGCAAGGGAGGCACCTGGGCGTCCCCACCTGCCCACAGGGACAGTCATCCACGGGATTCCATACATCCCAGCGGGGCGTGGTGGCACGGCAGCCGCAGGGGAGCCGGATGGAGGGGAGCAACGAGAAGTCATTGGGACCCTCTGAAGGGTTTCTACCTAACCCCTGTCACCCTTTCCCTGTCCCACCAGCCCCTCATTCTCCCTTATTTCTCTGTTTCTGTCTTCTTTTTCTTTCTCTTTGCCTCTTTTACTATTAAATAAAACTTGTAATTTTTTTTTTGCAGCAACATCTAACCTCGTTTGATTTTAGCCACATTTTTCAAGTATATTTCAAGCTTTTCTGGGTCTAATCCATTTCATTCACAGAGGCTTAGCTTTCTTTAGTCTTCTGTCTTAAACCTTCTGTGTTAAGCCAGTTCATAACACAGGAAGAACTCTTGCCCAGAGCCTACAAAAACTGCAGTACCATCTACACTTCATCATGACCTCCCACTTTGTCCAGTTTCATGCACCTTGAATCAGTTACGGAGCCCTTCCACAAGGGAGCCTACATCATGTGCTACAGGATCTGCAAGCTAGCAGTAGCTTTACGTCAGTGAAAATCAGGAATCTATTGCCATAGCACAATTTAACCTTCATTTCTTTTGATGTCTGCTTCCCCTCATTCTTGAAAATAATGTGCAATAGACAAAATACAAACTGTCCTGATA
Source organism: Pyrgilauda ruficollis (assembly GCF_017590135.1). Taxonomy (NCBI): domain Eukaryota; kingdom Metazoa; phylum Chordata; class Aves; order Passeriformes; family Passeridae; genus Pyrgilauda; species Pyrgilauda ruficollis. The sequence goes on from NW_024526933.1 coordinate 1,400,476, forward strand.
AGGAAATGGAAGTCAAAAAAATCTGAGACTAGGACACCTCCTTTTCTGGTAGTTAAGTGTATATGACCAAGCAAAACAGGGAGAAAGAAATACATGTCTTGTAGAGTGTTAGACTATATGGACATCACTGTAGTTAAGTGCCCACTGAAATCTTCATGGACTTTAACAAATTAATTCTCTTCCTTTTAATGAAGGATAAGTTTTGGTTACCTAATGCAAACAAGCATTTTACTGACAGTATCAATAGGTCACATAAAGCAAAAGAAAGTTCCATATAAATGGCTATGTCTGCACCAACTGGCAAAAAAATACAAGGTGGTGAAAGGGTAGCAAAGTGAATTATTGTAATACAACATCCAAAACACAGTCATTTATAACAAAGGCTGTGTCAGTGCAAGACAATATTATCTGAGACCTATAGATTTAAATCATTACAAATAAGCAGAAGCGACTGTCAGAGCCTTACTGTGAGAGCTGCACTGCAGACTTGTCAAATTCTTAGGTGAAACTGTCAAGTTAGGCTGTAAAATTTCAAACATATAGTGGTGTCTATGTGCTTTATAAACTTGAAATAATTTACTCAAAATATTGATTTGTCTGACAAGTCTATAGAGAAAATCTATGCTACTTCTAAAATCACATAACATTGTTTCAACTGACTCTGAGCAACAAGAAGGCTGGAGTAGACTATACTGCAGATCTCTACGTGGTATCAGACTGAAACTACAGTGATCAGTCTTGTTTCCCATGTCTCAGTCACTTTATTTACAATGATGAAAAATCTCTGATTATTTCTGTGCGCCTTGTTGCATCCTCATCCTCTGCTTAGTGTTTCTTATGCTTTTTTACCACTAGGCACCACTGACATTGCACAGTGGAACTGTTTGTGAGCTCTCAGAGAGGCTGAATTTGGGCAGTTTCAACACAAGAATATAAGCGGGATTTCAATATCTGTTTCATGTCTGAGCTGTAGTTAAATTCAGATTTTTCAAAAAAAATTCCATAACTTGCTTGCCATGAAAAAGTGTGCCTTAGGATTCCTAGTAGACAAAATGTGAGCAATATATTTGATAGTCTGGGAAAGTGCAAAATGCACCTCTGAGACATACAGGAGATCAAACAGGCATGCTGTTGGTACTGCCTCTCAAGCCCAGAGTTCTGCATTATTTATATGAAGAGGAGCAGCTCTAAGATGGGAAACTGTAAGAGTCTGACACCATCATCAGCAATTTGGGCACTTGTCTAGGGTTCAGGATCAGCCATCAGTCAGAGCAGTCTGTCCTGGAATGGTAATTTACCAGCTTCATGTTACATTTCATGGCTCACCTACACTAACAGTAGCAATCCTCAGGTTTTACTGATTGATTAGTAAAAAAATTAATTTAGCTGTTCATCTGAACTAATTCTGGGTTCTATAAGGATACTTAGTGGTACATTGCAATCTCCTTCTCTCTTCTCTTCTCACTGTCTATTAACCGCATCCAGCAGACAATAAATAACCTATTACTCTTTGTCAGGAGATAAGGTGGACTTCATGCCTCCTCTTTAGTCTTCTTCTCTTCCCTATGGAGGAACCAGCTTTTATTTCTTATGATCTCACCGGGGTGTATCTATTTAAACTTAGAAGTTTTTAAAATGAGCTAACATCTTTTAGTGAAAGCTCCCTAACTGCAAGAAGTTTAAAAAAGAAATTCATCCAGAGCTCTCTCAGAAACAATGTTTTGAGCAGCAGCATTTGGCACAAAATGATGCAGTGAGTTAAAGAAATTTTCTGGAGAACAGAAAGGTTGTCATAAGCATAGGCAACTGAATTTCAAAATTAAAAGAAATAAATTACTGGAAGGATTGAAATAGAGAAAATGGCACAAGAGGCAGTTTGTGAATTTGAGATCTAATTAAAATTTCTATCGTAAGTTGAACCTTGTAAGTTGCAAAAAATAAGAGGAAAACTAGATGAGTGCATGAATCAATTAGAAAGTTGTAATGAGCATTGTACTTCTCTGGAAAAGATGAAAGTGATTCTAGATTCCAGTTGTCCCATCCAAACAAAATAAGGCAGCATACAAGGGACTAATACTCAGCTGGAATGTGGCATACAGTTCTCATTGCTTGTGTTTAATGAGACCACAGAAAAGGGTCATAATACCAATCTCTCCATCCATAGAATGAGTATGAGAAGACTCCAAAGTCCTTAAATGCTATAATATCAAAACAAAGAAGGAGAGGGAAAGAGATTTCTGCCCTACATAGCTTGAAGACATGAGAAGGGTAACTTGTCTCTTGAATACATTCAGATTTTACATTAAAAGAAAACTTACAGTACTTGGCACAGAAAAGTCTGAAGCAAGTTTTCACTAGAAATACCTGGAGTAAGAAACATAATTAACTTCAAGGTGGAACTTGACAGACTACCAAAAGGTTGTGCAGTCATGTTGCCAATAAAAGCTGAGAGCAGAAAGTGTATCACTATCTGCTCTCCCTTTGTCAGGGTAAGTAGCACCTTACTTGCTTGTGTTTTTCTCTTCCCTCAGGAGTACCAGTGGAGGGAGGAATAATCTGTCCAAGAAGTGGAAGTGCTAAGTTCTGTAGCAAATTATATATGCTATGTTTCAGCTTGCAGCTGGTCAGATTCCTGCAGTATTGAGTGTATTAACAGCTTAGCTGGTATCCTGTCATGTAGTCTACCAGGTGCTTTTACAGACCAACACTCCAAAAGAGGTGAAAAAGAAATCTGTTTATCTGTCGGTCACTCAGAAGCACAAACGTGAGACAAGATGTGCTATTCAACATGTTCTTTTCAGATCTATCCTTTTTCTTGGAGGGGATGGTGCTGAATTCTTGCAAGTCATATGGAAGTTATGCTACAGTGATCCACACTTGTGGGATCTTACTTGAGTAACGGTTTCTCCGGAGCCAAGTTATGACATCAGTGGCACCTGCCAAAATTTATAGCACAGATCAAACGTGGCATTCAGAGTTTGTGCCCTGTAACTGTCTGGTCATTCCTCGTGGTGTGTTGCAGGCTTCACAAAATGAGACTGTGGGTTTGGGGTTTTTTTCCCCCTGCCATTACGCTAATTCATAATAGCAGATGTCATCACTCCCAAATAAAAATGAGTGACGGATGAATAGATTTAATCAGTTATTCCTGGCAGTTGGAGTTCTCTTGAAAAGGGGAGCCCAGGGGTAAAACTGACATGATTCAGTAATCACTCAAGAAAACCATACTTTGACAGAAGAGGAAGCTACTATACAATCAAAGTAAGCATTTATATTCTTGTATTTTGGCCAAAATACGATTTTCCCTTCCTGTCTTGATTATTAAAACTGCCTAGATATACATGGGTATACATTAATTTTATGTTTTGTTAAATCATGCAAATTTGAACAATGTTTTCTTCTTGTTCCCTCCATGACCTGGAATTCTGTATATTTCAGCCTACCTTTATGAAAATTATTCTGATCCTATGTGATTTATAAAACATAAGAGGTATCCTACCACTGTTTCATTTCACTCTAGTCATAACTTCAGTTATTAAGCTATTATTTGTTACTATCTTTTTTGGTATTACTAGAACTTCTGAATTACTCACACTTCAACTGAAAGGAAAACCACCATAAAAGGAACATGTAACGTGATACCCATCAAAATTATGCATTCTTTACGTGTAATTTAAAACTTTTCAGAGCTCTGAGGTTTGTTTGGTTTTTTTTAATTTTTAAAGGAGCATTATAAATGCTTTGAACTGTACTGTAGTAGATATTTAATGCTGGAAAACTTTCCATGCTTAGGCAAACAAACCCTGGTGAAGGGCAAAAGGAATAGGATATTAATTAGTGTACTGACAAAGATAAACCAGCGCATGGTCATGATATGACCCAAGGGACTGAGTCTAGTTAAAGTCAAAGATAATCTTTCCTTTGTTTACAATGGTCACCAAAAAACCTCTGAAGTTACTGTGGAAATTCTTCCAGGAATATGCTTGTGTTCCATATTAAAATTGGCAGAATCATCAAATTCATGAAAAGAGTTAAAATTAGACTTATCTCCAACTTTTAGAAAGGAAATATTTTTAAGATATGTATATATACATATAGAAAATATAATTATTGTTAAAGACTGTCTTTCAGCAAAAATTTTGGAAATAAACTTTGGAAATATTCAAATATTAGTTTACATTACTAGCTAAACTATTTTCCAGTAAGGAAAAAGCATAAAGTTTTATTTTCTTTTTGTTAGCCAAACCAATTATTCTTTAAATTATGCATAATTCAGACTAAAAATCACATTGATATTTCTCTTCAAATATGTTTAACTAACAGTTTTACTGAATATATTGAAATACTTCTCACTAAAAAACAAAAGCACAAATATTTTGCCTACAAGTCTGTCTGTATAAAACACTGAATTTTTAAGACTATGGCTATCTTAAGACACATGTTAAATAGAAAGATTGAAAAAAGGTAAAAAATGGCTCCTGAGACTTTAGAAATTTTTTTCTCCTCCGACTTTTTATTTCACATAAAGATAACTCAAAATAACAATTTTGTTCAAAACAGCAAGAGCCATTTCTGGTTCTTAAAATTTCTCAAGAAAGAGTCCAAAGCAGAAATTACAAAGTGTGCAGAGGAGAAATTGCTAGTATTGGATATTTTTTAAAACTCCTTTTTGTACTTCAGCAGAGGTAGACTAAGATTACATTATTTCAATATATTCTGACGAGGCAGGGGCTAAGCTCAGAGCATTTGGGAACCTGCTAATTTAATGCCTTACCAAAGCACACTCAAATGCAGATCAGATTAAATAAGAGAACATTGTACCACTCGCTTTTCCTATACTAATTTTGTGCCAGTGAAAAAAAGTTGTGCATATGACTTACAGCTAGAAGCAAAATTTCCTCCCCCTTGTATGGGCTAAATCTGTAGAGGGAAAGCTGCTCATCATTCACAATTCAAACTTCCTTTAAACTGTTTCTGGGACATGACCTCACAAGGAGAAGCAGAGGGGCAGGTAATGACCTCCTCACTCTTGTGACCAGTGAGAGGACTCAAGGAAATGGCTGGATCAGGGGAGGTTTAGGCTGGATTATCAGGAGAAGGTTCTTCGTCCAGAGGGTGGTTGGACACTGGAACAGGATCCCCAGAGAAGCGGTCACAGCCTGACAGAGTTCAAGAACAATTTGAACAATGCTCTCAGGCACATGGTGTGACTCAGGGAAGGTGCTGCCCTGGGCCAGGAGCTGGACTCAGTGATCTTTTTGGGTCCCTTTCAATTCAGCATATTCTGTGTCTCTATGATTTTATGAGTTTAAAACATTGTATTATATGTAGGTGCTGTGTTTCATGAGTGATTTGCTGTCTTACAGTTTGCTGCATGGCCCTCTGATTTATGGTTTGATTATAAATGTAGGAGATTTTTCTTTTACTGTGCCATTAATTTTGTTTTTACAATTACTTCTTCTTGTAGACATTCTCCATAAATTAATAATATGTTAGCATATAAATTAATTTCTGTAAATGATGAATGCTGTAAAAACTCTTTCGTACATACTTACATGTTTTTGACAGTTGAGATCACAGCTACCAGATGCATAAGCCACTTTAACCAAGCTCTAATTTCATCCTAATTTAAATGGTTTTTTATCAGCTTGGCTCTCTAAAAAAGCAGTAAACTATACTTCATATGGGCAGGTAAGACTGCAAAGCCCATATAATCATAGTTCCTCTTTAACTATCTTAGTTGAATATTTAATAAGGGACTCTATCTTGCACCAGTGTTATGCACATTTTAGTAACCCTTGGTAGAAAATATACTGCAGAAAGTTTTATAGTATAAATTTTCTGTTCATAAATGATGCTTACGATATTTCAGGTCTTCTGAATGAATAATTTTAAATGAATAGAAGTGCTCGCTCTTGGTTATTTTACGTTCCTATCAGTAGATTAACATGGTAAAACAACCTTCCATTAGGAGTCAGAAAGACACCTCCCTGGCTTTCCTTTAATATTTCTGGAATGATGAACTTATTTTCTTTTCCCACTGTCCATCCAGACAAAACTGGCCAAGTGACTGCAAGAAAGTATGTTTTTTATTTACAGGGAAAATCTAATTGTTCTACTTGTTAATGAGCCCTGAGTCATCTGAGTGAAGGAATCAAGAATAACTTTGATGGCATTAAGTCCAGTTGTCAGTGTAAATCAAATTTATGTTATTGGGACATCTATAAAAGAAAAAATCACACATCAACAAAACATGTTATCTAGAGCAATAATAAAGATTTTTTTTTTTTTAATACAAAGGGTTACTCAGAAATTCAAACCAAGCTCCTAAGATCTTTCAATTAGCATAAAGAAAAGCAGGTTAATACCAGTACACATGAACTCTAGTCTCTGCACCTAGATGTTGTAATGCCAGGCTGAAAAATATGATGCTTTCACACATCATACCATGAAAGAGGTTGGCCAGCAATGCAGACGGTACCATCTTCAAAAGTTTTACCTCAAGAATCTGTCTTAGCAAGGACCACAGCAACACCATATGAAATATTAACTGTCACTGACATTCCTCGGAATGAGTAGCAAATGTTCTTGCAAAAAGACCCACAAACCTAGCAGACCGTGAAGAACTACCTCCATCTTTTGGGCACCTCTCTGATCACAGTGTGTTCTTTTAAGTGGAGCAGACAAAGCTTAAGGCAGTCAAAACCCTCATGCACCCCCTCAAAATCTAACCAATTTAAATCGCAGATAAAGACTGGAGACCCTCTTTTTGCCATTTGGAGAACATCAACTAAAAGTTTAATAATCATAAAAATTTAATCTTTAATTAAAGGTTAATGTGTTATGGCAGATTCTTATATGAGGCAAAGTATAATAGGGTTTGGAGGGCACACTGATTCAGTTTGTCAGCAACTTGCACTTGGCTTCTAAGGCAATGGGATAATTATCTATAGAGTGTCAAGTGGGCAGCTGCTAGTGATAGAAGAGCCTCTAAATGGTGTGAAGACCTGTGTGACCTGCTGATCCAGGAATGATGAAATAATCAGATTCCATCACTCGCTGTAACAAGCTATTACCAGAGCGTTTATTTTAACACTGCTCAAGGCCTTTGGAATTAGGACACAGATAGGGCATGTTCCAGTGCATCCGTGACATGCATATTTACTTGCAAGATGAAGCCTTAAATAATACTATTATTTTGGAGTGCAAGAGTGAGACAAAACTTTATTAAGATTACCCATATTCCCATTTAGACCATATTCATTGCCAAACACAACAGGTTTAGCAAAAGGTGTTAGTAGAACTGCTCTACCCGCACCAATGCAACAATTTCTGCTGTATCACGCTGTGCTACATCTACAGCATGACCAGTCCACATCAAGGGAAATACTAGAAAAATGCTGTTTGTGTCAGAGAAAAGTATCTGGTTGTTTTCATGATAGTGCAGCTCTTGCTGTCCTTGCTGTGAAGAGGACCAGTGTTCCAACAACTCAAGGTACTCCATCACACAGGAGGTTATATTACATGATCATGCTTATCACTCCAGTTGGACTGTACTGTTCTTTAAGCAACTGGACTTTTCAATGGAAAAAGAATGTATCTCAAAAAGGTTTTTCTTTTTGTTAAACAGTTTTTCCATTCCAGCCAGACTTTGCACCAAGTTTGGATAAATTATTTGTTATTACAGGTCTTTTTAAAAAAAATTATTAATTAATGTTGTGACAAATCTAAAATATTCAATTTAGGAAGATGCCCAGAACTTAGCTTAAAACTTACCTTTAAGGTGCCAGGAGTTTCAAATACTGTATTTGATAGTAACCTTCCAGAAATCTGCATTAATTGTATTACATCTGACTGTCCTTTACGTTTACTCTGATCTTCCACTTTACAGCATTGTACAAAGCAAAAGTTTCTTCAGATTGGCCTACATTAGCATAGCATAGCCGTTGTTGTATTTATCAAGAATAGCTCCTAAGCTATGAAATCATCAAGGAAGAAGATTCACAAGTCCCTATCAGGGTCTATGAGGCATTAGTTCATCACCATTACAGAGTGGAGTGTTGGCAAAAGTATCTAATGATAGCAGAATACAGGTAAACACAAGGAAGCAAAGGGATTTATTTTATAGTAACCCTCAAATTAAGTGCTGATCTAGTCATGGAAAACCCTGTAGTTTAGGTTTTTGGGGTTTTTCTTTCTTGTATCCTCCTACTTCCTGGTGGGACTTAGTGGAGGAGGCTGATTCAGGAAATAGGCAACAGAGCTTAACTTTTCAAAGTACCATTACAATCTGATAACCAACACAATACAGTAATATCAGCAAGGACATCAGACGTGATGAGAATTTTAATGAATTTTAATGTTTCAATAACATGCATTTAGCAGGGACAAAGTCACCTATTTTCTTTCATTCTTATCATTTATTGGAACTGATCCCTGTAATTCAATGAGCGCTACTTTTAACAGTATTTAAGACTGACTTTTGATAAAATATAGAACAAGACCATAACAAGCTCCCCAGGGCTTTGCACTCTGTGTGTTTCAATTCAGATTCATAATTCCCTTGCATATTTTGTCCATGACGTCATTTGAAGTAGCAAAAGGAATCATTTAGGAGCAATGCATTTCCCTGAGATAAAACATCTATGATCTGTTTTAAGAATATGGACAATAGAAAATAGGAAAGTCCTTCATATCTAGTCTGAACTGCAGTGACAATGGCACTATATTTGAAAGCATTTTTCACAAGTTCTTCTAAAATTACTTAAAATATCACACATACTGAGGCATCCACAATATTTCAGTGAACTGCACCATGCACAGTCATTACTCAGTAGCAAAAATATTGTTATGCCATTCAACTGTCACCCAAGGCCTATTTCAATGCCTTATATTTTGGTTCAAGGCAGACTATACACCAGTTACCTATTCTTTTCGGGTGACATAATTTATTTTAATAGCACTTCCTGAGAATGAAATTTCAAGAGGATAAGTAACAGAGTATCTGCCTCAGGTCAGACTTTTGACTGCTCTGACCTCCAAATTGCTTTTCAGAAAATGAGCAAGCATACGAACTTTAGATGCCACAGGATGGGTGGTCATGATGCGGAAGAGCTGAAGAACTTCTGGGAAAAGGTCATCCAAGAGCAAACTAAGCAACAAGAGGCTGAAGAGTCTAGGCTAAGCAAAAGTGCCCTGAACAAGTAAGTGGCATTTTTTCTTTTCCACAAGACAGCAAGGCATGTCATCACGTGTTTTAAAATAAGGTAACCTGTTATTGTACTGCTTTATTCATAGCACAGATTGTGTTCTGGATCTTTGGCACTTTTCCTCTCACAGCTGCTTGTCTCATATTACCATGGCTCTTCTGCATGGAAACTCAGACACCCCTCACCCCTAAACCTCATGAGCATTCTTCAAAGGCCTTGGAGCATAGCCATGAAAAAATAAAGCACTTTGGAATTATGGCTTGTGACAGCCAGAAGATAGAAGGAATTTTACCTGGAACTGGTAAAGCTACACAAATAAACAAAACAGTATTACATTAAAGGGACAACCACCCACCTACTCTGTAGAATAAAAAACCCATGGCACCTTTGTCATGTTTAACAGCCCTTCACATCATATAAACCCAAAGGTAAAAATGAAACAATGAGATTTTCCCATTCAATGGAAAATGTTGTGGGATTTTTGTTGTTTTGAGGGTTTATTGTTTGTTTTAGTTTGGGGAGGGGGGGAGCTTTACAAAGCAGTATAAAACAACAAGGATTTCCTACAGAGAGAGCTATATAGCTGTATTGTGGTACAGATAACTCTGCACAAGTGTGGTGGACTTCAAATATTTGTTTAACTTGTGAAAACTCAGAACTTTGAACCAGGGTCTCCTGCACAATAAGTGAATCCCCTAATTATTAATGGGCAGAAATAGAGGACAAGAAATACCATGTCTCATGTGGTTTTCTTTTGTACTTTCCTCCTGAAGTTAACAAATGTTTACCTGCATAAACTTTTCTCAAAACTGGGACATTCACATAAACTAATTTGACTTCAGCAAATTGGAAGGTCCTGCTAAAGGGCTGTTTCTTGGAAAAAATTCTAGGTACTTTGACCCCGGTGCCCAAGAAGGAAATACTGTCATTATTTAGATACTTGGAAATTAAGGTCTGGGCAGGCCTTGTATCTCAAAAAAGTCAGATGTAGACAATCTTTCTTCCTGCGTTCTATTCCAGCTAGTCAGTAGTATTCTCAAATCCCAATTACAAAATTGCTGGAGAAACAACATATATGATGAAAGTGCTCAGCTTCACTGGAAACATTTATCACCTTAGATCACAAAAGACTACTAGGAGAAGACAGTGCAAATAAAATGCAATTCATGGCTTAGATAATATTTTTGACTTCACAAAGTTTAAAATGTTAAAAGTTCTGCTCTGAAGAGAAGAAATGTCATGAAAGAGCCTTGAATATATGTTAACTTACATATTCAATACGCCTTAACTGACCCATCACAACTGAGATAGACCCAAGCAAGTTCCTTCAAAGTCACTTGCCCAGTCAAAGTCCAGAGTGTTCACGAAGTGTTCTAAAATTTGAAAAAAGTGATACTTTCAGGGGGTAATGGACACTATCAATACAAAACATACATATCCACTACCTCATGTAAGAGGTACTCGGGAGAATGTTGTGGTTTTACATAAAGGCTAGTGCTCAGTTTTTGACACTGAACCTCTCTTTTGAGGCTTATCTATACGCACAAAAGAATATTGAAGACTAAGTAGTTTAAAACACAATGTAAAATCAAACTCAGAATCAGATAACACAAGCACCCATGAGAAAGAGCTACTGCTGAGTTATTCTCCGATGAAATCATTGGCTGCTCTTCTTTTCACCACACCAAAGGTAATTTAAAACCCCATATATTCTGTGATGCATTTGGCATCACCATATAATATCTAATCTTACAGCATTGCTGGGTCAGGTGTTTCATAACGTTTCCTTCTGAAAACAACCCAGCCAACAATATCTTACAGTGGTCCCTAGAGATTTTCTCTTCTGTTTTTACTATGCGAGTGTCTTGGAGCTATGTGGCTCCTCTTGCATGTGACATCAATTCCTTTCATTTAACACCTACAGGGTCTACAGAGTTGTCTTTGTTTTGTTTTTTACCAAAAAATACATATTTTAAGTTCAACCTGCCCTTCTCCACAGCATTTTACAGCATAACTTGAGGGGTTGGAGGAAAAACTGTATTTTTTAATTTACACATTGAATGACCTTACGGCATAGGCAGTACATCTGTGTGGCTTTGAGAATACCCCAGAGGGAAAAACAGAGTTCTTCACAGCGACAGTATTTCAGCAGTTGTTTGACTCATTTGGAATCCAGCAATGTCAACCACTGATAGTATCAGCACTATCCTTTTCTCCCCTGCATTCCCAATCTAGCAAGCTAGAGGGATGTGTAATTGGTAAATAAATACAGGACAAGTGCTCTGGTGATGAAAGAGAGGAAAGCTTCGGCCCTGCTGAAAAGCCCTGGATACATTTGAAGGATTTGGCTCAATAACTGCTAAGCACTTGTACTCTCTTTGCAGACTTCGCCAGGAATGGACTCTGCGGCTGGAAGGTCGAGTAAGGCAGGTCCAGGCGCACATGAAAACACGGCAAGAACAAATGACACCACTGTCTATCGAGGCTCTTCCTACACCAGATAAAACTGTTGCTTAAAGTTGCTGTGCAGACGCAGCAAGCACTGGGCCTAATTCTGACCTTCTGCATGCATCTAGAAACCAGCAGTTACACTGCTGACCAACCAAATGATTAGATTCTGCCCTTTCTCCAAATTATTTACTAGAGCTACTATTAAAGTCCTATTGAAATTCAGTGTAAGAATAATGCCACAGGGGAAAAAAGCGCAAAGGAATAGATGAGAAGCAGACAATTCTAATTTTTCCATGATATATTATTTCTGTGATGTATCAGGACTCTCTTATGTAACTGCATTTCCAAGTGACAACAACATACTCCCAGGAAAGAGGGCAGCTTGCTTAATAAGAATAATACATTCAGACAGCTGCATGCAAAATTGCACATTTACATTTACACAGCTCGTGGAGTCTGGCTTAATGCAGACATAAAATGTTTTGTCTGTCTTGATGAGCCGTAGCAGAGGCGGTTAAGGATTAGCCTGATCAGCTGGCCAGGAGGAGAAACATATTCTTTAATGAGGGGGGAAAAAAAACCAGCTTTCCTGATCAACATTTAAGAACATTTACAGATCTTAATAATTGAATAAACAGAAAAAAATTGCTTTTACTTTCTTGGGGTATGCAAAAAAAAGACTACTGAGCCAGTAGTCTTTATTGTGAGCCAGTCTGACAAATGTTAGAGTAGTAAGAGCAAGTCAGTGTGAGAGTTTGAAATAGAAGGCAATGAATCATAACAGCACGGAAATGCTTTGCAAAGTGTCAGTTGTCATACCTGACATGCACTAATCCAAACAACTCCTGCATCTTCTTCTGGGCTAGATGAAACAAAGGTAGGAATAACAAAACACAGGGTAGTAACAATGTGCCCTATTTACCTGTATGTCTGTGTGTCTGAATACTAGCCTTCTGGATTAAAATATTTGTTTGTTTTCTCTTCAAATAAACTTTGGAAAACAAGAGAAGACTCATAAGTCTAAACAGCTATTTTTGTCTAACATTATTGTGCCAGACAAAAATTTACTTTGAATCTATATTTATACTAAAGTAGTAGATAGGAATTCAAAACAGAACAAAAATTAAATCATCTTGACCTCACAGAAATGCTTTTAAAATCCTTTTAAAACAATATTTAATTAAACACAAAGTTTTACTGATGTTCTCACTGTTACAATGTGAAATTCTGCCACAGAAAAAAAAAAAAAAGCTGTCACAAAAATGTTGTTATTCCATGACAGATTAAAAGAATAAAAAACTTACAAAATGTTGTTCTGTTATTGAAAAATGAAGGGATTTTAGTATCAGTTTCTTTTCATAAAAACAAACCCAAAAAGTAGGTAATTGTTTCTTTTAGTGGCTATTTTCCATTAGAAAAACAATGCTGAAAAAATAATAAAGTTGTAACCGCTTTTGCCCTGCAAGACTGGTGTTTCCCTTCTGCATCCACTTATTTCCTATTATTCTCTAAGAAGTTCTTTCTGTAACCCAGTATCCTCGTTTGGGCCAGGACTGAGTTAACTTTTAACAGTAGCTGTGAGGGATTGGAACCTAGAGCTCCATGACCATGTCTGGATGTTATTCTATAGCACCTTTTGCCATCTTTGGGAGTAGGAAGTCCAGGATGCTTTTGGGAAGAACGTGGGAGTGGCTTGGGTTGGGGGAACAGTCTGGGTGGGTAACTCATCGGCCACTGTTCAGTGCCTTGGCGTAGGGCATATCAGTCAGTAATTTTTGCCTGTACATCACCCTCTCTTTAAGTATTTTTCTTATTAGTATTGTTTTCCCATCTCATTACTGCTTCCAGTAAGTTGTTCTTATCTCAAGATATAATCTCTGCCTTTCATCTGCCACCAGAGGTTTGTGCTTTTCTGTTTAGTGGGAGTACTAAATTGAGGAATGTCATTCCCAAAATATGACACCTAAGCTAAATTTCTTTGGTGAGGTAGATCAAACAAAACCTGAATTAGCTGCCACTTAACAAAAAACTGGAGTGGTTTACCTTTCTGTAGCCATCACTAAAGGAAACAGACATGGGCTATTGAAATGGAGAAATGCCAGATTCTCCACTTTTGAAAACCAGATCTGTTCGATTTGTTAGGTTAACCAGTGATTTATGGTGTTGAAATGCCACACACATCAGTGCAGCTTATCCCTATTCCATGTCAATGTGACAGGAAAAGATCCAAGAAAAGCTGGCTCAATAAGTATTCATTGTTCTTTTACACTTAATGTCAATGGTTTTATTTATTAGGAACACTTTTATGATGCTCTTTCTGGTTGTTTTATGAAGTTATGTAAGATATGAAAAGGACAACACAAGTAAATGTAATTCACACAAAGGAAATTTCAGCACTCCCCCAAAAACAACCTTAGCTCTCTGAGTAGTTTTTCTATAAGGAGCTCTCAGGGCATCCAGGGATATGTGAAATGACTTCCACTACAAGCAGTTGGTATCATATTAGCAACACACCAATGAAATGTTGCGGGCATTGTTCACCTTCACAAGTGCATGGAACCTATTTCAGTTGTGATGCAACAAATAGTGTAGTGTACGTACCACAAGCGTGAAAAACCAAAATGCTCGCATGCTTAACAAAAACCATCTCTTTTTTGCATTGCTCAAGTGCATATGCATTAGTCATGGTTACCTGTTCTAGCACACATTTTACATGACAGCAGTAACCTAACAACTCTGTGGTATTGACCATCAGGTGTTCCTGTTCCCAAATGCAGGTGTTCATCCAATTTTCACTGCTACTTGCACATACAACCAGACTGAGACAGGTATCAGATACTAGAAATAATAAAGTCTAGCAGCTGGATGTAGTCAGATATGCTGCTTGCAAATTGCAAATCTGAAGGCAGACAGGAAGGTGGCAGATAATGTTTCGCCATTTTGCTTTATTCCCTGAATTGGTGACATTCAATCCTGAACTTAGACATTTCATACATAACTGAAAATATTAAACCTGGCTGTCAATAAAAAACAAACCAACAAAAGTCAGTTCAAGTTGAATTTTTATATTTTAAAAAACTGTCTCATTCGTATATGTGGAAGCCATTTATAAAATAGGATATTCAGTGAGCATAATCTGTTAGGAGAGTAGGCCACTTCAGCTGACTACAGCTGAATTTTTTTAACTCCCGTGTTCCTAGTTCCTCCATCTTTCCAACAGGAAAAAAAAAAAAAAATTTAGATTACAGTACCCATATTAAGAAAGTTGGGCTACTTATTTGAGAAACTAATTGCCCATATTTTTTTCCTTAAGGTTTATTAATTTGTCTAATAGAAAATAAACTGAATGCATATTGAATATAATGAGATTAATTGAATAATAATCTGCATAATCAGCACCACCCTGACCCTGCACTAGCAAGACATTACCATGCCTCACATCAGCACATAAACCAGCCCTGGCACTTGCTTAAGTCAGTAAACAACTAATTTTGCACAGGATAGGTCAGTGGCTAGTATTTTGGTCATGGGAGTTTATGATATATGATGCAATAGGTGTGGATCATTCACTTAAGCTGGCATACTGATGTCAGCTGAGGAGCACCCACTTAGCATGCCCAGATTTATGTGCATGACAGACACGGTGTGCACAATCTATATCCATTCACATTGTTGGTCTTTAAGCACTGTCTGATCCAGGAACCAGTGACTAATGTCTGAGAAACAGCAGTTTGCTTTCTTAAAGTAACTCTGAGCTGTGGCCAGTGGTTGAAGCCTGGCTTACTTAAATCAAGGCAGTCTAAAGGGTGACTGTAAACACCACGTTAATCTGCAGTCTGACTTCATTTGGACACCATGGTAAAGCACTCACACAATCAGTTATAGGGAGGGAGGATGCAACAACTCAACACCTGTCAGCTGCTCTGCTTGAATGTGCACTTAAATTCAGAGTAGGAGAGACATTTTTTAAGCTAAACCCTTGACTGTCTGCATATACCACATACTGGTTTGGAGTCAATTTAATGTATACAAACCAGATTTCTTTCTGAAGAACCAAAACCAGACCAGAAGCTGTGTTCCAAGTGTGTATGAAAGAACCCTGACCTCTAAGGGTCTGAGACAAGCACTAGCTCTTCAGACAGTTTTGAGACACCACATAAAGGGGTTATTTGGTCCAACAAACCAAATTAAATTGAGTCTGATGTAGCCCTTGGACCATGCATAGTCTAATGTGGGGACATCAGCAGCAGTCACTTTGATCTACTGAGCTGCTTGGTAACGTGCTCATCCACCTGCTAATGTAGATGAGTATAACCCAACCAAAAAAATATAAGTGGGATCAAAGCACAATAACACATTTCATATAATCTAAAGGTGGACTTCAGCTGAGCTCAGGAATGATAATTTAATTAACCATGTAGATGAGCTAGCATGCACAACTAAACACAGTTTAGTCAACTCACCCACTGGAGCTGCATGTAATGGAACAGAGCCTCCCTACACAAAACTCAGAATAGATCTGGCTTCTGATGCCACTAAACAGCATGTATGGCTCACTTCTACAGTTAAATTATAGGAATACAAGGACAATTACCAACTTTGTAGACCAAATATTCCTACTAATCATAAATTGCCTGTGTCCTAAGGGATGTTGTTCTCTACCCTCCTAATAAACAGCATTTAACTGGATCATAGTGTGAATAAGGAATACTAAACCATATCAAATACTTCTGGATTGAAAAAGACATCTGTAGATAAATAAGAATGAACCACAGAGTAGCTCTAGAAACTCTTATACATCCTGAGAATGCTTCCATTCATTAATTCAGCATTACTATATTATTATATTATTTATTTCTTACCAATAACAGGATCTATCCACATTACACATTTAAGACAAAATTGAATAAAAAAATTCAATAAGCAGGACAGACAATTCGAAACCCTACTTATTATTCCCAGCTCTTTCAGCTGTCTGTATTCATCTGTGTGTTATTTAGTAGCCAGTGTTTTAAACATATTTCAAGCTAAAATGGACAGAAAGCAGGGCAAATTCAAGCTCCAAAAATGACAGGTTGACAAACAGATTGAAAGGGGATTATACTACCATGGAAGCCAAACTTAACTGTGGATCATCATGTGCTACCTTCATAATTATCTGTACTTTTCTCAAACACCATCCCTTAAATGGTGCTAATATCCTACTAACATTTAATGGAAGGTGAGTGACTGTTGGTAGGCAGCACCAATGTTCAGACTCAATGGTATTACTTCAGTGGTTCATAATCAGGGTCACTGTTTTTTTCAATAGCAAGCAGCAGCAGCATCAAGGAGAGCTATGGTACTAATAAAAAAAAAAAAAACAAAAAAAAAAACCTGACATGAATCAAAGGAGGAGAAAAAAATGCAGTAGCAGGTGTGAATGGTAATATATTTGGTTTAGCTATTTGGTCAATTCTTAAAAAAATAGTCCCTTTGTGTTAGATTTCCAGTATGACTTACTACATGCCCAACATAAATATTGGTGCCATTTAATCAGAACTGTGAATTCACAATGTATGTTGATGATTCAGTCTTAGGGAACAGTTCAAAAAATTGAATTAATACTGAAAAGTTCTTGATTCTATTAGATTTAATACCTAATCAAAGGAACCATATCTGCAAAATACTGATACAAAAAGCTTCATCTATATTGTCTCTTCACAAACAGGCAAAAGAAAATTATGGTTTTGAACAGAGTTTGCTATAGTGAATGGTATTTTTCTCCCTCTGATGTGCTATTCAATTTAACAACTGAATCATTTTTGTTAAGGGTTTGAGGTTGCAGTACAGGCTGTGAATCTAATTAGGCAAGGAAAACACAACATACTGGGGTGGTCAACAGTGTTGTTTCTGAAAAACCTTTTGAAAAATTACCTATGTTTGCCCTGATGTCTTAATTTTTATTTATTTATTTATTTTTTTTTCCCAGCATGATGGTGATTACACTGCAGCTTCTCTTAGGGAAAATTTTTCCATAAGATTTTTATCAGTGCCTTTATGTATCCTAGTAAGTGAACAAATTGACACAATTGTTCATTCTTACATGTAAAAAGTTTCAAATAACAATGTTGTCTCATTAATTACTGGATATCATTGCAGCAGAGTTTCTATTAGAGTTCAGTTAATGATAAAGTCCTAACTAATGAATCAATACTTTTCAGCTTTTGGATAGCACCTGAGTTTACTGATTTTGTTGATACTGCCTCAGTCATTAAATATATATTTGTAATAATAAGACTAACAGTCACTGAAAATAAACCCTACAAGCAATAAGGGCCATCTAATCTAAAATATCAGAAACAGCAGTTATTCTCCACCATCTCAAATGAACACTTAATAACCTGGAACTAAATCCCTTCAGGCTCCGTTTATGATATGTACACACTTCTGCTACAGTGATGAAAAATACTCAATTTTCTCAGAACTAATGACCCCTCTATTATATGTACTAGAGGACTGTGGAATGAGTCTATCAACAAACTAACAGAGTGCACACATTTGAAAGTTTTTTTTGCCTAAATCACAGGCAAATTTCAGTGCAGCCAACCTATAAAAAATCCCTTTGAAGCCATTTCAAACTTCTGTAGCATGTGTTTGGTGAAGACAATTCCTGTACATGCTTTATTTTAATTTTGGTTACTTTTGGCCACTACAGTTAATGAGGAACAACACCTAGAAGTAATTAATATGCAACACTCCACTATGTTCGGACAAAATACTATTGTCCCATGGGATGATTTATTGCTTTAATTGGTGGATGCAGTTAAAAGCATCCCTTTATCTCAAAACCAAAAGGGCTTTATTTTTATTGCAGGGCACCTTTGAAGAACATCTCAAAGTAGGTTCAAACATATCTTACAGCTTCACTGCAGAGATTTTGACAGCACTCTGTTCATGTATCACTACAAAGATTAAGGATGCAGAAAATAAGTAGACCTTGAACTACTTTAGCTGCTATATTTATAGTTTAACTTGAGCACTGCTTTTACATACTCTGGAATCACCAGAGAACACAGCCAGTCCTGACAATAAGACTAACACTTCTTCCAGCAAGCTAGTTTTAAAAAATACAATACTGACTAGCCCAAATACTGCTAGATTTGAACTATCATTTTCAACAAAAGGCAGTAAATTTGAGCAGCTACACTGTCTAGTTCCATTGGTGCTATCTTTTCTTTGTGGTACTTTCTTATTTGGAATTGCTGGCACTTCACTTTTAAAGGCTACAATCCAAGTGCAAATTCTTCTGGCTGACAGTCCTCAACTAGCCTTAAGAAAATCTGATGTTTCTGCTGGCAAGTAGGCAACAAGAGTGCATAGGTAGGCTGCAGGACTTATGAACAGAGGACTTTGGGGTTTTTTATATTGTCAAGAAACAAAATCAAAATTTGAATTGGGAAAAATATGGCCTTCTAGCATAAATTCTAGTCAACTCTATTGAATTCTAGACAGGCTTCAGGAGCTTTGTTCTGGTCTGGCATATAATTTCTATCTCTCCCTGTCCTCCAAGCTGTGTCTCCCAGGCTGCAGAGCAATTCCTGACTTGCACATATATATATATCCTAACAAAAAAATTCTACTTGGACAACTTGATTCAGAAAATTATTTTTTAATCACTGGAAACAAATAGAAATAAAAGTAATCAATAATGCTTTTTGATGCTCCAAATTACTCCAGATTAACATGTTGATTAAAATGTAAACCAAATTAAACACATGAATTTTGCCTGCAGGAAACATAGCTTTTCCAGTAGCACCATTAAAACAGTTATGAATGAAACAATGAGAGCTTTCCACATAGGGGACTGGAATTACAGTTAAAGATAAGGCTGTTGGTTCCAAAGAGAAGTACATGCAGACATACTATCTTAAATGCTTCAGCAATTCTAATCTCAATTTTAGGAAAATGTCAGTTTCTAACACCCCATTTCAACATGATGATCATACTGTATGTCCTGGTCTCTTAATATTTGGTGTTCTGAACAATTTCACCTGGCTGCTAGTTTCACCTTCCCTACTATAGGAGGAATACATCAGAGAGCAACACTATGCCAGGGAATGTAAAACACTGATTGAGCACATCCCCAGCAATCTCAGGCACACAGGTTCTAGGAAGCTCTAAACACAAAATAAAGCTGCTTACAGAGCAAATATTTTCAAATATTCTTTTGGGTTTTTTTTAAAATTCATTTAAATGGGGTATTTGTGCAGGGTATGGGGGTCTGTCAGAGGAGTAGGGACAAAGAACTGACATTTAAGTCCCTGGCAGTGGCAAGCTGAGCTTCTGCTCCCTCAGTCTGGAAATAGATTCTGCATTTTCCTACAGGACCTATTTTACACCTCTATTCTGTATCACCGAGGGTGACTGGGGAGTAGGGCAGGGTGTGGTCCATCGTCTTCTCCAAATGCTAAATATCTCTGCGACAAGGCCATGCTAGGCTCTGCTAGCAGGGCTAATACTAAGTGACCTCCTGACCCCACTTTTCATAGCCCTCCTGAGCTACTTGAAGCTGCCCTTCTGTTATTGAGAGCAGCAGCAGCAGCAGCAGCCGCCCACTCGGTCTGTGACTGGCAACATGGGAAAGGGCCCGAGGACAGGAATTTAGAGGCTCTTTGATTTTCTCTTCTCTGTCACCCTGAAATGGTATTTAACTGAAGCTGCTTGAGAACTGCTGGCTGCTCTCATGTCAGTTCCAAATTAAACCATCTGCAACAGCACAACAGTCACCGGAGGAGCCATGGTCAGTGCACATGAGTCAATGTTTCTCTTCGATGCTCCCTAGCAGCTCCATGACAAGAGAAGGAATGTCTAAGCAATAGAAGATGGAAGCTGAACTCAAGGCAAGTTCTTTCAGTGATAATTTTAAGTAAAATAGTCAAAATGTTAACCACATACGTGACACTAATGCAATCCTCTGATACCAGAGAACTCCAGCCAGATGTTTCCTGGGTGAGACTTCTGCCAGGTTAGGGAGACCTGGCCTACCCAGGACAAGCATTCTTGGCTGAACATAGTGAAACATCACATGAGTCAAACTGGGAGTGGAATTGCAGCAGAGAAGAGGTATGTGCTGACCTTCACATTCAGATTGGCTAACGCCACCCCTCACCAGGGGCAATCTGCTGCACCCACACCAAGCAATTTCCCCGCACTCATCATAAATTCACACACAAAATGTATAGCTCCCTAATTCCAGCTTTATGCCGCCAAGTGTGAACAGGCAACCATGAAATGTTGCCTCCATGCTTCTTTCATTCATTCATGTGACCTGAGGATGAGCAGCCACCTTGAAGCTAACCTTTTCTGCCTGTAATTCTGGCAAGGCCTTGAAGATTGACTGGGAAGGCCTTGATTTCCAGGGATTCAAAACTCTGACTCTTGCTCTGGCTACCTCTAGCAGCAAAGGAAATCCAGAAAATTCGTAATGAATCTCTGCTGATTAAGTTCTCCAACAAATCAGCAAGGAACCCTGGCTTTTAAAAATTCTCTGTTCTTTGTCAGATTCTCAGAGTCCAGCATCAATGACCTCCAAGTCATACTGTAAGACATAAATATCTCTGTCAGCTAGAAGAGCAAAGGTGCCACACAAGCGAGTAAAATAATAATTCATTGTCTATGCAGTTACCGAGAATGTGTGAAAAAAGAGGAACAGTTATTCTCAGTAGCTTTGTGTTTCCTCTAGACAAAATTCAAGATAGTTTGAGATCCAATTTACAAGGAACTGAGATTTCAATAAAATTTGTACCAAGGGAATAAGAAAAAGCAGAAAGCTATTCAGACAAAGCTAAAAGAGAAACTGTGAAGGAGGGTACTGACAACATGTAACATTTATTTGTCTCCAAAGAGAAGAAGCATCATTAAAAGGTTCAGCTCTGCTATTCTCACAGGGTAAAAGAGTTAAACACAATATAGTTCAGTTCCCAAAACTCAGGAGCTTGTTGCCTTCTTAGTTAGTGATAGGCTAATAGGAACAGGTAACTAAATTCATGCTTTAATTGGCATCTTGCCCCATCTGCCAGGAAACAGAGTGACATTATTTTACCTACTCCCTGAAGAAGAATTTGTTGTGTCATAATACAGAATTCCCAGAGCATGTATGCTATCGATTTTTTGAAGAAATCCAAAAGAGATCCTAAAGTTTCATGTTAAATGGTATTTGTGAAAACTCTGTATCTGAAAAAACACCCAACATTAAATCTTCAATATGAGTAAATGCAAGATATGCTTTCTGTTAAAAATTAGCTTTGTTTAGATGTCATAAAAAATATAAATACATGTGAACAAAGTAAAATGCTGAGCAATAGTTGATTAAAATATTATCTGTATATTCATTACATTAAAATAATATACCAAACATCAATATTAAAGAAAGCATATTGTAAGCAAAAATATTTTATAAATTATGTGTATAGATTTAGCCCACTTAAGATTTCACACATTTCTTCATAGCCATATTAAAAGCTAAATATACATGGGTTTTGATGAGTTCAAAGCAAAAGAAAAGCAAAGACTCAGAATTCCTGCATAAATATGATTTTTATTTTTTCAAGTTACAAATAAATGCTCTGTGGTTTAAAAACTACTGTATTGATGCAACAGAAGGTAGAAGCTTCAAATTTTGGTGTTTTCTAGGGTTCCCACATAGATGTTTTGGCAGATTTGGTACTGCAACATCTAATTGTTAGTACCATTTTCCTGGCTCCCAGGCTCGCAGCCCATCTAAGCGTACAAGTACAATTTGGTGAACCGGCCTAAGCCAAGAGTGAAGTTTTTACACTGAAATGTGAGCCCTTGACCTGAGAGAACTGAAGTACAGATGTAATTTCCATCCTGTCATCCTGGCTAGGAAATGCACTAACCTGCAGCTGGTGAGGAGAAATGGGCAGGTGGGGGTGGAAATGTCCAAAACTCCTGCAGCTAAATATGACATAGCTAATATGTTGGTGTCCTAAATCCTCAGCTGAAGCTGTCACAGAGAGCCAGCCTGTGCAAACCACTCTGATCAGAAACAAGGAAAAGTCAGGCTAAGTCTATGCAGTCCAGTTAGCCACTTTCCACATTTATTAAGGCCCGTAGATTATCAAAGGAGCCAAATCTTAATCCTTTTAGGATGGCAAAAGGATTGGAAAAGGATGCAAAAGAGGAGCTAAAACTTTGAACTCTTCACCAGGAAGACACAACTAGAAATTCACTTCTCTATCTGACAAGTATGATCATATTGCTTTGATATCTGAAACCAGGCAATAAGCAAATATGTAACATGATAAATAGATGGATTTTTTAAACCTTCCTGATGCTGAAAGTTATCTGCTTTATGCTGCCTTTTAACATGCCTGTTTTCTCTCCAGATGAAACAAGAACAAGTGAACTAGAACAGAGGGAAGACTGTCACAGCTTTTGAAATCCAATCTGTCTTACCTTATATTGCTAATTTGGGGTGGAGAAAATTATGTGGTTCAATTTACAACAAGAATTCCTCATTAATGATGCCCTTCCTCCACAGCTCTTATGTAGCACATATGTATTTTTATAGAAACCTAAAAATAAAGAGTATTGCAGAGTCCAGCTCCAGTATTGTTGCCGCTTGTTTTGACAGATTGATCAAAACAAATACAGACAGCAGAAAAAGGCAGTGAGGTTTTCTGGCCAAACATGATTTGAAGGGCATGGTAAAGGAGCAGCTGACAAAAAGGGAAGTCTTCCTCAACTGTAGTTAATGTTCAGAAAAGTTCTTTAGTATGTGCTTATAAACAGTTCCTCACCATAAGACAATGCGTAGTTATGTATTTGGTTTGCATACCTATGTTCCCACATCACATCAAAACAAAAAATATTCATCGACTATAGAGTAAAGCTCTCTGTGTTCCAGGTAAATTTTCAGTGAAGGCAAGTCCTGTGCCATTCACTTCAAACATGAAACTAACTATACACAATGATGAAACTTTTTAATTAATACTACATCTTGTATTGCATTGCCAGATTTCAGCCAGTTTACCTAAAAAAACCCCCACTTTTACCCTTCAGGAATTTTGGTTTCAACCTCCATTAACCATGCCAAATTCCCTCAGGAAAGTGAGTTAAATGTTTGTTACTATACTATAAGTTAACTAAAATTGTATTTTACATTCAAATTGACAACTTTTGGAGAGAATGAAGGATGAGCTGTTGCCCAGAACGACTGGAAGAATACCCAAAATAGCACCCATTAATTAAGAAATCATCAAGACATAATCTTTACTTTTCCAAAGGTGTGCTGTGCAAGACTGACTATCCTGAATACAAATAAAGATCCACATGAAACACGTATAGTACTAGCAGCACAACGAACTTTCAGTCATAACACTACTGCTGCTTGGCAGATCAAGTCTTCAGGAGTGAGATGCCCCAGTCTTTTGAAATGTGAGTGACTCTATTCAGCACACTGAGTCACCAAATTTACCTAATGTAAAGTGAAGAACATGCACTTGTTTTCTTGGCTAAACTAGATTTAGAGAGCATTCAGAACCAGTTATGGATTTTCCCAAAGCTCTGCTATTCCCCGTATCACAAGAGATGACAATGAATGGAAATACTACAAAGTAAAATCTCAGTTTCTATCAATTTAATAGAGCTTTGCCTTTGTGTTCAGTGTTGACAGGATTTCTCCCCAGCTTTATTCAACAGCCAGAGAACGGCAGGGAATTGGGAGTCAGCTCAGCTCTGGGGCAACTACATCATTGGGCTCAGAATATTTTACCATTACTGTGCTTTTAGGTAAACCCAGACTCATAATTACTTCTTGTACTTCCCTGTAAGCTGATCTCTTTCAACTCTATTCTTTCCCTTGTTCTCTCACTGGCAGAAGCTCTTTTAAGGAACAGAAGAATCATTGCTTTGTGGAATCAAACTCCAGATTATCACAGGCAGTAGAGCGGTCTCCATGCCAGGCACTCCAGATATCCTGGGTGAGCACTGTAGTAGCTTTGGGAGATAAATGGAGAATACAAAATAAAATTGTCACAACACATTTCACAGAATTTTATAAACAAACAATTTCAGAAATTTCTCTCTCTTCTCCCTCTAGTATTTCCCTCGTTTACACCCTTAAACATATAATTTGTAAACACAAAAAATTTTTGTACGACATCTAAAAAAAAATTACAAATCAATTTTTCATTATTTGCGCAGACTCCTTGGCTTTTGCAAGAGTTCAGACTCAAACAGCATAACATTTACAGAAATTGTTGGAGTGCCATCTATTGGAAATAGATGTACAAATGAAAAAGACCTTGGTTGACTGCATAAAATAATTATTTATTACCCAAATGCTGGTTTAACTAGATCAAGTTAAGAGGCTTTTAAATGCTTATAAGTCATGTGCCATTTGTAATTATGGTTAAATTTAGATCAGCTTGTTTTGTTAAAAAAAAAAAAAAATCAGCCTCTCTAAGGAGCAAAACACTAGAAAGTGCAAAGATTTATAGCTCTAGACTATAAAATAGTAAATATCAGAGCAGATTTGTAAGAATAATCACCTGCCTAAAACCTGACTCATTTTACTAAGCTGTATATCCATGGCTGTTGTAAATAGTTTCACATCAGATCCTGGCTTTCACTCTGCAGATATATATGTAATCTTCAGGCTCACACAGTTCAGCTGTTTTTTAGTCTCTGAATATAAATTATTAACTTTCCCTATGGAAAACTGTCACCTTGAGACAAAACAGTCCTGACCTCCCATGGAAAACTTACAAATCAGTCTGGGACAATACAAACAGTTTTAATAAAATGATCTTGAGCTGTCATTTCTGTTCAGAAGACACTCAGGCAATGGCATAAGTGACTTCTCTCCATCTCCAATGAACAGATAAATGTATGGATTTATCCTCTCTGCTTTCCTTGTGCAATATCTTCAGCTTTTCTATTAAGTGAAAATATGCTGATTTACACTTAAAATTAAAAGAAACTACTCAAATACAAAAAGTAATTGAAAAATTTGGCCTAGATTTGAACCTTGAACTTGATCCTTGAGCCATCCGCCCTCACTCCTCCCTTATCACTGAGCAAGCAGCAGACTGGGAGGGCCATGGCCTGAAGAGCATCACTCTGAAATCCTAACACATCCATTTCATTTCCTCATCTTTACTACTGCAGCTTCATCCTCTGTGGCTTTATGAGCTTTCATGCTAAAAGAAGCAAAGTGTTGCCCAGCTCTTTTCTGTCCAAACGTCCCAGCCTTAATCTCAGAGTCACACTATTCCTCTTACAAGTTCTTCTGTTAATTAGCACTGACCCCTGACCAGCTCATGACAGCTTCTGTAGCAGCTCTTTTCATGGTTATGATTAAGAGAGCTACATAAACACAGAGTGGTAGCTTTTGTAGATTGCTCCAGGAAAAAAACAAAACAGAAACAACTGCAGTTAATTATACATGTTCGCATAGAGTAGAGAAAGAAATAAAAGAGTGACATGGCACAGAAACAAAGTAAAGCAAAAGGCACTGGGTATAGGCTATTTCATATACTTAATCCTCAGAATTATTCCAGCAGCCAGAATTTCAGTTTGCTTAGTTGTCCATGGTGGCATAAAATTTTCAACCCAAATTTTGGACTTAGTAGTATTTCATAATGGGTTTACAGAAACAGCATATGGAAATTCATTACTAAAGTACATGCTCTTTACTCTTACTTGCAATAAAGGCTAAAAACACCTTTTCCATTTATGCTGCTTATAAATCAGTGAGTATGTATGTATATGTGTATATATATATATACACACACACACTGACAGTATATAAATTGACAGGATCACTTTCAAAAATCAGTTCTTAGTCTGTCTCGCCTTCATTTCTAGCAGATGTCTGATACATAATTTCCTTCTTTACAACCACTTCTTCCTTTCCTGGTAGCTTACATCATTCTATGAGTGAACATGTTTTTATTTCTTGGTTTTATCTCTTCCTCCAGATCCCACAGAGTATGCTCCAGGCTTCTCTGTGGTTTAAAAAGACTTTTTCTCCTATAGCTTCTCTTGAAACTTCAATCATTCTCTGCTTCCTCTTGAGGCATGCCCTCACATGTAGCTTCCCTCCTTTAACAATCTTATTTTATTCTTCTGGGTACATATTTACAACAGAAGTTTAGGGGCATCAGAAGTAACATTTCTTTGGTGCAACAGCTGTAGACCCACATCTTTTAACAATGACATGTCTCCTATGCCCATTGTAGTATCTGCACTTACATTGCTTACTAAGAAGAGGGAAATGTGAGGAGAATAAAAACACCATAAAACTCTCAGTGAATTCACCAGGCCTACTTCAGGTTTTGTGCCATATTTCTGACTTAAATGACTATGCTATAAGCATTTTATGTGAGAACTAGTAAGGGTCAGCACAGCAGCAATTGTCTGGTGCAAACAAAAGTCTTGGAAGTCTTATCTGTGACCAGATTTTTGTGAGTACAGATCCTAGGCTCCTCCTAGTCTTCTATTTTCTTCCAACATAATTTTTTTCTTGCAAATCTAGCCATAGGTGTAGATTAACCTGGGTTTGTTCCCCACTTGGTGTCTTTCAGACTGGCAGTGAAGACCTAGCCATGAGGTCACATTATTCTATGCCTATACTTAAAGCACAATTTCAGTAGGTTTCTAAAATATTTGGTGAGGGAAGAGAAAAGAGTATGCTGATTTTCTTTCTGCTGGACTGTGTGAAATGTAAGTTAAGTGAAGCTAATCTCTGTGTTGTTTAGATACTAACTCACACAAATGGGAAAAGAAAATTGAATATTTTAAATTTTGTCCATAGTCTGGAAGAAATTGCAATGTCAACATGATCTTCAGTTGTAGATAGCATATTCCAACAACCTCTGACAAATTGCTCAGAAGATTTTCTGAATGTGTTTTGGAGTAGTACAAAAACAGGAGTTCAGCTGTGCCTATCAACTAAAAGCAAAAAAAGTAGATTTAGGACTTGTTGGCTAGGTTATACAAGAATTCTCTACAGGTGACATGGCAACTGCAGATAGAAACTAAATTAATAGACATATTTTTCATAAGCAATTAACATAGCTGAATGAAAACCAAAAAAAAAAAAAACAAATTGCAAACATCTTTACTCTCACCAGCCACAAAAAAACAAGACCAAACCAAAAAAAAAAAAAAAAAAAAAGAAACAAAATGAAAACAAGCTAAAGAGCCTCAAACCACAAAAAACAAACAACACACACAAAAAAAAAACCACGCCAAAAAACTTAAGCTGAAAAAAAACATACTGTAAAGCCTAAAGGCTTCATCAGTTGTTTGAGGATACCAATGCTCATTCACTTTAACCTGAATAGGCATACTAAATGAATTATGGGATTTATAATTTCCACACTATGGATCTTTCCCTTGTGATATAAATATCTGTAAAAAGCTCCCGTGAGGTATGTCAAAAGATGCCTTTAACCTTTGCATACATAATTTCAGATCAGCTTAGCATCATTTTTCTGAGAATGAAACCATATGTCACCTGATGGCTCAGGGGACACGCTGGCATATGGAGCCCTTCATGCTTTAACTGCCAGCTTGAATCCAGCCCAGGTCCATAACAACCAGCACTGCTGTGTCTGGAGGCTGTTGGGTAATCTGTGTGAAATGAGTTGGCCATCTCAGATCAGACCCCACAGCAAAGTTGTCCACCAGAACGTGACCACTGCAGATGGCTCAAACTTGCCCTTCTGTCAGTGCTATCAGCAAGTCAGCCAAAGATTAAACGAGCGTTGTACATACATGAGCTTTCACTCGGCAGAAGTCAGTCTCCCAAGCCAGGAAATTGAGAGTGGACATACAGGGCACTGCCTTGGAGAAGGACCTTTCCTCAGCCAGCCATCTCCAGCTCCTTTGAGTTAGTTTTGCAACACTCACCCCAAGCTCTTCCTCCATCCAGATTTAGGTAGATCAGTTTTTACCACCTGCATCAATGTTTCACACATGACTGTAGGTCCTTGATTAATGATAACTCTGCTGTCTTAAGTGAGGATTCAGATCTATGAGAAATCTTTTGAAAAGGAGAATGCAGAGGTTCAAATATGGAATCATTTTATGGAATAAAATCATTTTTATGAGGAAATATACATATGGTAAGAAACAGCTTTCTTTTAAATGCATCCAATACTATAAAATAATTAAATAATACTGTAAACACATGCATTGCAGTAGAGAATACTGAAGAAACAGAAATTTTAAAGCCTCCTGGGAAAATATTACCAGGGAGCATGTTCATAATTTTGAACAAAAGGGATTTTTATCGGTATGAAATGTGTGTTTTCTCTTTGCAGTACTGAAAATATTGTATGCCTATATTATTGGTTCTCAGTTAGGCTTCCAAAACTGTAATTTCGGTTTTAGTTCCCACTGGAAAATCTAAGAAGACAGACATTTTAATGCATAGCATGACACTGATGTACAGCTGGGAAATTAAGCCAGGCAAATTAATTGATAATGCAGTTCTTTATGCACTCTGTGGGAGCTGTATCACAAAGGGGGCTGTAGGAGTTTACAAATAAAGCAGAAAGTGGGAGGTGATTTTAAGAACAGATCTGATCAGATTCTGATTATTACTGATCAGATTCTATTCCATGTATTGCAAGGTAACAAAAGAGTTTACATGAAAACACTAGTGTTAACAAGTATTAGTTCATTGACATAACAGCTCATGTATACCTATTTACATGAGGTTTTTTTCCTTTTTTTTCTGGTACCAGATCTGTTGGTGTTTTTTACCATTGCAGCTTTGTTAAATAAATACGCATATGACAGAAAGCAGCATACACAATTTACACATTTGTCTTTTTTTATTATTATTTAAGAAAAGGCACCTATTATGTCAAGCACTATCCAGCTATCTGAGAATTCATACCCAGCTAGAGAATAGAGGTTGCTCTGAGAAACACCAGCCACTGATACAAATTCTAGGCATATTTTCTTCCAAAGTATTTGATTTCATATTACTTATACAATTATAGAATGTTCATGCAATATGTATTGCATTTACTTTTTCCTTTTCAAATGTTAACTTTTGTCTTGTATTTTCATTAAATATGGAGTTCAAATTTTTAAAGGTTTTTGCAAATGGAGTATGAACTATAGTTTCTTCCACTTCTATTTGCATTATCCTGATAACAAGGTGTTCTCTCAGTTACAGAAAATGTTAAGGGCAGTTTAAAGCTTATGTGCATGGATTAATCTAAGATGTAATAAAATAACATTAATAACAGTATTATTAATTTATTATTATCCCACAATATGGATTTTAAACAAAACAGTACTTTTAACACTAAGTTCAGTTGAGCACAATAAAAGTACACATTTTTCCACAGGTACAGTAATGGTGATGAAACATAAAAACCAGACATTTGTCTCAGTAGGGTAAAGAGCCTACATGAACATCAGAAACAGAAGATATGGGATGTAATGAATTTTGGTATGAAGGACTGGGATTTTTCAGTCACGTGAAGTAAAATGTAATCAACATAGATGCACAGACACGTGTTGGAGAGCTGGTTGTGTCTCTTTTGTACCTTCTGTTATATCTCTTTTGTATTTTACTCGTCTTTCCTATTTTAAAATTAAAAAAAAAATCTCGGCAGTTAGGTAAATTATAAATAAAATGCACATATCTATCTTTATTTAAATAATTCACAAAACAAAAAAAGAATAGCATGTCATCCCTTCCTAAAAGATGGGATGGTTAAGTATTCAGGTTGAGTCCTCATTAACAGCCAGGCTAAAACACAATTTGTGCTTGAGATATCTTTTCTCTGACAGGAGTCTTGCTATATCATAACATACCTGTCCCTTTTCCTAAATCTTTAGCAGGAGCACTGTTTTTTTATTTCCCTTGGACTAGAAAAATTCAACCATTTAACTCACATTTTAAATCTTTCTCACATGACACCCACACACAGGCAATAAAGAGTGGTGGAAGAGAACCTGGGAAGATATCCTGGGTAAAGATCAGACAGATGGATGAGCCTGGTGACTTACCTAACTGCTCAGCTGGGGACACTTAATACCTTGCTAGGAAGGTCCCTGTGGGATAGCAAGCTCAAGTGAGCAGAGTGCCCTGACAGTAATGAAGCCAGGACGGTCCTGGTCTGTGTCAGCAAGAGTAACTCAACAGCTTGAGGGCTGCCATTATTCTTCTTGGTGCTTGTTAAGCCACAACTGGAATACTTCATCCTGTTTTTCAGCTCAAGAAGAGTACTGAAGAACTGGGGAGAGCCCAATAAAGACGCACCAAGTTGATTAGAGGACTGATGAATATGACATACAAAAAATGCTGAAGAAATGCTTTATGTTCAGACTAGAAGAGGGAGAGTTCAGCAGAGACTTTATGACAGTATTCCAGTAGCTACCAGGCAGGTGCAGAGAAGATGAAATTACTCTCTGCACAGGAATGCACAGGTGCCAGAAGACATAAGATACACAAGTTGTTCAGAAGAAATTCCATCTGGATATAGCAAAAACAATACTTCTTATAAGGACACAGTCCTGGGCAACGTGTTTGAGCAAGGGGGCTCCGCCAGATGACCTCCAGAAGTCCCATCTTGCCTCAACCATTCTTTGATTCCCTGAAGACTCATCTTGACACAGCCCTACATAATCTAATCCAGGGTCTCATTTTCAATAGAAAATTGGACAAGGGTTCCTTTCAATGTAAACTTTTCTGTAATTTCTGTAACATGGGATAAAATGCATCTATTTACTTATATTTTTAATTTCCTTGTAACCAGATTAGAACAAAAGAAAAACTATTATAAAAAAAATTATCTGAAGCAAAAAATTTCAGGGGCAAAAAGCATAACAAACCAGTGGGTTTGGAGCTGTCCAGATCTATTACTCCTGCCCAGTTCAGCACAGACCTGTGTCTGTGCAGCTGCTACCCTGCCTCGCTATAGGCCAGAGGCTTCTTTTTCTGCCACAGGCCAGACACCAAACCACATAGCAGATTGCTGCCACCACAGACACTGTGGCTGAAGTCTGGTCAGAACAGAAATAAGAAAATCCGCTATGTTCAAACTACAAATTTGCATTGGAAAATTTAGCAGTATCAGTATATTTCAAAATCACTTAAAGTGTCTCCAAAAAAAAAAAAAAAAAAAAACAGTATCTACCTATTATGGCTTTCAGAACTGTAAGAACTACATCGTTTTTTTGTAAATAGGCATCCATTTCATTTTTGAAATGCACTTTTATACTGACTGCTACAAAGGGCAAAATCTACTGTGGGAGTGCCGCTGAGTAAAAAGTGAACATAGACATTGCTTTCTCAGAGTTTGAAAAGGATGCTAGGACAGGATACATGCCTATTAATTTGTTTAGAATGCAATATCTGTTTTAATTGCAACCCTTGAGCAAAAACAATCACAAAGAGTATTGGCTACATTTTTGAAAATTATTTCAGACTCTACCTTTTCCAAAAGCTTTAATCAGTAAACAGCATTTCTTGCCTTCACCTCAAGGCTGTTGCCATTAAGAAACACCCTTTCCTAGTATAAAGTTGCCTATTTCCAGTACTTCCATTTCCTTACCTATTAGTGTGGTATTTGCTTCTCCTCTTTGATTGACCCTGAACTCAGTGTTGCATCTTTTTCCACATAGCTATACGATTTCCCTCCTGTGAGCACTAGTACCACATACACTATTTCTCTTAGATTTCAAGTTGCCAGTCTGAGGAATAATCAAAAGAAATCACAGTTCTGACATGATTTAGCATAAAGAGCTCAAAACTAGTTATAGTACAACCCAGACAGTTTATTTTCTCTCTCCTCTCTGCTATTACATCCAGATATCCACTCTCATTTATTTTGCTGCTTCCATAATTTTGTTATTCATCACACTTTCTGGTAAGTTTTCCAGACTAAAGATAAACCCATATTAAACATTATTTGCTGTGAATGCTAACAGCTTGAAATACACCACTGATGTATACAGCTTGTTCCATCATTCTAAGTATGCCATAGATCAAGCTATCTACCTGTGATGGTGAGTACATTAAATCACTTGAAGTTCCATTTGCATGATCATCTTTCCAAACACTCTTGCTGTGGTGCTGACTCAAGCACTTTGAAAGGAACACTCGAAATTACTGTTTAAAAAAAGTGAACATTGTCTCACTGAGTGTGCAGGAAATTAAATGTGTTAGGACTTATCCATTTCAAATGAGATTCAGCACATAACTGTCTAACATGAGTGCACCTAGCTATAGTTTACATTTGTCTCTCCAGTAAGCTTTTTAATCAAAAGTAATTTAGTGTTAA
This sequence comes from Pyrgilauda ruficollis, assembly GCF_017590135.1. Taxonomy (NCBI): domain Eukaryota; kingdom Metazoa; phylum Chordata; class Aves; order Passeriformes; family Passeridae; genus Pyrgilauda; species Pyrgilauda ruficollis. The sequence continues at coordinate 1,433,456 of NW_024526933.1, forward strand.
GTGTATCGAAAAGCCTTTCATTAGCCATCGATAGAACTTGATTTATTCATATGCTGTGCAACATATGTTGCTGATGCAGTCATCTACCACATCTCCAATTTTAAATCAGCCTTTCAATTTTGGGTCGATATTTATGCAAAGAAGAGCTGATCAGTCCTTGGATCATCTTCATGGCACTCCTCTGGACCCACACCAACGGTTCTATGTCCTTCCTGTGCTGGGACCCCAGAGCTGGATGCAGGGTTCCAGGTGGGCTCTCAGCAGAGCAGAGCAGAGCAGAGGGGCAGAATCCCCTCCTTGGCCCTGCTGCCCACGCTGCTTTGGATGCAGCCCAGGACACGTTTGGCTTTCTGAGCTGCAGGCTCACAATGATGGTTCATGCAGAGTTTCTCATCAACCAAGACCCCCAGCTCCTTCTCCCAGGGCCCTCACAACACTTGTCCTTGTTGACCTTTATGAGATTTGCACAGACCCACCTTTCAAGGCTGTGATCCCTCAGGATCACATTCGGATGGCATCCCTTCCCTGCAGCATCAGGACACTGCACTGCACAGCTTCGTGTCTTCAGCAAAACTACTGGGCCTGCACTCAATCCCACTGCCCACACCACTGACAAAGAAGATAAACAGGTGTTATACACAGATATTTCATATAGTTCCCAGGTTCCACTGCTTGTCAGCTGCGCACTTTTTTAAGAAAAAAAAAACTTAGATTCCTTGTATTTCACTTATCCACCCTCAGACTGAAAAAACGACCCAAACAAAATACCGCAAAAAACCACAAAGAAATGAACAAAAAAAATTCAACCCAATTTTTCCTAGTTAGGTTTAAGTCCTTCAGAAAAAGTTTCTCAGACAGTAGGGCTGAAACAATACTATTGGGTTTCTATTGAGGTATGCAAGAATATTGTTTTAACTTCATTGAAGTAAAAATTTCAACTTCTGTTTATACAGCAAGAATCAAGAAATGTCACCTTAGGTTTGCATGACTCAAAGAATGTCAGGAAATGAGAATCATATTGCCAGTCTCATAGCAACATGCAAATCACTTGTGCTACCAGTCAGATAGAAGCATGAATAAATTGGCATTTTACTTGGGTGGTTCTAGATAACTCCACAAGACAATGTGTTACCTCACACATTTATGGTAGCAAAAGATACATTTTTGAAATATTTTTGAGAAAGTGCTGAGTGTTTTCAGCAAATTGAAAATTAAGGTGTTTCAATATACTACAAAATTTCTAGGTATTTTCTAAAGACAGAGTATAATGAGACAGGCCAGCAATGTTGTGTGAAGAGTTTCTTGACTAAAGTAATTAAAAGAAATTCAACAACATACCAGAATGAAATTTTTAAAAATATATGCTTAGAACTCACAGATTAAGTTACACAGAAGCAAATATTTTGTCTTTCCTCAGTGTCCTAGTTTAGCAATGTGCATTTCTACAGAGTTGTCTTTATTACAGGAAAATCAGTGACCATGCACAGTACGAACTGTTCAGATACTCTAGTGGAGAAAATTAGTAGACTTTTGTCAGTTTAGGAGACTAGGAGGGTGAAAGGAGAGACAAGCAGCCCACCAGCATTGAAAGTGCATTTCCATATATCCTGAGGAACCCAATACAGGTAAACATCCGTCTCCCAAAATAATTGCATCATTGCTAAAATCATATTATTTCATGTGTGGCCTCATTTCCTCAATACTGACCTTGTGTCTCCCTCAAAAGTTGAAAGTGAGGAACAGAAATTTAATTTTTTCACTGTGTTTTTACCACCACCACCACTATGAAGGAAGAAAACTTGCTATATACCCATATCTCTGTTTCTGCCAGTCTCTTTCCCTTTAGCGATATTTGAACTTTATGTTCAATTTCAGCCAAATAAGACAAAGGAGTCTCAAAGGAAGTTTCTTGGAAATAGGCAGGCAAGAAAAAGAGAGAGGCCGCATTAGCGACTCAAAGATGGAGAGGCTGAGGCATGCATTCTGGCATTATTAATCACCTGAGATACCCCCAGAAAGAGAAACTTGGTGTTCCCCAGCAGTCTCTGAATATTTGAACTGCCAGCCAAGATTAGATTGGAGCTCATACCTATTAGACCCCATAAGGCACAGTCATCCACTGAGAACCAGGTCTTAATACCATTGTAGTTTCTGGAGGAACTGTTTTTCTCTCCCTCTCTCTTTCACAGTGCTGCTCTTCTTTCATTGTCTCAAAAATGAGCTTCATTCTTTGTGCATCTGTGATAAACTGTTAAAAGTCTTCTAAAACAGCCTCCATGCTTGTCACTCCTATTCCACTTTGCTTCTGTGGTGAAATGCAGCCTCTGAGCCCTTCTGTTCCCCATGCATTACTGCACCCAGCCCCTGGGACGAACAGCCTCTGCTTATCCATTACTTCATGCAAAGAACGAAGGCACTAGAGCCCAGCAGTAATAAAGGAGCAAGGATTACCTTCCGTGCAGGCTGAAAGGGAGTTTTCTCTGTCTTTCGTCACTAGGAAAGTATTCTCTCCCTACCTCATTTGACAAGAGAACTTCCTCCCTGCTCACTTGTCTGCCCCACAAAGACACTCCTAATCTGTAAGGGGCTGATTGGTCATTCATAATTTATGTGTATGAGTCAGGATACTCTCAAAAGCAATCTTCAACTAAGTTGAGCAGAGAAAGTGATACAAAGACAGGGACAATTAATTTGCAATGACTTCATCTCTAAAAAAGGGTATTATTTGAATTATGGATGGACATAGTTACTTGTATTTTGTATATAGAGTAATCTACCTCAATAAAATAATACTGTCTGATCAAAGATACATTTTATTATATGGAGTGTCTCAGGGAAAGAAAACATATATTTCACAAAGAAATTCTATTTTTGCACATTAATCCAGCAACACTAAAACAAAGCACAATGATTTTAATTTAAGCAAAATAATCAAAACTATTTAATTAAATCGAGGTTTTGTCTTATGGAACTTTTAAATATTTTATTCCACCAGCAAAATCTGCTGATGCATGTGGAAGATCTCTGTATCTAAAGCAGATGGAAACAGATTCTGGATACACATTGCCATCTTGTGGATCTCTCCCTGACAGAGCATGCTGCAGAAACCTGAAGGTTTGCTTTACGCGAGAACCACTCCGTTTGGAGCTAGTACTGGAGGTTTAACATAAAAGAGTTTTCTAAGATGCATAAGCAGCAGATAGTCATACACAGAGTGTGTTGCCAGACAGAATGCTGCAGTTCAGGCCTGCTGAATCTCTGTTGGGAAGTAAGACAAAAAACCTTTCACTCTTAAAGCACTGCTTCAAATCAGAAGTAAATCAAATAAATACACTTGTCTCTTCCATTTTACAAGAAGTATATAACTGCTAAAGTGCTCTGTTTCACATTTAAGACCACACTCAACAAGCAAAGGGACTGAACATTTATTGTGTTCAGAGACCTTTAGGGCAGGTTTGGAGAAGAACAGTGGGACAATGGGGAAAAATCTAAAGCCCTCCTAGTTAAAAACTAGCAATTTGTAGACACAGACATACAATTTTGTCAGCTTGATGAGTTTCCAGACATGACACTTCTTTCAAAAAATGAGATATTTAGCAACAAGCTCAGATGAGTCAGGGAGTTCTTTGTGGAGTGATCAATCTATATCAAATAAAGCAATCCACAGAAATATGAGTCCTATTACCATAACACAGAGGAAATAAAAAATATAGTTCTTCTGGCTCTTACTCCTTTGGTGGCCTTTTATTTGCTTTGTCTCTGTTTATTCTCATCATTAAGAGTAATTTCCAGCTATTGCACTTCAATTTTAGTTTCTTTGGGTTTTTTTCCTATAGAGTCAACTCAGAGATAAAGAAATGTTTTTGTCCTCCTGATACAGTATTAAACAACCTCCAAACTGCAAACTCCCAATTTCTTTTCTCCTGAGTCAACTAGTGTTAGCTCTAAAGCCTTTTTATTGTGAAGTAACAAAGCACAGAACACCCTCTAGCAATATTACTATTAAATGTATCAACTGGGACAGCCAGTAGACTACAGCTGTGCCAAAGACAGGAACAGTGCAAGAGATTGCAAGAAATTCTTCTGTACTTTGTTTTTGACAAAGGCTATCCTCACAGAAGTTTCATAATACTTAGATCAACAATTTGCAGAAAAGCTGATTGTCACTGTGATATTTTATGAAAAATCCCTTCATCAGGATTTTTTCTCCTGAGAAGCTTCAGAAAAGAAATGTAAACAATAATTATCTGCTGCTTTGGAATGTGGCAGGTGCTCCTTTGATTGGTTTAATGTAAATTGTTTTTACTTAAAATGACCAGTCCCAGTCCAGCTGTGTCGGTCACGGGTTTTTATTATTCATTCCTTTCCTAGGCTTGCGATGTATTTCTTTCTCTATTCTTTTTAATATAGCTTTAGTACAGCTTTCTATAATATCATATCATATCATATCATAATATATCAGCCTTCTAAAAAATTTTGGAGTCAAATTCATCTCTTCCCTCGTCCTAGGACCCCCAAACACATCGAGACAGATGAAAACTGAACCCCAAAAACAATGACAATGATGGACAGCCACTCTATTGTCAACACTAGGATGTGAGGTAGGACAAATATCATCCCCCACATGGAAATCAGACAAATGGATTCCCAGGCAGATAACATGGTTTGGCTGAGCGAGAAGATGTGGCTGCAGTGTGAAAAGAAAGGAGCAAAGATAAATCCACTGCACCTCAAAAGATAGCTTTGGGGTGACTCAGTGATACCTTCAAGCTTAGGCAAAGATGAAGACACCCACTTTTAATCAATGCAACACAGAGTATGCACTGCTCAGACTAGAGATTAAACAGATTAATTGGTAGCTGTGGTCTTTTTTGTAGATACCATCAGTGAAAAGAATAAAAACAGTCATTCTTTGCTGCAAGGTGATATCATCAGATGTGTCAGGAAGAGATGTTACAGGTGTGTACAGCAGTATACTGGTAAAAACAACAACATTAATATCACTGTTCACTAAGCAGAATGAGCACAGATTTGGACTGACATGAAGTTGAACTTGAGCAATGGCTGTGAAGAAGAGTTTGCAAACTACATTTAATACCACCTACAATCAATAAGTTCTTACTGAGTGTTTATTCAGTTGCTTTCATAAGCAGAAAGGAGAGGAACCATAAACAGAGATGCCAGAAGAACATGCTAGTAGTTACATGTACTTGATATATCAAGCATATTTAAATTTCAGCAAACTTCTAGGCAAAACTACACCCACTGATTGCAGTTCCATACAGATCAACTACATCTTGCATTATATACTTCTATGAATTTAGTGCTTTACACTCCAATTTTTATTGCAGTGTTTTTTTCTCAATTTTTGCTCCAAGGAGGAAATCATGTAATTGTTTTTTCCTTATACACCTTCTTTAAAATAATTGTTACTACCAAGCAGGATGGGCCCAATGAAATTAGGAAAAAATGTTCAGAATTCCACTCACAGACTGGGTTGGCAGATAGAATCAATCAACAACCTACATTATGAACTGAGTATTTTTGTTACCAGCATCATTGAAAGAATAAATATACTGTCACATAATGTCAGTGATTCAGAATGAAGTGTTTTAAATGTCAATTCTTGCAAGCTGTGGTGGCAAATGTTAGAAAAACATCTTGGGTTATTTTCCCAGTCACTGTATAAAGGTGATTCATTATATTCCCCTAATTCCGAAAGCTGTAACTAAAAAGAATATGTCTTCAGCACATTCACAACGCACCTCTGGCAACCACCATGCATTATACTCATACAGTGAACTAGTTAACAATGACAGCTGGCACTAAAATTTTCTCCCTAATTACAGCTAGTTCACAAATGCTCCGATTCTAAATACTATGGAACATGAAGTAGAGAATTTTACCTCATATATGATTTACTAGCATAATTTCTGCTGACAGTAGACATACAGGAACAAACAAAAATAATTCATCCCAGTAACATTCTTGTGCATCACAGTTTCCTTTGAATATAGCTCAGTATAAAGTTAACACTGAAACTTCCATAGCTACAAGAACAATCACGTTGTTGCTGTGCAACTTAGACTAAGCAAATTAGAAAAAAACCAAGCAGAACTACATAACTCAGAACTACATAACCATACCTGTCACACATTTGTATGCAGTGGTATGTCCTGTTACCTGAGAACTAGGTTTGATTTCTAGCACTCAGCAAGGATACACAGCAGAATATACACAGTAAGAGGTGATCTTGTAATTTCTAAGACAAAGTACATTGATACACAACCATACAAAACCTTTACCTAGAGCCCAGCATTACAGCCAAGAACATCTGAGAGTATCTAAGGCTTTGACCTGGAGGACAAGAAAAGCTCCTGGAGGAAATAGGTGCTCATAGAAGATAGAGACCAGGAGGCTCTGCCAAAAGATTCTTTTTGAAAGCAGAAGATGTTGGCATTCTTTTTTTTTTTTTTTTTTTCTGTTTTTTTTTTTTTTTTTTTGGGTTTTTTTTTTGTTTTGTTTTGTTTTTTTGTTTTTTTTTTTTTTAAATTTTCTTCCTAAGGAGAATATCAGATAAGTCTTCAAAAACAACAAATTGAATTGGCACTGTAGGCCTGTAATATCATTAAACACAGACCATCAACAGATCACAGCAGCCAAAAACAAGCAATAGGCCTCTGATCTGCCTGCACAACTGTGGTGTAAGGAGATTATCTCTGTTTTTAAAAGATTATAATTTATCCAGATTTTTAACATTATAACTAAACACAAATTTGGCCCAGCTTATTCAGTGGCCACTAGGGCTTGCAGTACACACGCAGCAATGCACAGATATGCAATGAAGTTGAAAAACTTGTTCTGACTTTTTACAAAGTGTGTACAATGAACATTAAACAATCCCCTGAAGTTCACACTGCCACTCCCCAGAATCACCGTCACAATCTCTATTATACACTGCGCTTTGTGGAATGTTAATGACTATTTAAACTAATTCAGAGTGGATGTGTAAATAATCAAGGCAGTGACAGGGATACAGCATATTATAAGTGCAAATTGTACTGCAGCATTATATATTCATTTTCCTTCTTTATTTCATGAGGACTTTTTCGTTCTGAATTTGAAAGAAAGGCTATTTTTGATAGCCTTGGGGGACAGAAAATGAGGTTTCCACATCAAAATGGTTAAGATATATCCATAGGCCAATTTTGATTCAGGAAAAAGGAAAAGCTGCTATGTACTAGAATACCATGTCAAAGTCTGGGGAGATCAATTGAATCATAAAGCGAAGGGATAGGAAGCTTCATTAAAAGTGTGGTATATGGAAATTCCATGTAAGCCACAATGTTTTGCAACCTCATACTTGTGCTCTAAATCTCTTTGCAGGATTTCAAAGAATTTCAGCACCAAAGTGAAGTTTTAGCTGGGCAATAGGAAGCAAAGTGATGTAAATATCCAATTGCTTACATAACTAGAAAGACTGCATTCATGATATGCAATCTGCATTAGCATATATCACTTTTTCTTTCCATGTTCTGAAAAATAACCCAGCTAATACATCAATCAGAAGTAGAGTCTGAGGACTTCTTTTTCTGGAGTTCACTACAGCTTCCATTTATTAACTCAAAAGTGCATTATTGTCCTTTCTAGTTGTTAGATTTTTTTTTCTGACAGGGTTTCTTGTGGCTTGAAAGAACCAGCATTCAGACAGTCTTCATTTTAGGCTGTGGCAAACTAGAGTTAATCGAATCTACTCCATCCTGGCTTTATGCCTCTATTCTCTTAGTGGGCACCTTCCCCGAATCACCACTCCAGTAAAGCCCAATCTAAAATTAACTCATAATTGGACAAATATATCTTCTGATAAATGCTTCCTTGAAAAGGCAGTCACAACCTAAATTTCTTTTTTTTTGTCATAGCAGGCACTTGCACAAAATTGAACTGTGAATTCTTTACCAAATGTATTGACACAAAAACATGCACACCTGGCAACTACCAAGTACCCAGAAGAACCTACTTGATGTCAGAGTAAGTTCTGCTCTGTCTGAAGGAGAAGCAAGAGCTTCTAAGAAGACATACTTTTCCAACACACACACGAACACAAGATGTTAAACCTAGGGACACAGCTAGATTTTAGATACTCTAAAACACCTTCACACCCTGGTGTTAGACATGGCTCTATGTTTTAATTTGAGATACATTAAATACAGCACACTATATTTGTAGAGAGGAAGTTCTTGGCTAGAAATGTGTTCACATTTCTATACGACTTTCTCATCTTGACTTATCAGACCCATTCATTTCTTTCTTTGTCATCCTTACATGCTCAAAGAAGCACAGTGGCAGGTAAACTGGCTGCAACAAGAACGGTGATTTTTCCAGCGCAGTGATTTTAAAACTGTTGCTGCTTCGGCTTTTCAAAATGTCCGTGGAGTGGAAGAATGCTGAATGCATATGCAAAGGTTAGAAACAGAGTATTGGGGAAGGGAGGAAAAGGAGAGCCAACTAATCGAAATAATTTAAGTAAATCAGGTTGTTACCTAGCTCTCCTTGATGTTTACTCAATTTATATCATCTTCTTCCCTAATTAAAATAATGGGGATTTTTGTTAATTTTTGAGCAGATGCATAACCTGCTTTTTTACTACCCTGTACAAATAATTTTAAAGCCAGACAGCCAGACTCATTCTTTCAAGCTGCAATTCTGGGAAAAAATTCTGAGCAAAGAAAATAAACCAGGAAAGGCTTCTGTTGCCTGCACACAGCTCCTGCCAAATGTATTCCAGCAGGATTTTATTTTACCAGCAGGACTTCATTATACAAGTATTTTAGCAAAAAAATTATGCAGCTAAAGGGCAAGATAAAGACTGTAGGAGCGTGGGGGGGAGGGGTCAAGAAAACCTAAAGACTGAAAAACAAGAAAGAAAGAAAAGTAAGACTAAGGAAGCAGAAGAGCCAGTCTTTTACTGAAGCCACATAACAAAAATAAGATTACACAACATCAGCCACATCCAGTCTGACTGAAATTTCAACACCTGAGCAGTGCTGGGCTGTGCTTTCCTGACACCATGTGGTTCATCTGTAGAGGTGCATTCTCATGAATGACTGAACAGCCCTCAAAGAGCTGTTCAAAGGAAGCTTGTATTAAAAGGTGTTTTCAAATCCAGTGGTCCTCAGCCCACTCTCGGCTGTATTACACGTCCTAGGATGGTCTTTCATAAAAGAGCCACATTATGCCACCTAAACTTTATTTTCATTTCACTCCAGCCCTTTATATTTCAAATTAATTTTCTTTCATTTATACTCAATATTGTTTTCAATTCAGAAGTCAGATTAAGCATTTTGAAAGATCCTAAGAGGAACCATATGCACATTCTGTGAAATGAAACACTTACAATTATAAAAACTAATTCACAGCAACAAAAAAGCCCCAACAGAAGTCAAACCCAAGCCTAACATGTAACAGACTTGACTCCTCCCATACTGATATTAGATAAGCAAGCCAGAAAACAAAAAAAATCAGCCAAGAAGAATTGCAAAATAAATTGACAGCATGATCATCATTTTGAGACCATTTGTGCCCCAAATTTAATGATTACTGAGACCCAGATGTGTTTAGACTCTCTCAGCTGTAAAAAAACTGCTCTTATTAACTATGATCACCATTCAGGAAAAAAAAAAATCCACTTTCCTTTGAAATGTTTATGTCTAATTAACAATTAAAATGAGTACAATTATGTTTATTTCTGCTTCATGTAATGCAGCCATCATCACAGCTCTTATGCATTTTCAAATCTTTAGGTCATTCAATGAATGCTTCACAATGGACCCTGAAATCCTTGCATCTCCAGTGGACATTTAAATCAAGCATATTCAAATTCTCATCGTCTTGTTAATTTCTTTAATTTTTAACCTTTCTATTATAATTCTGTCAGCAGTAACATACACACAAAGAAAGATTTTCCTAACAGGCAAGAATTGCAAATTTCACCTTAAATTCATGTTTATTTCATGCATTAGCTTTCATCCATTAGCTTGAAGTCCCAGTCAGGTGACTTCATTGAAGAACCTTTCTCATCTGCCCTGAGCTTTTTAACTACAGCATTTACATCTTGATCTTTTGCATCAAGATGTAAATGTAAAAAAATTAAAATATTAAAGTCTCTTGAATGGATAATAGAAGTCAAATAAGAGACTATGTAGAATCATGCAAAACACAGCAACTTCTGGTAGTGTATTTGTTTATGAAAAGGAAATTAACTGCAGCATTTGCACCAGATAAAACTGGCAGTTTCAGATATAAATCATTACAACAGCTTTACTCCAGTGATGATCAGCATTTCCTCAGTCTTCATATTAACCCACTGCTTTGCAAGACTCATCTTTGGTAATTGAAGGCACTTTCTTTCTTCAAAGAAAGTCAATGTCAAGAATATATCATTATCTTATATAATTTCTGAATAGACTCACTTCCAATTACATTTATTTTAATTTTTGTCCTGTTTTCAACTGTTATGTCCAGTGGACACTTAACATCCTCAAGGAGGAGCCATTTTCAATGAGACATTTCTACTAACAAACAAGAAATGAAAGTGATTTCTATTACAGTATTAAGTATTTCATAGATATCAAGTAACAAGATGCAACTACAGAATAAATAAAAGAAAACACAATTTACTATTTAGGTAGAACCTGAACCACCCTGAGATGTCTGTGGAATCCCCTCAGTAAAAGTTTGTCTTGCAGGGGTACAGCATGCTATGCTGAGAGACCTACTCAGCTGGTTTTGGGCTTAAATGTGCGGGTTTCTGTACCCAGGAGCTGCAAGTGTGCCCTGCAGGGAGGAATGCAACATCTGTGCTGTGTAGTCACAGCTGTTTCAAGCTGGCTCTGCAACCACTGTGCACCCCATGTCCCACACCAAAATTTCAACCAACGCATGGTGCCTCTGTTCAGACATGTTTATAAAATGTGACAGCTGCCAGTAAAGGATGAACAGAGAAGGCATATGAAGGGGATATTGTTGATGGCATGGATGCAGATGTGCTCTTCAGAGGCTCTCCATACGCAGAGGAGCTGCTCTGAAGGGACTGCAGCCCACAGTAAGGATGCCCAGAAGGGACCGTGGCCCACTAGTGACACACACTAGAGCAGGGTCACCCCTGAAGAGCTACAGGCCATACCTAATCACTACCAGTAGCAAGGCATTTCCAAAGGGACTATGACTCACAGAGAACACATGCCAGGGCAGAAACTTCCCAAAGAAATGGCTAACCATGCATAAACCACACTGGGGCAGAGGAATGCAAGAGGAAAATATTGGCAGAAAGAAAACACTAGGTGTAAAACCCCAACTCCAGCTCCCCAGATTGTGACTGTTTTGCTTATGAATGGTCCCTGAATGGAGCCCCACCAGTTCAAGATAATCTTAGAAGAGATCATTTGAGAGGTACATGAAAGGTGGATCCCCCACTGGCTCTTTCTGCACACTCAGAGATAATAGGTTTGTTTCAGGTCTAGAATTAAGAGTTTCACAAATATTTGTTTCCCCCAAGTGCTACTATATACTCTAATCTTCTGAAAGACTACTAAATCTGAAAGATTATTATGTGCAAGTCACACGAAATATATCCTGCATGACTTCTTTTTAAGGTAATGAGTAACTGTCAAATAGTACCTGTTACTAAGTTAGATAGCAAGCATTAACACTAATGACTTCATAGGTAGTATCCTCACCTCTATGATGTAGTATTAAATAATATGCCAGCATGGTGTCAGGCTGAATTATTGGCTTCACTGTCTTTTAGAAGCAATATTAAACTTATATCTGAAGTATTTATGGTCCTCAGAGAACTCCTCTGCACTGTGAACAAGGTTTTCCCTGGAGTTCTGACTAAATCACATTTTTGCAATTGCATTCTGTCAAACTAAATTTTCCACTGCATTTTTGTTTAAATACTCTACACTGCTTTGCCTCTTATCGCCAACTTCTGTGATGTAGTTGTGCACACTTTTAGAACCCCATATGTCAAGAAGTGCTTGACAAGGTCACGCCACAGCTTCAATAAGAAAAGTGCTTTTATTTCACTCGGAATTGAGAAGAGTGGTACAACTACATTTCCCCCTAGAAGTATAAGTCATGCACTGTTAATTTGAAGTGGGACAGGCCAAAAATTGCAGCATTTACAGAAAGCATTAAGAAGTTGTAGCCAGTGGTTACTTCAGTATTGTCAGTTTTAAATAAAGGTCACTTTTGATGCAGAATTTTTTCAAAGGTGATTCTGCAAAGGTCACACTGCTGATTCTTTCTAAGTAGAATTTGGATTTTTACATTCATGGTCATTATTTTCAAGCTTCTGCTTGTTACAGAAGCAGAACCAGCAACTTTCTAATGAAAGCTTGTGATTCCATGTTGACGTGTTTCTGATGTAGTCAAGAGAACTAGTAACAGAGATTTCTGCACGCATGACACACTATTTTCCCATCCCCTACATCTTCTACAAGCCTTCCAGTGCATGTGCTGAGGCATGCTATACTTAAAAGCAAACCACTGTTCCGACCCCACAAGAGTCTCAAAAATGTGCAGAAGCAGATACTGCATCCTGGAAAATGGAATTTTCATACCCACAGCAGATAGCTCTTCCACTTCATGTGTGACACCTCTTTCTAAGAACTTGAGGAAGGCATGAAATCTTTCTTGGATTACATAAATTATTTAAATTTGTGTGGAAAACTGCAGACATACTGTGTCAACCTTTTTGTGTAAAGACTGGTCAAGCCAGCTGTTGACTCCCTGTTCTTAATGCTCTTTTTCTCTGGAACTGGAATCTAGTAAATAATTTGCTCTTGTCACCAGAAGATTGTCACTTGTTTCCTTCAATAAAAGCAGAATCCTTAGGTAAATTTCAAATTAGATAAAAATTCTTTTATCTAAGTAACATCAGAGATAACAACAAAGATACTTCAAGACACTTTATCACCTGAAGTTCCCAGACAAAGCTACAAGCATGTCCCACTGAAGACTTCTCACAGCTTGTCTACAATATGAGTTACAGGTCTTCTGAACACTCTCATGTATTTACATGTCTTTTCCTAGAGAATTATTCCTTATTCTGATTTAGTCTCATTATTTGAAAGTTATTTCAGATAAACAGAGTTCAAATAAGCACAACTACAAGTGGACTTATCCAGCAATAGCTACAGAAATTAAATTTACGTCTACTTTAGTCAGAATTAACTTTCAAGTGTGAATAATCTCCTTATTACATCTTCCGAAGCAGAGGCTGAATTACAATGACCTGTTTAGAATACAGCTACACATATATACAAGCAAAAATAACTAAAAACTATGATTTTCATAGTACTTTATCAAAGCTTTTATGCAAAAGTCACTGCCACAAGACACAGGCAGAGGACAGGCCACAGAAGCAGCATTGCACAGAAGCAGCATTCCAAAGCAGATACACACACATGTGAAAAATGTATAATGGAGAAAAAGAACAGTCATACATGTATTTTCAAGTGGACCATACCTCCTGAAGTCATTTTTTGAGTAAGATAAATATTTCCATAGACTAAGACAATAAAAATTTGTGTTACAAATTTGTTTAAATAAATAAATAAATTAATACAAACAATCCCTGCCTAGACTCGCCTGCTTTAGCAATTAACAGTCCACTAAGCAGTAGAAAGGAATAAGAATTCTTCAATTCTGATTCAATCTTTTCTGTCATAAGGGCTTTTCATTTAATAAAAACAACACAGCAATTACTACCCAGAAAGGTAGTAAATTACATTAGCAAGAACAAATTACATTAGCAAGAACAAATTCCTGCTGGTGCAGCAATTCCAGACATAGTTGTGTTGATCCCATTTGGACTGTAAGCCAGATATTTTCTCTCTTCTGATATTTTCAAACAACAACTAGTACTTCTTTAAAGGATTTCCCTTCATAGAATTAATGATAGCAGCACAGAAACATGTATGTTTTGCAGACGGATTGTTATGACACCTAGCTAATATATTTGTATGATCAAACTGATACTGATAGCACTACGGTTCTCTTTCAAGACATTGGAAACCATGGCAGGGCCACAGCTTGAATGCTACAGTGCCTAATGAGAATTTTTAAACAGGGGTTGTTGATCATTCTCTGGAGAGAACACGAGTCAATTCAGTTTGAAAAAAACTTGACTCATGTATTATGCAGAAATGGCAGTAGCTGCATTTAACAAATGATTGATGCATAAACATCAGCATCAAGAAAACAAAGGTAAAATTGTTGCAAACATTTTATTGAGGAACAATGAGGAAAATAAAAAAAAAAAAATAGAGCTTAGAGGGAATTTTCATTCCTTTCCCATTATTTTCTTCCTTTTTTTTAACAGATTTTGGGTTTGTGCACTTTATTCTTCAGCTTTTACATGTGAAATCTTAGGTTGCAGACAGAAGGACACTGCACATTCTAACTTACAACATGAAAGATGATGATGTAATGAAACATCAGTACATAAATTTGAATTAATTTAAATGACCTTTCACCAATATGCAAAGAAAGATACACTTGTTTTACATTTACAGACATTTTAGTTAAAGAATTTGTGGTTTAGCTGGTATGTTAATATATATTAATTTATGATTGTCTCCAACTAAAGTACCTTCCATGTATCTATATTTGCCTTTTTATTCTGATCTTCACTTTTACTGCTAGCATTGTGCATAAACGAATGACTGTATTAAAAATATATTAAAAAGATAATTGAAAATAGGAATTGAAAATAGGGAAAGAATAAATAGCTTCATTAAGAAAGAAAAATCTGAAGCAGATTGGCATCTTTGTTGAAGTATGTAACATAATTACGGTGCAAACAATGGAAGGAAAACCAGCTTTCTTGTTTAAACACTGAAGATTCAGAAGGGGCCGTACTTTTGAGCCTTAAGCCAATGATCATCTCTCAAAGTGCAAAACGCAGGATCCACACCAGCATCCACATGAACACCAGACCGAAAAAGCTTTCAGGGCTAGGCCCTCCACCTCAGCTCCAGCATGAATTTTACCAGCTGTAGTAGAAGCTTTCATTGTTAACAAACCAAACACATTATTTCCACTGGAGAGGATTTTAAAGGCCCTCCTAGGAGAGCCAGCTGGAAAGCTGTAATGTCTAAAGCTACTGATTAAGGGTTCACATGGGCATTAGACACTTTATCTTCGCACTCCTTTTCTTAATTTAAATAGTTTCTTAAGAAAGTACCCACTAAATGAAAACTGTGGCTTACTTCATCAGCGTTTGGCACATACATCATCTCAGTCAGTCAATATTAAGAGAGGTAACAATTTTTAGCCATTTTGAAAGGCAGAAGAGTGAACATGGGTCATGGATTTGTAGTCCTTAGGATACAGTCAGGCAAGCTTGTGAAAAAATCAAATCTACCTCTTTATAAGAACTGGCCTGGGTTTCTAATTGATCCCTCTAGCAAAGAGGCTCAAGAGATATGTCTGATGCTAAAGTGATGCTACTCTTAATTATATACCAAGAAATAAATGAGATCTGTTTCAAGAGTGTGCTATAATTAGCACAAGCTATTAGCCTCCAGCGAAAATTTTATACTTTCCACTGGTCTCAAGAAGGAAATTCCTAACTGTAGCTAAATATCAATGTTGTCATAAACAAAAGAGCCATTTGAACTGAACCTACTGCTAAGCATGCATCTAACTCTCTATGAACATAGAAAATAGAAATAGTAGCTGGGAACTACAACCTTCTCACAACATGCTTTTCCATATAAGCAAAAAATGAACTGGGGGGGGTTGGGGGAAGAAGGGGAGAAGTTAAAAAAGGAATAGTATCTAAAGTTTTCAATACGTTTCTGTTTACCTTACAAGACACCAGTCTTAAGTAAGGCTTAATTCTCTCTGGACACTCTATGAAATCACCTCTGCTTTTTTTCACATTCTTTATTTTTTAATCTTCTTATCTGGTTTACACTAATGATAATTAACTTACTTTCTAAGAGTCTTATTGCTAACAAGATACAAGACAATTCTGTTTGGCCTGTCTGGATTGTAGCATATCTTTTATTCACTTTTTGACCATGTCTCATCTATTTCAATAGTATTTTGCTACCTCTCAGTTGTTTTAAAAAATATTCAAACCAGTGGCACTTAAATAAACAGCATCTTCACAATAATTTACCATGCTTGACTCATAGATGGTCATCTCTGTTTCTCATTTGCAGCACAAAGAGTAGGTAGCAGCAAAGCAGAAATAGATCAAATTCAGAGAGTTCTTAGGAAATGCATTAAAAGTTCTCTTTGTGCCTTGAGGCTATATTAAATAAAATGTGCATGTTTCACTAAATACTGTTATTTTGTTGTGTAGTAAAATTTGTACTACTGCTGTCTCAGTAGGGTTTGCTTTACAAAACTAACTATATCAGATTTAACAGGAAAAGTATTTTCTCTCCATATGTCATTATAATCCCTGAACTATTTGAGTAGATTTTAAATTACATTTCCATTATCTGTGTTCTGAAACAACAGTTAGTCACAGACTGATACTCTGATACTGAAGCCAGACTTACGATGTCCTTTAGTCTGGTAAATAATCTTGAACTTTTAAATGGAGACAAGAAGCAAAACTCAGACAAGATTTGAAACGGTAATAACTCCCCCTTCAGGGAAAAAAAATCAAATAGCCAATCTCCCCTCAATAAACAAATACACAAAAGTACAAACCAAACCAAACAAAAAACCACACACACAAAACCAACCAACCAACCAACCAACAAACAAACAAACAACTACAGAACACAAAACAGGAAGCAAAACTAATGAGAAATAACATCAGGATGAGAACACAGAGCAGGTAGTGAAACTGGAGATGAACCCACCTCTTGCAAAATTACTTTCAAGGTGCAAATTACTGTCCTTGCTGGACAGTAATTGGAATAAAAGTTTTTAAAATGCCTCTCAGTTGCCCCATCTCTGGGTCAGGAAAAGGGTATTGTCCTTGCTGGTTGGAAGAATCACTCCATGATGCTATTCTATCATACCTCCAGGATATTGTGACACTAAGGCAACAATGAAAGGCAGATGTAAAGGAAAAAGCCTCTTATCATAGAATCATAAAATAGTTAGAGTTAGAAGGGACTTTAAAGATCATCCAGTTTTGCCCCCTGCCATGGGTAGGGAACCTTCCTCTGCACAAGGCTGCTCCAAGATCCATTCAGCTTGGCTTTGAATACTATCAGAGACAAGGAGTCCACAACTTCTCTGGGGTACTTCTCTCACCATCCTTGTAAAGAACAATCTGTCTTATCTACAGGACAGTACATATTTTTACTCCTTTGTAATTACAACAACAGTTTAAAAGCAACTGATTCTTAGCTGGTGTTTAACATGACGTTTTTCCCTGGAATTGTAAACACTAATTTATTTTTGCTGATAAGTAATAACCTTGTTATCTCTAGCTAAACAATATTAGATTAACAAGAACAAATATCCTTGTGTTAAATAAACAGTACATTGTGTAGTAAATTGATAATAACGTGTTGCTTTACAAATAAACACCAAATACTTTAGGCAGTGCATTTATGGTATTGATACAGGCCACACTCTCTTGTCAAATATTTTGTGCAGCTGCAGTATACAAAGGAATTAAGGTTGCATAATTACAGCTGGTATTTTGTTTCACTAGTCAATACAGAACAAATAAATTAACCACCATCTTTGTGTAATTACTATTTGCCTCTTGAAATGGTAAGAATTTGAATTTCTTATCCACAGTACAAAGTAACCCAACACTTGATTAATTAAATATTAGCTAAGTTTCCCTCTACAACTGTAAATTGCACTTCAATGAAGAGAGTGACTTGCATCCTGAATCAAAATTAATAATGTAAATGCACTGATTGATTCTCCTTAGGACAATGAAAAATACATCACTGTGATGAATGCGTTTTTTTAAATTATCCATATTTCTATAATTGTGAGCTATAAAGAAAAGAGAGGAAGGGAAATAAAAGGAAATTTCCCTATTCACAGCACACATTGAAAAATTATATAGTTTTAGTAAACTGCACATTTAGGCAGTTAGTACTATCTGTCCAGCAGATATGGATTCTTTCTTCCCAACTAAGTAAAACTTACATCTACACTTTTGTTAAGCGTGTGTTAATGAAAGGTATTAAGTTTCAGCTTTCAAAACGTGACTGCTAATTTTTAGTGTTTCCTCTTTCAGAGAACATGTTCGAGTACAACTGCCTTTGCTTCTGTTCTTTCTCAATAAAAGTGGGGGTGACAACAATTTGTATTTGTATTCTCACAACACTTAAGATTCTCTACCAAAAGACAGAAACATGCTGCTTGAGGGGTTCTAGAGAATGCTTTGGCAAATACCCTCAGAAGAAAGTTGTTGTTCCTCACTTGTATACTGCTGAAACCAGTTGTTAAGGATGTGCTTCTTCGGCTAGTTTAAGGAGGCCAAATTACATAAAGCAAAGTCTGCAGGCAGTCTTCACTGACCTAGTAGGAATGATTACCACCTCTCCCAAACAGGCAGAGTGCCTCTCTTGGGCTCCTCAGGAGGTTTCATTTCAAGTCAAGAAAGAACAAGCCCTCTGGATGCACAAGGTCAGCTATGTGCAGACTGAGCCAGGGCAGCGTCCTCTGAGCTTGTGACACCACAATGCCCAATTCTTTTCATCAGCAGTCTCATCCCAATGTGTGCTCCCTCTCAGAGGCTGCAGCAGGAGATTCCCTACAGCGATATGACCGCCTCCTTTGACTTCCAGCTGAAGTGGCAAAGGCCCTGGTTTAAGCTCTACTGATAATCGAGTCCTGAGCTGTGCCCCTGAGTCCTGCCCAATGCTTCCCGGTTTTACTGCAGGCATAGCACAACATGATCACCTATCCACTTCAACTTCAAGAGGAAGACCAAAGCTTGTCAAAAGCTGTCAGTTCTCTGCCTTGCTATGTCCTGCAGTAGTCTAGGGTAGGCAGCACATTCCCATCAGTACTGCTGAGGGAGCTGCAGGGCTGCTGCACACAGCGCACAGTTTGGTTTATGAACTGCCAGTGGAAGAAATGTGTTGGACAGCATACTGATAACTAAACAAGGAAGTCTGATGAAAACAACTGCCCATATTCTTCCAGAATCATAGAATCACTTATGTTGGAAAAGACCTTAAAAATCATTGGGTCCAACTGCATCAAGAAGAATTTTAAGTTTCACGACTTTCTGAACTTCCTTACTAATCTTTACTAATTTGAATTCATCATCTTTTAAATCAAAGTCCTTGTGAGGACATATTGAAATGCAAGACTTAAGCTGTTCTATGTGCTCAGTCCTGGTAATACAAAAGCAGTGCCTTAACCCAAAGCACAGGGGATGTAAGTTTGAATCACTCTAACATATAGACCCTGGGACAGTCTGCCAAGAGAAATTTTGGAATTAATATAATCAGAGGGTTTCACAAAGCAGAATAAATTCTGGGTATCTCCCCATTCCTATTCTCTCTGATATTTCTCTTTCCTCTACCCGCTAAGAAAAGTAGTCTTATTCTCATAAGCTTTCAGCTGACAGAACACTCTAAAATACTACAATACTCTTCAACGACCTAGTGTTTTTCTTATTATAAGAACTGTTCACTCATTTCTTCGTGCATTCGAGCATCTGCTATTCAGCTGTCAAGAGAGGGTGAAGCTCTGCTTTTGCATGAACAGGGACACGTGTTTGGTGCGGTTTTTGTCTGATTCAGCAGTTCCGTAGCTCCTCGAGAACAGTTTTCCATTTCGCTCACGGCCCTCTACAGGGCTGCGGCCTCCCGCAAAAAGAACGCCGACCTCCAGGGCGGTACGGCATGTCACTGCTCCTGCTTGCACACCATTCCTGGGAAGCTCCGGGTGACTCTCCTGTGTTCCCCGGGCACAAACTGCACCCCTTCTCTGGCTGACGGACGCGCAGCTGTTTCGGCCGCAGGTCCGTCGCTCTCTCCATCCGAATCCCCTGGCTCCTCCTGGGCCACGGCGCGGCTGCCCGAGGTCGCTCCCACGGCCGGGAACCAGCCGCTCCGCTCCATCCCGGCCCCGTCGCTTCCTCGCCGTCGCACAACGCCCCGCGCCTTTCCGCTCCAGCTCCGCCTTTCCCTTCCGCGCTCCCATGGCCGGGCCGCCGGCGCCCCCGGTCACGCAGCAGGTCGGGCGGGCGCGGGGCTGCGGGCGGCGGCCGGAGCAGGAGCAGCTGCGGGAGGCCGCCCGCTGCCTGGTGCTGGACGCGGAGGGCAGGAGCGTCCCCTTCCAGGCCCTGTACGCGGAGCAGAAAGCCATCGTGCTGTTCGTGCGGGTGAGGAGGGGCCGTCGCGGGGCGCAGCCCGGCTCCCGGGGCGCTGTGGGAGGGCGGCGGTGCGGGGGCTTAGCACGGGCTGCGCTGGAGCGCAGGGGAAGAAACACAAAGGAGAGCCGTGCTGCTCCTGAGACCCCTGTGCTTTGGTGAAGTGAAACTATTTACCAGAAAGGAAATACTTCTTCAGCCGGGTGTTTAGGGAGGCAAGTATCTTGTTCCTTGATTTCCCAGCTGTCGAGCCAGCTATCACATTCCTAAAATATCTAGAGATAAAAATATTTGCAAGGCTAGAGGCCCAGTGTCCTTGCTCAGGCTTGGGTTAAACCAGTATCCTAATTCAAATTTGGTGTCTGGAATCTTTCCCATTCCTTGTTCCTGATCAACTCCGAAGTGGTGTGTGTCCAAAGTCTGCTACTTCATATTTATGCAGTTGTATCTGTTTCTGACACATTCAATTGGGTACCTTGCAGAATTTTTTGTGCTACACCTGTAAGGAGTATGTAGAAGATCTGGCAAAAGTCCCCAAGGCATTTTTACAAGTAAGTACTCTGCTCTTAATGTGTTTGTGGCCGCAATCAAGCAGATCTGTTATGTCCAGCTACACACTTACATAAAGCTTCGAGGAATAAAAAAAAAATTACTCAGAAGTGCTTTCATTGATTGCTACAATAGCAATAATGAATCTGCCTAGGAGACACAGGAAAGGATTTATGGCACTACACGCTCTATTAGAACAGCATTATTTCTCCCTGCCCTGTTAGCTTAGTGCTCTTTTTACTGTTGTGCTCAGAACAGTTAGACAACATCTGACAGGCATTTCTTTCAGTATTAGGAGTGCCCTGGACAGCTGTCTTCTGACTGCTAACTACTGCTCTTTCCATTATGCTAGTAGAGCCGACTGATGTGCACGGAGCAAGATCAGAAAATTGATCTGGATTAAAAATAGTATCTTTTTCTATGGTGATTTGTAAGCTGCATTAGTAGTGTGTCCTGCTCTCCAGAGCAGCTGCACAAACAGGAATGACAGTGACAGAAAAGAGAAATAGAGTGGGCAGGGGTTGCTATCGACCTGTGTTTTTTGGCTGGTAGGAGACGCCAGAGAAGACAATGATCTCCTGCTAAATCTGGAAGGTCAGACTGTCTCTTCTAGACTGCTGATTGAAATTCTGCCATACTTTGTTCCCAACAGCAGCATAGCCAGAGTCTCAGGTCATTGCTGATGACAATTGACATCTAAGCTCATCTGAGATGGACTAGGAATTTGAGGGAAAAAAGGGGCAATTTCTTTGTCAGCTTCCCTTCTCAGAACAAATATTTCTAAACTGTTTGATCAGTGTTACTCAAAAGGACATTTTCTTAATTTGGCTCCTCAAATAAATATATCTAGAGAGTCAAAAATGTCCACACTTTTCTTAGTGCAAGTGTTCTGGTTTTAGGGGTGTTTCTTTTCATAACAAGCAAAATTATTTTATATGGGAAATTATTCTATATGGGAAAGGCAAATACATAATAAAACAACCTTATACTTATGAACTGGTTTTAGTGACATTTAAATGAACTTCAGTTTTCGGCTGTGTTTTACAGACTCAGGCCTAAGGCTGCACCTGCAAAAAACAGCAGTGCATATAAATGCAAGTTATATCTATCGATGGGTCCATATATGTAAATCCCAGATGTTTGGGCATCATCATTTTTGTGCTTCTTCTTTAGATGTAGGTGCAATTGAGTGGAAATTTTGAGTTTCCAAAATCATATCATGTTGCAATTAATTGAAAAGACAATCCTACAAATGCTACAGGAAACTTAAAGTTTACCCAACTGTAATTTAAAAGTTATCTTTAAAAATAATGGTTCACTTAAAAAATTAATGTAGTTACTAACTGCGAGTGATACACAAAAGTGCAGTCTCCAAACATGGAAGTTATGTTAACGTCAAATAATTTTAAGTCAGTGCACTGCAATCACTAACTCGGCACACCAGATTCTGCTAATGTTTTGAAGTCATGTAGGAGCACCCAGTTCCTCTTTACAGCTTCAATACCCATGTTCTGTTCTAGGAATCAAATGTGAGGCTTATAATTATTGGACAGTCATCATATCATCACATCAAGGTAAATAAAGTAGTCATTAAATACAATGTATCCTCTATTATCTTAATGGTCTGTATTGAGGGATTTGGTTTGCATGAAAAGGTGGTCTTCTGCAAAAATAAAAAAGGATAGTATTCATGAGGCAATTCTAATAGTAATACATGACTAAAGCAAATAATTAAAACTTGCAGTTTAAAAACCACCAGGGGTTGCTAAGGAAACATCTTTTCTTGATTTCACTGGAAGCTTTGTTTTAAGAGAAGCTTTGAGGCTAAAAATTTTCCACTTTGACATAACTAACCAATACAGCGTTTTCAAATAAGAGGGGGGAGCATGGAGCTGGCAGGATGTCAGTATTTTTGCTGTTGTTAGTAGACCCTAACTAGTTACTGCATTAACCTTACAAATATTACTTTATTTTTCTGTGTCACTGTGTCTATGCCTATATTTTGCAGCCCTTTTGCAGTTTAACTGGGTATCCACATGAAATGTATGTAGATCCGCAAAGGGAAATTTATAAAATACTTGGGATGAAAAGAGGTGAAGGTAGTAAAGCATCAGGTAAGAATAATTTTCTCACCTTATTTAGACTTTCACAAACAAAACAAAAATGCTCTGATAAAATAGTATGATCGCAATGTAAAGAGAAATTTATTTGCCCACCAGACTGTCTCTCATAGGCTATATTTTCTGAAAATACTGGTAATCAGGAATATCTAAAGTATTCATAGCAGCTGTTAATTGTTGTTGCTCTTATATACTTTCATATTTCTAGATAACAAGTGTTTTGTGGTTTTGTTTAGTTCGGAGCCCTCATGTGAAATCAAACATTCTTCTGGGAAGCATTAGGAGTATATGGAGAGCAATGACTAGCCCGGCTTTTGATTTTCAAGGAGACCCTGCTCAGCAGGGAGGAGCTTTGATTATAGGCCCAGGTGAGCTGCTTTTTTGTGTGTGAAAGTTACCACTGTCTCCTTCAGCTGTTTGCTGCCATTTCGCCTTCTGTCCCTGTGGGTCCCAAGGAGACAGTCTGGTGTTGAACTGCGTGATTTCTGTCCCATGGAGAAATCTGCAGAGTGTCATTGTGTAGTCCCATCTCCCACAGAGGTGGCACAAACCTGATCAGAGCCCTGAAAAAATTGGTTGGATTGCCGAAGGAACAACTGCCTCGAAGTTTGGAGGGTTTTCTTGACATCGTGGTATTTACCTACATGCTGCTCTCACATTTAATAAAATTTAATTTAACCACATTTAATGTGGTTTTATTAGAGGGATAGAGCATGAAGGGGGAATTGCAACATGACAATCATCTCATTATTAGGAAACATCCGGCTACAGCAGATTTAAACTAGTTAAGTGCCTCAATGTTCCTTGCTTCTTTAATATAATTAAAAAACATTTTGTCATTGTTTAAAATACAGAATATTGTGCAGTCTACAGAACTAGTACACATTTGTGTGATAACTGGTAGGTAGTCAGAATGCTGCTTCAATTCACTTACATCTTTGAATAAATAAATATGTTATTCAATAATTTACATATTATTCTCATTCCAGGCAATGAAGTTCATTTTTTGCACCTTGATAAAAACAGGCTGGATCATGTTCCCATTAATACAGTCTTGCAGCTGGCAGGAGTTAAACCAGTGAATTTCTCAAACAAACACCAGATTATTGACATATGACACTGACTTAATATATACTTTTCTTTCTATTTGTGCTCTACAAGAATAGTTCTCCAGTGAATTACAACAGCATTGGTTCTGTTGCTTCTTTCTGGGACATCTGAAACCTTATGTAGAAAATCAGACCATAGAATAAACTACCTGACACTAGAGATGGATACAAAAGTGCTATTTCCGTTGAGTACAAGATAATAAAAACTAAAACACAGCTGAGACTGATTGCAAAAAATCCTGGAGCTCATTATTGTCTCATCAAATGAACTTGCTAATGTTTTTTAAAACATCATTGTTCAAGGGGCACTAAAGTAAGAAATCAGATTTTGCTCAGGAAGAATTTGGGGTTCTTGCCTTCAGCAGATCAACAATGGCTTTCAATGCAAGACTTCTTCAGCACTGTTTTAAAGCTTCCAGCACTATATGACAATTTTGTATTGAAATACACCTTGAAAAGTCACAATTTTGAACACCTGGACTTCGTTTATATCTGGCGGTGGCAGAAGTTATGAAACACATTTCACAAATTCAAATAAATATTTTAAATACATCCGCCTGTATTGCCTGCAATTATTTTGTGTGATACAAAAATTTGGGTATGTAAGACCAGAGAGAGGGTGTGTCTTAAATTTGCATCTGATCAGACTATTAGTTTTGAAGTAAGCCAAATTATTTGTGTTCCTATGAAAATTTGCAGCAGAATGTTCTTCCTTTGTATGTACGTATTTTCTCTCAGAGCAAGAGGTCTCAGAATAAATTGTTCTTAGTTATTTCTTTCTTAGACAACTGAAGTAAGCATAACAGCATTCCTTCTGGCTTGCAGTTCTGGTGTATTTCATATTATTCATTTATCTACAGATGTTTATGTTCAACATCTATTGGTTTCATTAAAGTAGACGTGCCCTCTTTCATCTAGGATACACTTCTTTTTAGCATTTTGGAAAAAAAAAATGGTTCAAGATTTATGGAGGAGCGTATCCTTCTCTGCAGCCTTTGATCTTTGACCTTCACTGTAAAATGCTACTATACATACATGTCTCAACTGCAAATTTTCTCCCCTTTTAAGCTTTAATGCACTTGTGAAATGACATTTTGTGAAGACGTTTATTCCTGGATCCATTAAGGTCACTGGCGGGCCCAGAGCAAGGTCTGGAAAGTTTTACACCATTAAGAACATGTGAAATTAAGTGCTCTGTTCCTTGATGAAAAATAAAAGGCTTGCTTAAGAAACATAACAATACTGAACAATGTAATTCTATTAAAGATACTATGCCTCAGCAACTTATTCATTACACCCCTATTTTGATATTACGTGTTAAGAAGAAGGATTTTATTAATGGAAAAATACAGTTGTCAGTTCCCTGCTTTGACTAAACACCACTCGGCACAGGGCCAAAGGTAGTCACGTGCAGACTCTGAACGCCTGTGATTTCAGGGCTGGCCAGAGGCTTCCCAGAGACTCGGCATAACAGACTGGGACAGCTCAGCTTGTGAGCCTGAGTGAAGTCTGCATTTCGTGAACCACTGTTCCTACAGTCTCGAATAAGGAGCTGCCTCCTCCCTCCAGCACTCCCCCAGCTCAACCATATTTTTCAGCATGCCAGGAACTCTGGAATACTTCTGCTTCTCTGCCTTTTGTTACTTAAACAACAGCCAAAAGCAGGCTGGGAAACTGGTCATATGTTTGTAAAACAAAGACAATAAAGAAAAATTATTTTCAAAGACAATGAATGATAAATACTCAGTCTATTTGTAGTGCTTCCACTCTGCTTCATTCACCTGATAATCACAGCTAAGGATGCTGATTCTCATTCCACTTTCATTTTGCAGTTGTTCTTGGTGCTTTTGATTTTAAAGGAAACGTTCTAGCTGCCTTCCTGCTTCTTTTGCTTTTAGTAGAATTAAAACAATATACAATGGTAATAGTTCTGTTGGTTCTAACAAGCACATTAAAAAAAATTAACTACAGCTAAAATAATTATGGACTATTAAAAGATATTGGAAGTAATTAAACTGTAGTTTTACAGCTCTTTAGGTTGAAGTCGTCTACCCTCACTATTTCAATACTGACAGGAACCATACCAGAACCTCTGTGTTATCCCAGCAAAATCACTTCTTCAGAAAGACTCACACACTGCAGACAAACAAAAGGAGAGAGGAGGAAAGAGGAGGATTCAGGAGAAGAGCTGAGGTGTAATCAGGGCATTGGCCCTGCCTTTTGCATCTGGTCACAGCTTGAGAGAGTTTGCTTGACCCTTCATTTGCGAGACAATGACTCCCACATTCATAATTAATTGGACAACGATGGCCACAGTCATCCTTGGAAGAATTTGTTTCTGAAGACACTGAAGTGTCAGAAGAATTTTACGTCTCTGGTGTTATTTAGAAAGGATATTTTTTAAAAAGTCATGCAGTGAATAGTGACAACTAGTACGTTTCCAGCAGGTTTTCCTCCATAAATGCACACGCTCTGCAGATGGTAGAATACTTCCTCAAGGGCTTTCATCGTGGCCATTAGACGGAGGTGGGAAGGGAGAGGTTCTCAAAAGCTGCTTCACCTACTAGCTTGGTTTAGTGCCATGGCCTTTTCAAGTAGCTGTGTAATTTAAAGTATCACTGTATCTAAGAGGCAGATTCAAACACAGTTGTTTAAACTTTCCGGATAAGTCCGTTTAACGTTCACACCAGAAGCCTGCATGCGCGGGACTGTTTGAGTTGGCTTCACAAAGTACCAAGTCCTTCGGCTCCTCTTTTGGTACGTGTCCGGAGGGGCACCTGGAGGGCTGCGAGGCCGCAGGAGAAGGCAGGCAGGAGAAGGAAGGCAGGAGAAGGAAGGCAGGAGAAGGCAGGGCAAGCGCGGAGGGCGCGGGCCGCGCTCCCCATGGCGGGGGCCGCCGGCGCCACGTCAGCAGCGCGGGCCGGGCGCGCGCCCAGACAGGCGGCGCCCCGGCAGCGGGGGCGGAGGGGGGGCGCGTGCCCCGGCCCACCTGTTACAGCGGCCGCCCGGGGGCGCGGGGGCGGGGGTGTCCGGGGGCGCCGGCCCGGGGTCCCGTCCCGCCGGCTGTGGGCGCCGCGCCGGCTCCGGCTGGGCAGGAAAACTTCCCGTGGCGCGATTCCCGGCGGGACCCCGGGGCGCTGGGCAGCCGCTGCTGTCCGGGCGGTGGGCCGGTCAGTCCCCGAGCCCGGAGCTCTGGCGTGTCACTCAGCCAAGTGTTGTTGGGAGCTGCGCCGCTCGTCCGGCGGGATAACTCATCCTACCGATGTCCCGGTAGCCCGAGCCGTGCCCAGCACCCATTGCCTCTTGCTGGCATTTTCTGCCTGCCAGAGAGAGTGAACGGAAAACAACGCTAAACACGTTTCTGTCCGTTCAACACGTTGTGGGGTGGAAAAAAGTAGCATATTTCTCCATGTATGGG
The DNA here is from genome assembly GCF_017590135.1 of Pyrgilauda ruficollis. NCBI lineage: Eukaryota > Metazoa > Chordata > Aves > Passeriformes > Passeridae > Pyrgilauda > Pyrgilauda ruficollis. The sequence goes on from NW_024526933.1 coordinate 1,460,981, forward strand.
GGAAAATGTATATACACACACACACACGCACGCACAAATATGTCTATATCTAATCTATCTGTATCTATATAGATAGATATATGTACAGATAGATGTAGATATTTGTTTCTCCTGATGCCGTAATATCGGGCTTGCTGGCTAATGAGTAAAAACAATGGTCGCACCTCCCCTTGACATGCAAGTGCCAACAGCTTGTGCAGGCAGGATTGCTCAGTGTCGTCCCTCCTTTTTCGTGACTCCGAGCCGTGCTTTGTTTTGGCACATGAGTCTGCGTCTTTTAAGAAGCCTGTTGGATCACAGCCAGAAAATTCTGTGTATAGGTTTGAGCTTTCACCAGCTGAAAGATGGGCTTGAGTTTAGTTTGCCTAAAGGCAAAAACAGCAAAAATCACTTTTTATGTCATATGTCATAATCTCAGAATTTTAGCGTATTTACAACTTCTCATAAAAAGAAAGAAATATACCTCCCGGCACATCTCTGTGAAGGGCGTGGAAAATATCTGTGGACAGAGCAAGGAAAAATATACAGAGCAAACATGCAGAAAAGGCACCAATGTACCTTTTATTTCTGTGCCAAAAGCATGGCTCCTTATATCAACTTGTGTGTCTCCTACATAACAGTATGTTTAGAAAACCCAAAGATTTTGTTTTGAAAATTTGGCATACCAGTGTAGAAAGAATGTAACTGCCAAAGCTTACCAGATTCTTCTTTTTAAAAAGCTTTAATACTGTCAGGGAGTAAAATCCTAAATATTCCAGCCAAAAATTCAGCATTTGAGGCCTAATCTACACTGAGAAACATAATGGTGTACTTATCTACAGAACTCTAAAGTTCCAACAACTCCATATGTGTTTTGTTTCTATAGCAGCAACTGTTCATATAGGACATGAGGATAGTATGATTTTAAGGTCAGTTGTGGAAACCTCTCATGTAACAGACAACGACTTTTTAGTATCAAAGTGATTTTACTACCAGTATTACCATGCAGCCCTGTCCAGCTCACGTCTCCAGGAAACAGGTCTAACCATTCTCATGAAGCAGTTGCTTTGACCTGGTAACGTGTGTCTGGCATCAACAAGCCCATTAAATTACTGTGCTTTCTCCTTCAAGAAAGTGTTCACCCATTTAAATTCAGTAGACCACCTAGGCTTTGACCTGTGTTTTTTCAGTGGGATTTCAGCATGTGCAGCAGTATCACCAAGTATAGCAAATTTGATTAAAGTGCACTTTAATTAACTTTACTTTGATTAAAGTAAATTTGATTATTATATTTAGCAATGCTTCATTTTGTCTTGATCTTGCTGTGCGCAGTGGTTGCTGTTTACTGTCCAATTTTTAGTTCTGATTTGAATTATAGTCTAATGTTTAGTTTGCTGCTATGTCGTACTTGGTTTTTTTAAAGAGAAATCTTAAAAGAATAAGCTAAGAGGCTTACCTTTTTGTTCAGCTGTTTTAAAGTTCTGACAAGGTTTTAAATGTCAGCTCTGCCTTCTCAGTTTTGAGAAGTTAATTAATAGTTGTGTACTGGAGGCAAAGCATAAGGTCTTATTCTTAAAAGTGGACACACTGGTAAATATTTGAACCATTGTAAAGGCTGAGAGGTCTGTGTTAGCTTATCTGCTCACAGAAACAGTGCCAAACTTATTAAGAACATTGCAGGCTATCCTTATTTTCAGCTTTGCAAAAGACAGAAGCAGAACATAAACAGAAATTGCTGTAAAGGTTTATGGATCTTTTGTTGTGTGATGTTACATTCACAGATAGCAAAGTTTCAAATCCATTCTAGGAATTTTTACCCATAATACTTACAGTAATCATTGCATTCCTTTATTTTGTAATTAATTGTATGCATCAGCCATATGTCAGAATAACTATTAATTAGAACTGTCTAAATATTCTTGGTTACTAGTAAGACTAGTTCAGAAAAGCTGTCCTTTTAAAAAGTTGTTCATTTTAGTTTGTCAAGCTGCGTGGTAAGCTTCATCATTTTGTCTTTGTCAACTAGTGCATGAGGCTTGCTGGTATGAATCCAATTTGCTGGAACCAAATGCATTTCGTCTGTTTATTAGAGGCATATTCCCATATCCTTCTGATCTCTGAGAGAAGTAATTTATATGATCTAAATAAAATGTAGCAGTGCTCTGTGAGATGCTTGGAAGCTGTTCATTTCCTTTCCTCAGCTGCTTTTCTTTCTCATTGCTTATTTTATAAAAAACGTTTTAAAGAAGAGGTGGAATTATAGTGCATAAACTTCAGGCAAAACATGTGGGTTTCTCTCTCACCTAATTTGTATAGTAAATTCTAAAATGAAATAACTACAATAACTATACATGGAATTAAATTTTAAGTGACATAGTGTCATGGGTAACTTATCAACGTTTGTTCTTCCTGTTGAATGTATATCAAATTTGTTTACAGAATTGAACCAACATCTTTAAGGCTGCTCTAAGCTACAGTGTACATACCTATTTTGTTTTTCTTCATTGAGAATCATTTTGCTTATATAGTCAGTTGGAGTTGATAATTAAATATTCATTTTAATGTATTCATTGATATGCGTGTTGGTTTTTTGATTTTGTATTGCAGTTTGTTGGGTTTTTTTCAGACCATTAAGTTGTCTTTTTCCAGGAGTGCTGGTTTGTCATTATAAACTTTGTGTACCCAATAGAAAACTATTTTTCTGGAATGCTAAGGACACTTCTAATAAGTATCATTAAGCTTCCAATATTTTTACTCTCAACATTTTCAATTAGTTTTTATTATGCAGCTGTCTCAGTACAAAAACTGTGTTTACTCTTTTATCAATATGACCTCACTTACTTGTGAGTCTTCTCTAAAGTTAAGATTTTAAATACATGTTTGAGGCTTTTAGTGCCTAATCCAGCACTGAAAGTGCATGAACATATGCAGTCTCATGTATCAGTCAAAGCAGCAAAGTGGAAGCACTCTATGTAAGTGAAGTAACAGTGTTGATCAGTCATGACATGGCACTGAAAATAAGGCTTTTATAGTTTTTAGTTTAAAAAAAGTTCCTCTATCTTTTTAGTGTACTTTTATTTTCCTTTTCAGAGTCCAAGCTGTTCTTCCAATTGGCAAGTCTATCATTACCTGAATTTGAAATATCATAGTGACTATGACTGAATGAATTTTTTCAAGGATAGGAAGACTTAAAAGAAAATCTTCAACAAATATGTTGAAATTCTTTAAGTCAAACACAACAAAATTCCATATAGCAACTCTGAATTCAGAAATACACTCCTCTTAAAATAGTAAAAACTCTTTGGTTACATTCCTGGTGATTCAAAACAGACTAACACTGGGTTTTGTTGTACTGTCAGTCACTGAGTTTCTCATCTAGGGCATCTATTTAACAATAGAACTGTAGAATTTCTGGTTGTATTAAATAATTTTTGCTGATCATATGCAAACTTGTCCTGCCACTAATGCCTATTTAATATTTAGTTGTCACTTAAAGTCATAGAATCACTTATATTGGAAGAAGCCTCTAAAATCAAGTCCAAGTGCAATTCTTGAATTAATAAAGTTTCTTTCTTGAAGGCCTGTGCAGCACAACCTGAGAAGCATCAGGCTTGTTGAGAGTAAAGGGAGGAGACTATTTTTTCATCTCTAAATTCACATTAATGTGATTTTGAAGTGGTAGCTCTCAGTTTTCTACACATTTATTTCTACAGAACACTGTGGCTCTGATAAACAAGCAGAGTGCTTTTCCTTCTGTAACACTTTGCAATCAGCTTGGACAGTCATGCTTGTGCTAGCTTTAGTCTCACTAGCTGTCGTACCAGCAGTAACACAGTTGTGGTAACCTATGCCTCAGCTGGGGGTATGTAGACTCATTTTGGCTGTACATTGGATGCTTAGTCAAATTAAATGCCTGCAGTGACATCCATGCTTATGTATTTTAACAGTTCTGTTATATAAGGCTGACAAAATTAGGTGTATTTGAAGTATATCTAAAATGCTGCAGCCATATCTCTTAATTGCAGAGCAGATGCAGCCTGTAAGGCAGTGAGCCCTACTCTGTCATTCTTCTGAGAGACGATTAGAAAGGTCTGCTCTAGTTTGATAGTTTTAGCATGATTTTTTATCAGAAATTTGCAGGAATTAGGAAGTGCTCAAGTGCACTATATGTAAATGAAATACTAAAGAGCTAAAATTAGCAAAGGAAACACGAAGATAATGAAAGTGAAGCCTTGCTCCTGGCAGTCCAAACCTTTGTGGAATCCTAGTGAAATCAAATCATCAGTGCTTGAGTGTATTTTATGTATAAACTCTCAATCCTGCAATCAAATTCTTAATGAAGGAATTTTCCTTTCTCTTAATTTCTGTTAAAAAAAAAAAAAAAAAAAAAAAAACAAACAAAAAAAACATCACAACACAGTAATCCTTGATTAAATAGAACTTGGAATGTGTTTGGAAAAAAAAAAAAAAAAACAGGTAAAAACAGACCTGGTGAGTAATACAGCAGTTGTCAGATGCTGGACTGGTAAATCAGTAGAGAGGTAAATACACTTACAGGAAATTTCTTCATTCTAAAATCTCCCCATAGGAAACATGTTAAAAAGATGGAGCCTGCTGTTTACATAATAGGGAGTAATTGTTAGCAGCGGCACAGGAATGGACAGCTTGTCAGGATATTGGCATTTGACACACACTGCTCTTATTGTGGGGTACTTCTGTAAACTCATTAAACTCAAGTGTCTTTCAGGTGTTTTAAGAATAGCAACAATGAACACAGTTCAGAGACACCAGAGCAGAGCCATTGCCAATAGCATTTCTGAAGGCTACATACACACTGCTTGCTCAGGACAGGAATTTTTATTTTTGCTGGACATTTTTGCAAGCTGCAGAAGCATTTCAGTAACAGTAAAAGCACTGAGGATGCAAGTGATTCTCGTATTCCAAATCCTGTTTTGGAACAAAATGCTAAATTATTTTAGGTATTTGACCTGTGCAAATTATATTTACTTTCATTTTTGTCCTCCGTTTTTATTTGAAGACCTTGGATTGCTCTTTGCAAAGTACTTTTATATCTTCAGAAGTGATATGAAGGTTCTTTGAAGAAGCTGAAGTGCAAAAAAGTAGTGTTTGAGTACCCAAGGAACTCGGTTTGAGTACTACTGCCATTCTTCCCACACTTTGATGTGGTTATTGTTTGTGTACAATGAAGAGGGAGAGCTCAGTCTAGTCAATAATTAGACTGGCACTTAAGGATGGATGCCATGGAGGGAAAAATTTTGGCTGTATATTCCTGCTCTTAAACCCCAGCAGGCTGGTTCAGTGAGCTAACTCAGAAGATTTTTTTTTTTTCCTTCTAAGGAACCTGGTGGCAGCTAGCCATTAAATCAGTTTAGAAGTGGTGTGAAAATATAGCTTGGGGCTGCAGTGACATGTGTTTAATCTAGCAATGCCAGTTTAAATACAATCCCTAGATATCACGTCCTCTCTGTTCTCCTTTCTGCTTCCTCCCTTGCCCTCGGTTCTCCTGCATACATTAGCTCTCATTCTCAGAGCAGAGAGAAGTCAGCGAAGCAGCTTTTTATCTTCTTTTCTGCTTTTCTTTTTTTCCTTTCCTTTTTCTTGCCTTCTTTTTCCTTTTTTTTTTTTTCTTTTTTCTCCCTTTTTTCGTTTTTCCTTTTTTCCCCATTATTTTCTTATTTTTTTTAGTATTGCCCAGGGATACCTGTTACAGTTTCTAATGCATTCAAATCCACCTTGACAGAGCTCAGTGATTAACACAGTGGTGGGGAACTACCCCCAAAAGTCCACCCCCAGGACTGCCTCTCTATGAAGCAGTTTTTGCCATAGTATATTTTGCACCCATCTTGAAGTATCAGTGTGCTTGCTTCTCCACACATAATTCACTTTGTGAGCCAATTTAGTCACTTTTTAAAAATGCACACATTAGTCTAAATTTTATCCTTTGTCTTGTTTTCAGGGAATGATTTGGTAAGTGCTGGGAAGTACAGAAGCAGGTAATGCACTTCACATCTAGTACTTGAGGCTGCTCTGCTTACAGAATGGGACTATTAGAAATTAAATAAACAAGTTTAGTGCCTTGCTTCTGCTAGAGAGTAAGGAGGTAGGTGCCTGACTTGCTTAGGAGGTACTATACATCCCACTGTTGCTCCTGACCTGTACATGTTTAAGCCAAACCACTCACATCAGGCTGCTGTTCTACTGAAAAAGGTATTAATAAAATGCACTCTTTTTGGTGGACCTTTCTGCCTTCACCCTGGAGATACTAGTGTATGTAGGTGAGCACTGAGCATGTGACTGTTGAAATATAGATATGGTAATTCCTTTCAGGGCATGTCTGGATATGTATTTGCAAGATACAGGTGATGATTTCTAAGTGGTGGTCATGGATGATATTTTGAAGCTTGAAGTGATTTTTTTTCCCCCTGCTGTCTAAAAACTGACACACAGTTTTTCCTCATCATGTTTTGAAATAATACATACACGTGATCTGTTTTGATACTTACATAATATCTGTTCTAGTGAATTAATTCACAAAAAAAAAAAAAAAAAAAAAAAAAAAAAAGAAAGCTTTCCTTTTAGGTCTGAATTTTAATTCAAATATTTTATGATGATATTTTCTCAGCAGGAGGAAGACAAGTATTGCGGTGGTGCTGCAAGTCTCAATTTTTATTGACCAATTACCCCAAGGACCGCAATTTATAGCAGGAGCACAGTCATTGTTTAAAGTTCACTGGGGCTTCAGCTTCCCCCGCCATAAAAGTAATTTATATATATGTGAATGCTGCTGTTACTTTTTTCCCTCAGCTTAATGAAGGAAGCCAGGGCAAGCACAAGGTATCTCCTGTCTGCAGGCACACAGGCTTTGAAGGAACAGCTAGGATGGGGATGAGAATTCAGTTGGAGATGTCCAGGTGGGGCTTTGCTGGTGCTCCCATGGGCAGCATGGGCTACCTGGTTGGATACCTCCCAAGTCTGTCACCTGCAGGCTTTAATTGCATGGCACTACTGTCAAAATCATGTCTTTACAGATAGAAGTGCCTGTGTTTGGTGTGAGTGTGCTTTATCATTTAGTTTAATGTAGGGAATCAGAGGTGCAAGGGACTTGTGCTTTAGTTTGGGGGGTCGTGTGTGTGCATTGGTATTTGGGGTGCAACCAAACCTGCCAAAGGAGGTGTCTGCTGTGTGTGTGGGTGCAAGTCAGGTTCCTGCTATTTTGCAAAGTCATCAAACAAGGAACGCTTTGGGAAAGAACCCTAAAAAGCTGTGGATTATGGGAATGCTGCTGAACAAAAAGCCTCAATCTTTGTGTGCCTTGTTTGTTTAAAATTGGAGAAATGATAATACCTAGTTTACTACTTAAAAGAAGATTTTCTTCACTCTAAACCATTTAATGCTGTCCCATTGACAAGTAATACTTCAGAGTTTCAGCAGAAAATCATGATGTTTATAAAAACTTCCAATTTTCTTGCATTTCAGATCGCCTTTATTTTGCAATTCTTTACCAAAAACCAAAGAGTGGAGCTGCAAATACCCATTATTTCTGCATAGATGATGAACTTGTGTATGAGAAGTAAGTACCAAGATAGGTTTGTTTTTCCTTTTTTCACAGAAATAAATTAGTCAGAACAACAGCATGAGGAATTAGTCTCATTGGTGAATTAATTACATGAATCTTCTAAGACTTGCGTGCCATGATTATTTATAGGCTTTAGAAGGGTTTCTTGCTTTTCCATCAGGATTTCTTAAAAACATTTTCAAAGCAGAAGCTTTCATTGTACCCATTCATGTTAGAAGACACAGAAACATGATACAGCCATAAAAATTTAGAAGTGCATATTGTACTGCCAGACTAAAAGGAGTGTCTTTTGTTCCTCATGTATTAAGTGGAATGTCTGAACTTCCTAGAATCAGAGAAGAAAATGGCAAAGTCAATTGAAGCCTTTATGAGCTGACAATGGATATATTATTTCCCCTGTAGTGACCAGTGTTTGTCTTTTACATGAAATGGAATGTTGCTAGTTCTTCAAATAGTTTTGATCAAGGACATGCTTGCTGGTTTTTAATATACTAATAAATCTTTATTCTCTGTGTTTCCTTTTCTCTAGCATGAGTTGCCTTCTTTTAAAGTAAAGCTTGTTAGTTCCTTTTAAAATAGAGTTTAAAAACTTTTGTCACAGAGTGATACAGTAGTGAGAAATAGTTCTTAAAGTCTGGGGTATTGGTTTTGAATGGTGCTTTGTGGAAAACAAAAGAATTTTAGTCCATGTTTGAGATCACAAAACATTTCCTCCAACAAAACAGTATGTATTTATATAAGAATGCATGCTTATTTTTATAATAATGAATGTATATCACATGTATATTGTTTTGTGCATCTTGTTAAAAAAAAAAAAAGGCATTTACATGGGTCATGTACAATTTTTATCCTTTCTTCTAACAGTTTCTATGCAGACTTTGGACCACTCAATCTGGCAATGGTCTACAGATACTGCTGCAAGCTAAACAGGAAATTAAAGGTAATGCTTGGGGTTTTGATTCAAAAGCCAATATTACTGCCTTTTAAAAAAACAAGTAGGTCAACATTTCTTTTGTTGTTATTGTTATTGATCAGGTACTTTCCTGTTTTCCTAATCCAGCTGAATTCTGAATATGAATGCTATATTTTAGTGAGGTGAATTTAGGGAGGAGGATCAGGGTGGAAAACTTGCTTACTTACCCACTCAGAGAAGATGCACAATTGTGGCAGTAACTATCATTAAGCTTCCAGAAGATCAGTAGCTGAATTAATACAGCCTCTTATATAGGAAAAGCTTTTTTCCTGGAATTCTGTCGTATTGGCAATCTGCCAAAATTGAATGAGCTTGAAGGTGTAGTGCTATGTTTTTATTTGAAATTATTTTTGTTTGGTTGGGTCTTCTCTTCTGATGCTGACATTCTTCAATAATTAACAACATTTTATCTTTAGTAACATTGATAGCATTGACCTGAAGGAGGGTGCTCTGCTTGTACTGCAGATTATTTTCTCTTACAGGAACAGAGTAATTTTTGGGATTGGGCTCTTGAAAAATCATAGTGTGTTTAAAATGGATTTCTTAAATTAATAACACAACTTACAAGTTAGCTGACCTTTAGTAGATGTTGGAATATAAAACCTGTTTGGCAGATGAAAAAGCTTATTTTTGTTAGTGTCAATCATGGCTTGCCCCTTCAAAGCTACTTAGATCTTTACACTGCCACTGAACTGTGAGAAGTAGGAAATATACAGCACATTATAGAATAAGAAGGTTTTTTTTTTTTTTCATTCCTTGATGCCTGTCACAGATGATAGTTTGCAGAATTCAGACTTGCTTTATTATTCTTTAGGTTGTAGAAGCAATCGACACCTATGGGTGTGATGTTGCTGCTTGGTTCTTACTGGGCACTAGCAGAATTGTCTCTGGCTAAGCCTGAGATAAACCTGTTTAGTGGTCCTGGCTGGGAGGGGGTAAACTCCTGCTTGGATAACTGTGTTCGTCAGAGATGAGTTTCTCTGATTTTTGTACATTGGATGCTCTGAAGCAACAAAAGTCTATGTTATAGTCCCTTTCCATGTCTTGTGTCTGACATGTCAGGATTTCTGAGAACATATTTCTGCTACTGATCTGGGGTTTTTTTTTGTTGTTTTTTTGTTTTTTTTTTTTTTTTTTTTTGTTTTGAATGCATTGAATCTGGTATCTTGAACAAGCATTGCTATTTAAACACATAAGATGACATTTTATGACAGCTTAGCAGTTGATCAAAGTGTGCAGTTTCAAGCACATCAGAATTTATTTCAAGGGCTAGTTAGGGGATAACTGCCACCACAAGTGTATGTCCTTTCTATTGAAAATGCCATTCCACCCACATTCTAAAATAAATGGAGAAACTGTATGCCAAGCCAAGATGACACTTTAAAAAAAGTATTTATGATAAAGTTTAGGAATAATTTCAAAAAATATTTTAATCTGAGCATGGTTCTGATCCTTAGAAACAAATGCTAGTGGATTTATCTACATTTGGGTTTGAAAAATGAATGAAAAGGTGTAAACCCTGTTTTTAAAATTTTTTTGAACTTTAATATACCTGTGATGCTTTTGAGAATGCCACTTTCTACTCTCATAAATGGCTATCTGTTACATAAGGTTTGAAGTAAAAAATGCTAACTAAAAATACAAATGCATTTAAGAAGAAAAAGAAAGTATTTCAATAATTTCTATCAAAATTATTTAGGCTAGATACTGGGAAAAATACTGGAAAAATCTAGGTAGGGATGCAATACAGTTTTCAAAATCTTCTGAGGGACTACTCCACAGTATTTTTGGATCTCTGACTACAGCTGGATGAAAGGAGGTAAACAAACTCTTGCATTCTTCTGGTTTTATAAAAGAAGGTGTAAAAGGTCTAAAATGCAAAATCATAATCTTGTGCATTTCTTGATACAGTCATTTTCATTGATAAGGAAGAAAATAATTCATTATACTGGCTTTGATCAGAAAAAGCAAGCAAACGCTGCATTCCTCATAGGCTCCTACGCAGTAAGTACTTAAATTTTTCCATCAGCTGCTGATTGTGTTCAATTTTTTATACTCAATTTTTAGAACAGCAAAATAAAAACAATTCTTTTCTCTTGATAATCATCCTGCTAATGTAATTATAGTAATGAATCACATAGTAAGAGAGTTTCTAAGGTCCAGAAGGTGTGTGAGTGAAGTTGCATAATTTCAGGTTTTTTCCCTTCCTACTGCCATTTCTGTTCTTAAGAAATAAGAGCATCACTGAAAATGTCTTTTCATTTAGAAAAAAAAATCATTGCTTGTTGAAGTTTTGCCTTTCCCTAACCTCGCAACCCATTTTTCTTTTTTATAATGGAAACATAGTATCTTGCATGAAATATAATGTATCATTTGCCAGTGCATGTTTAAATGACACTTTCCTTCCCCAGCTGCTTCTTCTCTAGTACAAAGTAATCTCTTCAATTAATATGGGAGAAGCAGTTGGAATTTGATGGGTTCAGAGCCTGTCTAAAACCTGGGAAGATACAATGTTTGGAAAGGTACTAAGCCAAGTCTGTGGCTGCAGAGGGGAAAAGGACTGGCTTTATATCACAACTGCATGCATTTGGTACACAGAAATGTAGTCAAGAAATAAAATGCCGAATTCTTCATGATGAAAGCTGTGATGCACCATATTCAGGTCCTGTTTTGACTTGTAACACACCTTGGTTGTAACCATTTCTCTTGTTTACTGAGTAATAAAATGAAATAAGAAGCTATGCATTTTTTGGTGTTGGAGATCTGAGAGATTGGTTCATGTAGCCTTAGGTTATTCCTATTTATTGGCTGCAAAGGCTATGCAGTACTTTCTGTGACACAGGCAGTCTCCTTGCTGCCTCTCTGCATCATGCAGGATGTCCATTTTCTGTTCCCTGGGGTTTCTCTGTTGTCTATATTCTATAGCACTTTTACAAATTGAGAACTAAATTTCAAAACATGTCACACTTGGTATTTGAATTAGGAATGTTGTTGTAGTCCTGTGCAATCTTAAACTGCATGGAGACTGGAAATATGAGTAATTAAACTTGTTTGCCATTAAGGGATTATGTTGACAAAACAGCTGCAGCTTTTAGGAAAACTACTTCTTCCTAATTACTCAGTCATAATTGAGGTCTAGAGAGTGAGAGGGGCCTGCTTTCAGTTATCAGCCATTATTTGGAAAAAAAGTGGGTTTTGCTTTTTCCTCACTGTTCCAAATATGTGTAGTAGCAGCATTGTGTGGCACAACAGCTGACATTCTGAGCAGAATTTTGGCACAGAAGATTAACTAATGGCAAAACAATCCAATAGGAAAATACTGTGGTTGACTATGCAAAAGTATACAGAAAACCTGAAATAAATCTTGTTTTTGATCATTGGTAGCCCTGCCATGTTGCAATAACAACATGCAGGTGAAGTGAAGGTGAGTGCTTCGACAGTCTTGACTAAAGCAGTAAGATTAATATATATGGCTTATGACAATTGAAAACACAATAATTAGAAATGGAGGCTGTTTTACAGATGAGTAGGCAGTTTTTGCTTTAGAGAGCTGCAGTGAAGGAAGTGGAAGTTGAGAGTAAAGAAAGGATGCTCACAGAGAGATCATGACTGCCTAGACAAGGCATGTGGTAGGGCTAGTTGCAGACACATGGCATATGGCAAAAAAATATGGGAAAACCACCGTAGTTCTGAGAGTTTGGAGAGGTGCTTAAGTCACTGTATTGTACACATTGAATATTTTGGCAGTTTCCCTGAAAGGCCTAGGGGAAAGTGAAGCGCAGTATGAGTATCAGTCACCTCCTTGTATGTAGGCATGTCTATCTTGCAAATTTGCAAGTCTAAGATAGTGAGCTAGCTCTAGCTAGATGCTGTTTTCTTTCCAGTACAATATATTTTGGCTTTGGTTCTGCTTTTTCTTTACAGTAGGGTAGAATTTCTTCCCAGGTTGATGTAGGAGGGATTCCACTGAAGAAAGATCACAGAAGAAAAACTATGCCCCTGAGGCTTTTTTCCCCCTGTGGCATGCTTTGATGATCTTTCATGAAGAGGCAAGCTTAATTACAGAGCTCATTGCTCAAGTGTTCACACATATTTGTCCCATATTTCTGCTTTCTGCAGAGAGAATTGGATTGTTGTCTGTGGAGCAAGCAATGATATGGGATCTGTTCAGAATGCCTGATAAACATGTCTATATGCATATTTCCTGTTTGAAAGGATATATTGATGACTTCTTTATTTACAACAGATGTAGGCTTACGTGTCTACCTGCTTTAGTTTCAGAATGGTTTGTTTTTTGTTGAAGAAAGATCCATCCAGATACTGGTCAAATCTTTTAAAGAGTTTTTCTATAATTTTACTTAATCAGACTGTGTCATGTTGGTAATACTCTTTGTTGCTTGAGCTGATTGTCATAATTTATTTTCTGATCTTACTGTGTAAGTTGTAGGTTGATACTGTATTTTGTTTTCTTTGGATTGAATGTGTTTTCTTACTTGATTCTATTTATTTAGCTTCATGGTAGGTTCCCATTTCAACGGTTTGCCTTAGGGTTGAGGAGCTCTGTGTTTGGGGGTGCTCTGGTTCATTCAAGGAAGAGCAAGGAAGTGAAAGGGAATGTGGCCTTTGCAGGTTCATGCAGACAAGCACAAAAATAGTGCTTATGTACTTGGATTGAAAGTTGTTTGATAATTTAAGCACAGTTTTGGGGTGCAAGTTGCTCTGTAGGTGCAGGTGCTACAGGTTACTTATTAGGAATAACAAGGAATAACAGCAAGGTTTTCAAGAATAGCAAGGCACAGTGAGTCTGTGTAATTTCTGGTTTTCTTATCTTTTGTTTTTTTAAAGCACAGTTACATTTAAGCTATAAAACTGTAGTGAACTGTATATGACTAGTTCTCCTCTGGGACTTCTATGTCCATCATAAACTTTCAACTTCTGAGCATGTCTTTTCAAAGGCTTGTTGACCTCAAATTTGTATTCTTAAACAGAATATTATAACTTCTGCTTAGAGGAATTGCGACATATTAGCATGATTTATCATTTGTCATCTTTTGTTCAAATGTATATATGTGTGTATATATATCATGTGGGGATATGCTCCTACTAGTAAGGCAATTATAAAAGTCTTCATTAAGTGTGGTGTGGTAAGGGCAGCTGTTAGTGTTCTTGTTTTCGAGCAAAGTCTGTTCTCAGTCTTTTCTTCGCAGTTGATGTGTTTTAATGTTTCCCCCATTCCCGTTCATCTAACTTGTCTTTCTTTCCTCTTCAGTGGAGATAGTTTATGAACTCTCCAGACTACATCCTTCTTTCTCCCCCCTCCTGCATCTCCTGCTTCCTTCCAGGTGTCCTTTGATGTGACAGCACAGCCTAACTCAAGCTCTTCAGCATAACATGGCCTTAAGAGTGGAAAATTAAGTTTACAAATACATTGTTGTATATGTAGTTTTAGAATAAAATACTAATTTTTTGGAGTAAATCTTAACAGTTTAGACCTTAATCCCTTTACTGTTCATCTTTCATCTATTTTAATTCTGTATTTTGTTTCTACATTTTTGCAGACATAATGGGAATAATATTCTTCTATGCAGGTTAGCAAAAATTTGGCACATTCAGCCACACAAAGGGTATCCAGAATTCAGTGTGTTGGGGTTGAATGTTTACACTTTATTTGGGAGGAGGGGAAAAAGGGAAAGAAGGGGGGTGGGGGGGGAAGCTTTGTTCTTCACCTTTTAAAGAAAAATCTTTTCCTTGAAAGCTATCTGCACTGTTCAGGCCTTACCACACTACCAAAGCAGCAGTGGTCTTCTGAGTTGATATCTACAGTGGCTTCTCTTGATTTTCACCAGGACTTGGCTGTGGGTGAGGAAAGTCTGCTTCTTCCATCATTGCTCCTTCTATTTTACAAAAGAAAATGTACCCTCTGTGCCCTGTCCACCCAATTCCCAAGCTCCCCCCTCTCCCCTTGGCTACATTAACTTAGTAACAGTGTTTTTTTTCTCAGGCCTGGCACTAATTATGTACTTGGAGGGTGACCCTTCCAGGGTACTGCCCCATGAACTGCTGTAATTCAGGTCACCTTCTCCAGGACTCATCTCTGTACTTTGTCTATTTTCTCATCTTCTTTCTTCAGGGTAAGCAGCGTTTCCTTCATCTGTTCTAATCCATAGTATTGGTTTTTTGCCTTTTCAATTTGTTAGTATCCTTCCTAGTTGTGGGCCTAATGCTGGGTAGAAGCTGGAGGCTGGAGAATCAGTTGGCACCCACTGGTTGATGGAGATCAATTGGCACCCACTGGTGATGTCGAACTGCTCTGTTCTTAGTGTGACACTTGCAGAATTATCTCTCGCTAAGCCTGAGATAAACCTGTCTAGTGATCCGGGCTGGGTGGTGGTAAATGGGTAACTGTGGCAGTTCTCAAATTTAGAACAGGTAAGCCATATTTACCCTCAGCTATGTTTTGGTGAGAGGTGCTTCATGAGCAAGTGGCAGAGACAAGATGGACAAAGTACTGACCTTTCATTTAAGCAGAAGTTACCTGGAATCTTGGCTGTCTCTGAGTTTATGTCCTCTAAAATGCTACCTTCTCTGAGTTGTATTTGGGAAATCATGACTAATCTTCACAGTGGCAGCTTTTCCTGCTGTTGATGCTAGGTTCTATTCCAGCATGTTCCTACAAAATTGCTTGTCTCTATAGGAGAAGGGTTGTTCTTTTGGAGGTCCCTCACTCTATAGCATTAGGTTGCTTTCTTTCCTGGCATAAAATGCACCCAGTGATGCACCCAGTCCAGTCAGTTCAGGGTTTTTTATACTTTTCCTCTGCCATTTAAAAGGTAATTGGAGGTTTCTTGCTTTTGTTTATGATGAACAAAAGAGAGTTGCCAGAGACAGGCAGTTATTCACTCTCTGTCACTTTTATCCACTTAATGACTGTGTTTCTGACGGTGACGAAACTGTTTGCCACATGCATTTCTTCACTACAACACAAATCCATACAGGAAGCTTTTTGTTCTAATAAACTTCTATTTTAATTTTGCAACATCTAACATTCTGTCCTAAGGAAATTGCTAGAAATTTAATCTACTAACTGAGTAATATATCCAATTGAGGTTTTAATGAAATAAAATATTTAACACTTTAAAGTAATAACAACTGTATGAGCTTGTGTTTGAGTGTGGTCACACACAGCAGTTACTTGCATTTGCTCAGAATGGGTTTAATTATTTGCTGTTTACAGCAGCTCAGAATGTCTTGGAAGAGTGACATTTTTGGAACATAGTTGTATCACATAAAATTTGCTTTTAAGCAGTTTAAAATTAATTATCTCATAATTTTCTGGCTTCTAAGTGAGTATGGTTGGTAAAATGTACAATTTAGGTAGCAGTCTTAAGCAGATTTTTCAGTTGAGGGTGAACAGGTGGATAAACATGATTGTATTAAGCACATCATAGATAGGAATTTAAAGTGCTGTTTACAGACCTGAGTTGATACAGTTTCTAACTGTAAAGCTTATTTCAATAGCCTATTTATTTTTCCTGAAAAAGCAACAAGTTTTGTCATAGATTATTATTACTAAACGTGTTTTGTCTTATATGCAGCATTACTATTTTACTTGGCAGTGCCATGTATTGAAAGTTACGATGCCTTTTTTAACCAGAGACTCATTTCCCTTTCCACCAGGAATACCTTGCATCCTATTGTGAATATCATTCCAATGATTATAACTTCAATCTAGGAAATGGTGGTTTGAAAAATAAGGCTGTATTGAAAACACTAATGAATCAGATGAAAACATGGCTTGCTAACAGCTCTCATTCTCTGGTTGATTTTAAATGCTCATAAATAAAGACTGGGTCACCTAATCCTGCAAACCCTTGTATTTCATTGAGTGAACTTGAAAGCAGTTGTTTGACTGCACAGCACTGTTGGCAGGAGGAGTGCTTGAGTGCACCTTTCCCAGTGTTCAGTGCTTGGATGGTTCTTGACCATTCACAGAGGTGCCTGTACTTCCTTGATTAGAAACAGATGTCCTGAATGAAAAGGATGATTAGAGCATTGTTAGTGGTTCAACTGCTAATAGCAGATTCCTGGCTATATGTTGAAGTTCAGAAGGATATTTTTTTGTGTGCATAAAAAAAGCAAATTTCTAAATTGTCTGTATACAAATTATTGCAGATTGTGATAAAATGATATGTTTGACTTGAAAGATACCAATTCCTTATAGTAACAATTTTCCTGAAAGATACTTAAGTAGAAGATTTCTAAAATATTTTAAGAGTTTTTCTGTTTGTATTTGTGTGTGTATAGATATGTATGTATCCTCCTATCTGCAGTTGAATATGACTGTAGGAAAAATCTAAAAGCTGAACTTGTAGATGCATGCTGCATTGACTAAGCTTTTTTGAAAGAAGACCTTTTTTTTTTAATGTTTCCCCAACCGCAGGAAAGGATCCTCTTGGGAAATAATTTTCAAATTCTAATAGTCTTTTCTTCATTTGTATATACACAGAAGGACAAAAATTGTCCTAGAGAGTGAATGCTTCTGCTAAATAACAGCTAATATCATTACTTTAAATTTAGTTTAATTTTTTATCTTTTTAGTAGTCATTTTTGTTGGTTGCTTTATTGGCAATAACCTAAGAAAACAACTTTATGTATGAAAGTTTTCATCATCTTAGAAAGTACAGCAGAAACATAAATTGTAATCAGCATCTGGACAAATTAGTTTCAGCTGTTGTATATTTTGATTTCTGGAGTTCGTCTTCTCTCATTTCCTCTCCTTTCTCCAGTACATATCTCATTAATTTACAAATATATCTTTGTTTTGTTATGCATCGGATCAACATTTCCATTCCCTTATTTTCTAAAACTTCCGTTCTGCTTGCTGCCTTAGAAAGTCCTTCTCTCTTTCAACACTACTGTCTGCTACAGGTATTTGATCACTACTACTTTCTCTTTCCTGTTTATTTGCTTTCTTTAGTCCTTTGTTCACTCACATCACTCCAATGAAATTGTTCATCTTTGAGGCTTCTCTGGCCTTCTCCAGGTCAGAAACAGTGTTATATTCAGTTTTATATAAATATAGATGTGTCAGAAATATTTTTTGAACTGAATCTTTCCTTAAACGCTAACTACTGCATTTTGGTTCACTTCATGGAGCAGTGTAGGAGCAATCCCAACAGATAATGGGTGTTCAGTCTGCAGGACCAGATTAAAGCCAGCTGTTAAGCTCAAAAGGAAGTATATAGTAAAGATGTCAGATCTTCAGTGCTGGTTCTGTCTACTGTTGGAATTCTTTTGGTGCAAACCATTTCCTAATGCAGATGTGTGGCCTCTGCTGCCTTGACATCTGTTGCTTCTCTGAGCTTTGCTGCTTCAGTCTGACCTGTTACCATACAATGAATTTGTATTCAACAAACCTAAAAGCAGGCCCCACCCATGTTCAGCCTTCATCCAGCCTTGGTTACAACCTGGATTTCTAGCTGTGTACTCCTTTAACCTGTGACAGAAACTGATCATGTCTCCACTTTGACTATCACAGCTTCTTGTGTTGTGTTACTGCCAAGATACTTTCCTTGTGAAGTAATTATCTGTTTATGGTCTTTCCCATTATGTACGAGTGTCATTCTTCCTTTTTGAAGCACTCTATACCATTGCACTCATCCAGCTATTCTCATACTAACCTAATTTTTTTGCAAGCACTTTACACTGAGAACACCATCTGACCATTTCATCAACTGCTGTCTCTGCAGCTCTTCACTGGTTCTGTATTTTGTGTGTGTGGTAGTGTCACAGCTGAGCATAGCAGGATTTCTCTTTGTTTCAGAGTAAGTTTCCTTCTTCAGTAAATACGCTGTATTTTGCTTCATTTGAACAATACAAGTTGTATTTTTGCTTTGCAAAATCAGATTGGGTTTTTTAAATGTCCTTGTATGGAGAAAGTGTTCTTATGTAGCTGTGTTAAGAAAAGTCCATACACATGCATGTATGTTAAAAAGGTGTTACTAGCAGTTTCACTGGTAATGTAATTTCAGAAGCAGGATCTGTGCTTGAGAACTAACATAATAGAACTAACTAACCTATTTTAATACAACACAATGAAATGGGGAAAAATTCTCTCTTGCAGCTGTTATCCTTGTAAACAAATGCTTCTGCATTCAGTCTTGTTTCTTTTAAGAAATTCAGAAGGGGTAAGGATTTCTCTCATACCTCATCTGAGCTTTTATACAAGCTTACAAAATCACATAGTATTAGTTGCACTTCTATTTGCCTCTGGTGTGATTAGTATTCTACAGAGTGTGATTACTTAACTTAAATTGGACATTAGGAAGAACTTCTTCACAGGAAGGGTGAAGGATTGATTAAACATTGTAATGGGCTGTCCAGGGAGATGGTGGACAAGATGTTTAAGTGAAGACTGGATGTGGCACACAGTGCCATGGTCTAGTTGGCATGGTCATGTTTGGGCAAAGGTTGGACTAGAATGATCTCAGAGATCTTTTCCAGCCTAATTGATTCTGTGATTCTGCAATCCTGTTTTTTCCAGGTGACTCATTTCTGGCTACAAACTCTGTCTAATTAATATCTGTTTTTTAATTCTATTTAATGTCTCAGATTTGTAAGTTTTTCAGGGACAGGGCTCTCTTCCTGATAAACAAGAAGTGCTTGATGTGTATGGTTGTTAGCAATACATGTTCACTGTCCTGAAGATGTAAATTAGGACTGTAGCAGAGAACACAATTTGAAATTTCTTGGAAGATAACCTTTACATCCAAATCAGGCAATGAATGCCTGCAGAATAAAAGTGAATTTTGCCATCAGAGACTAAGCTATTCACTAATACTTGGGGAGGCTTTTGAAATATCTTTTCTATTTTGAGTGTATACTTGCAAATATAAATGCAGAAATCGCTTATCTCTCCCTAGTGAAAGCACACACACACAAAACATGCAGTTTTCATTACTTAGCTGTGTCTCAAGAAAGATTTATTTTTTCTGTTTTCTTCTACCAGTTTCAAGGGACAAATGCTCTGAAAATACTTAACACACTAATTGAATCAGGAAAATCAAAGGGGTCACCTGTTGGCCATGTCTGTTTTAGCTGTCTCTTTAGGTTGTGTTTCAAGCTGGGTTTGTTTGTTGGGTTTTTTTAGCAACATCTGTTCTAACTCTTGTTTTCTGTGTGTGTGTGTGGAGAGAGGATGTTTAGGGTATGTTAAACCATTTGTTCAAACTGGCTTTGTAGCAGCGTCTAATAAATTTGAAAGGCAATGCCAACTTCTTAAAGAAAAAATGTCCAAAGCAGCAGAAAGTAAACACAGCATGCCTTGATTTTTGGAAGTTGTTTAATTAATACTCATGAGGATTTTTACTTTCAAATATCTCTAAGGGAAAATGTCATTAGTATAAAAGAAATAAATAATTTTACTGAACATTAGTGAAAAAACCCACAATTTTCTGTAGAGTGTTAAAGCAATTTCAAAGAAAAAGTATTAACTTCAAATTACTGAATATTGACCTGTTAATGACAGCTTGTTATTAACAGTTGTTACCTCCTGGCCATGCTGGGAATAGTGTTTAATGGTATTTGAAGAAGATATATGCAAAAAAAGAGGAGTTTTAGGTATTTTTTAAGGAGACTTTAGTGTTAAAGGCTATCCAAGAGGGATCAGACATGTTGTGATGGAAGACCATATGGATATTTCTCGTAAGTTGGTCCTTTGTGAATTCTTTTCTGAGTGTTTTTGACAGTAGAAAGTTTGATTCATTTTGTTCTTAGTATTTTGCTTCTCAAGCTACAGATTTCCTTTTTGTAAATTTTTTTTATTTTTGTTTTCTCTTAGTTTATGGCATCTGGATTTAGTTACTGGATATTGCCCCAGCAGTGCAAAAGA
Organism: Pyrgilauda ruficollis; assembly: GCF_017590135.1. NCBI lineage: Eukaryota > Metazoa > Chordata > Aves > Passeriformes > Passeridae > Pyrgilauda > Pyrgilauda ruficollis. The sequence goes on from NW_024526933.1 coordinate 1,481,420, forward strand.
GAAAGTACAGAATTTGGATAAATGCAAATGTTCTGATGTAGGAAGATCAAAACATACATAAATAACTGTTTTAGTCTTGTCTGCTGTGTGTACCAACAGTTTGTGTACCAGATGATTCATAGCTTTACTGATATCTCTGCAGGTTTTTATGTTTTGATTTACATCTTAAAAGCTTAATTTAAACAAATCTACAGACTGGTGAAGCAGAGTTGTAGTAGAAATGTAAGAATCCAGATGAACAGGAGTCTTTTCACTGTAGCCTGTAGTTGAACAACTCCTGCACAAATCTATAAAGACTGTTTTAAAAATATATATTTCTTTAGATTGACAAGATTTTTTATTGTTTATTGTTTTATTGTTGCACACTTGCAAACATTTGTTCTTGATGCCACTCTTTGCCAGCACTTTTGCACTCTGTGATAATTAATTATGCCTTCTGTAGTAAACAAATTACCTGAAATTATTGAAGTCTGTCTTAAAATAATCTTTTTCCTTTTCTGTCTTTTTCCAAAAATAGATAATATACCTGAGAGAATCCCCAGATGATGTGTACAGGCTTATATTGTCAGGAAGTGTTTCATATCTTCCTTTCAGGTAAATAACAACTTTATAGAACTTTCTGTACCTTGGTATTTTGAAGAAGAATGTAACATTTTTCAGTAGTAATTTCTGCTGTGCTGGTTTTCTGGGGTTTTATTTTATTTTATTTTATTTTGTGTTTTGGGGTGGGTTTTTGTTTGTTTGGGTTTTTTGTTTTGTTTGGGTTTTTTTGGGGGATTGTTTTTTATTGGTTGGTTGGTTGTTTTTTGGGTTGTATTTTTTTGATGTTTTGGGACACACTCACTGTCCTAACTTTAGGTACTCCGTGAATCAGAGGAGTTACCAGCAGGTATTGAAGTGTCCCAGCAGGAGGTGAAACAGCCCCACTGTTTGTATCCACTCATTGAGCTTTTTTTTCTACATTGCTTCTCACTTGGCAGTCTGATTTTGTGCCAGTAGCTGATAGTTGAACATATCAAAATATCTGTCATTCACCACAGAGGGCTTGCAATACTTAATAGCATTCTTTATGCACAAGACAGTATTTGCAGATTGGTGCACATATTTGGCAAGTGGGAAGTTGTCATCAGTGTATTCCAGGAGCCTTCTGCATTGGCTGTGCCCTACTGTACTATCCCTCCAAAACATATCAGAGTGGTTGCAGTTGCCTGTGAGGACCATGGCCTAAGAATGTGGGGCTGCTTCTATCTGACCGTAGAAGGCTTTATCCATTTGTTCCTTCTGATCAGGTGGTCTAAGAGACACATGCTACAACGATGTCACCTTTATGTGTCCTTTCTTTTACTTGGGTAACGTTCTATTATTTCTGTCTCCTGCTAATTTCTGCCCCTTTTTCACGCTGATTGATAAAGAAGGAAAGGATAGAAAAAATTACTAGAGACAGTTACCCAGGTTCTTCCAAAGTTCTCCTTCCTCTCAGCTGAAACTTGAACATGAAATGTTTTCTGCTTATTAGAAACATTAGCTAATAAGGGCTGCATGGTCTCAAGGTGTTCTACCAAGGCATAATGTTCTCTAGTGTAGATCCAGTTTAATTTACTTATTTACTTCACTATAGTATTCCTGGAGAATTCTTAATCTGTGGTGCTTATGAAATTTGATAATGGTCATGTACTAAGAACATGCAATTCCTGGATCAGCAGAATTAAAAAAAAACTTGTAATTGAAAGAAGTAGTTTTAATGAAACTAGTTTCCCTTCTTGTATAAGCATGAACTATTTATGATTCTTAAGGATAATATTTTATTATATTTACTAAAATGCTTATCCTAACAGTCCATGTCTGAAATTGAACATTTCAGCATTACAAAACCTGTAGCTGGAGTAATCTTAGTGTTGTATCTGTTAATATAACTTATTTTATGTTGTTATTCTTGTAAGAGTCAATGTATGGGAAATGAAGTAATCATTTGACATAATTATTTCAGTTTAATAATCATTACCTTGCAGTAATTTTTAAAAGGTGTTTTAGAGAAGTATCTTCAATTGCTTGCACTTGCATTAAAATACAATAGTTATGTTTTGGTAATCGTGTCTTATAGGGATGCTTCCTTTGGTACTTGCAGTTTTCATCTGACATTACTGGACTGTTTTCATGCAATAAACAAGGTCAGTAAACTAATATTTTTCACATTTCAAAAAAGTAGCTAAATGTTGCCCATCAGAAGAAGAAGGCTTAGGAAACTAGGATCCAGTTAGAGCTGTGAAGTAGCAGATCTATGGATTGTTGCCTAGTTTACTATGCATTATGCATTGTCACAAAGTAGGTACAGCATTCACAGAAGTCTACCAATACTTTATATAATCAACAGGTGAAGATATTATAGAGGGAATTCTGAGTTTTACTTGTGTAATCTGTCAGGACAGTAATTCACCTCTAATCCTAAGAGCTATGTGTTAGGTTTATTATATACCCCCTGGTGTTATGTGTTAGGCTGAACATAGCCTTTGAAAGGGTTTTGAATGGGTTTGCTATACACTTCTGGCATTTGCAACACATGCTAATGATTTCAGATTTTGCTTTAGTAATAAAAATAGAACAAATGTTAGGAGGTAGGTGCTTCTTTTTTTAACTATAAAATTACAAAAACTAGGTTTTATAGCAATATAGCAGTGAAGTGATGCAGCATTAAAGGGTAGGGAAATCAAAACACATTCTTTTTAGTCTGTATGAGTAGTGAAATGGAATTCTGCAGCTCTCCACTGTACTATTGTCTTTTGTATTATGGGTATCTCTACCAAATAGTGACGTTTTTACTGGTTAAGTCGTCTTCTTGAAGATTGGTGATTTTTTCAACTTTTTTGGGTATTTTGAAATTGGTTATTTGTATGCCAAGACTGGTGCATTGCTGTTCTTGCTGGTGAACAACAAGGAAAGCTACAAAAGATTATGTAGTAAAAGAGAAAATTAGAATGTAGTATTTTTAATATCTGGAGATATGGGATTTATCTGTGTTTGTCTTCCTGTTTTAACAAGTGGATAAACTATTAGTTACCCAAATGATTATATTTTTTATACAGTGCTAAGTATTATGGTTGTGGCTAATATGGGACATCATGGACTCACAGAAATATCTACTTAGGACTTTGTGACTGCAAACAATTTGAAATCAGTGAAGCTACTAGCAAATAAAATTTATGCACAAAAAATATCTCCAGTCCTTGAATGTGGTCTTTAGAATCTACTCATAGCTTCAATAGATTTTTTTTTTTTTGGTTAGTTATTTTTCTTTTTATTTTGTTCAGCTAGCAATAATGAAAAGACTAAATGTTTCAGTAATCTGGGATTTTTATAGTGATTCAGTGAAAACAAAAAAAGTTGATTTATTCATCTGACTTCACTTATATTGAAATTTACAAACTGGGTTTGAAGCAAGACTGTTTATCTGTATTCTTAAATTTTGTGAAGAAAGAAGGAGAGTGTGTATTAAAGGACTTTATGTAACCAAAAAGAGTAAGAAATCGTCCTCATTGAAGAGGCATCTTTGTTAAGAGCTGTGTTCTGAATTTTAGGCTTTGCAGTATGGTTTCCTGGATTTTAGTACGTTTGATGTAGATGAATATGAACATTATGAAGTAAGTGTTCAGTATCAATCTTTTGATTTGTTTGCTGTTACTAATGCTAAAGCAGTTGCTTATAATTTCTGCTATTCTTTTGTATTAAGTTCCATTTCTGTTTTGTCTCTTTAAGTTATGATAGTTAAATAAAGGTTCATGGTCAGAGAGAGAATACTAAAATTCAGATTTAAGCATAATTATGCTTAAATATGGGGAAAGCAGAAACCAAAATGGAAGTGGGAGTCTCCATTATTAGTAAAACCCTGGATATTCTTGAGCAGTCTTGATGAAAAACTAAAGGGCGTACAAGCCCAAGTCTAACTGAATGCTAGAGAACAATCAAAGTAGGTATTTGAGAACACACGGCAAAAATGTAATAACACTCTTTGAGGTAAAGAAGGAAACAGGGCTGGGAAACTCCAAGTGCATAAAATTCACTTTGGGTCATAGGAAATAATTGTCACAATGAAGGACTGCAACTCTTGATTGTATGCAGTGTCAGAAAAGCAAAGCTGCCAGATATCTGTAAAGAAAAAATTAAATGCTCCTAGAGCTTAAAAAAATAATTATTTAATTTGTGAACAGAAGTAAGACCAATGTGTAAGACCAATTTAGGATCCTATAAAAAATAAAAATTTGAAAGTTGCTCTTCATCTGAAGGACATCAGTTACATTGTTCTAAAACTCCGATTTAGAAAGACAGGGACACGGGGGAAAAACATCAGGTTGAGGGCATCTGTCATCCTCATGATGAAAAAGAAAGCAGCCAACTAACACACCTTCCTTTGACAAAAATTATACATCAATTCTATCTAGCATGTATTTTGAAACAATAAGGAAAAACCTGACAATACAGGGATAATGATAAACCAAGCATTTTCTCTTGACAGAGAGCAGAAAATGGAGATTTTAACTGGATAATACCAAACAAATTCATTGCCTTCAGTGGACCTCATTCAAGAAGTAAAATTGAAAATGGTATGCTTAAAAGAGGAGGTGGGGATCACAAGCCCACTGCTTTCTTAGTTGATTGTTATCAGTAAGAACAAGCTTTAAAAATTGTTCCTCAAACAGTGTGTTTTTTCCTTGCCTCTTTTCCTTTTATAAGAACTCTGGCAGTACAATTTTAATGCTTGGTTTAATTGTATCTGACCTAGGTGATTGTATTAAAATTCCTTTTTCAATTGGTCTATTTCTTTATCTTGTCTCTATTTTGGAAGTGTTTTCATATCTTATTTTTTAGTATTTTTTTTATTTCTTCCATTTAAGCCTTACTCTTTTTTTTAATCTTCTGTTCTCAAATAGGCTATCCCCACCATGCTCCAGAGGCTTATTTCCCATACTTCAAGCAAAATAAGGTCACCACTATAATACGCCTCAACAAAAAACTGTATGATGCCAAACGATTTACAGATGCTGGATTTGAGCATTTTGATCTCTTCTTTGCTGATGGAAGCACACCTAGTGATACTATTGTTAAAACATTTCTAAATATTTGTGAAAATGCTGAAGGTGTAATAGCTGTTCATTGCAAAGGTATGATGCAAAAACTAGTTTATATTACAAGTGATGTTAATAATTACAGCTCCTGAGGTATTTTGCAGTATAATTCCACTATATCTAGTTATTAATATCTCTGCCAAACTGCAAGTGTTCCATTAAAATTATTTCTATGGTTCTGTTCAGCACTTCATCTTCTAATTTTGTTAAGTACCAGAAAAATCTTCCAAGTCATTCCCAAAATGAGACTGGAGAAAGTGAGATTTCCAGTATTAATGGCTCTTTCTACTAGAAAGTGTTAATACTTTCAAAGGATGCTTTGGGCAGGCATTTGAAGTCCTGTCAAGTTCTCTCTGAAAATACATGTTTAAATATACTAAGTTGTAAACTTTTGGAAACAGCAGCATTTTGGGGAGATCTTTCAAAACATATGAGTGTTCCTCTACAACCACCAAAATCTTCATCCCTCAGAGATTCTTTATACTAGTTTGGGCATGCTCTGAATATCCATTCCTCCAGAGTTAGACTACAAAGATTTTAAGAGCCTGGCCAATGCAGTTAGTATTGTTATTCAGTTATAGTATAGTTATTCAGTTTTCTGTTGTTCTAGAGGCAGTATGTTTCCCTTCCCACACCATCTTTAATAGTCTATCAGACATTTCTTCTCCACAACTTTGCATCCCTAGTGTATCTGATAATGCTGTGATTGAAGGAGAAGGTCCACAGCAAACAGATTAATCTGTTTGCTTTGGACCTGCAAAGACTGCAGTTTTGTTCCTGTATCTGCCGTCCATTTGCTGGATTTAACAGAATTATACTGGAAAGTGAAAGAATTGTTGAAACCAGCATCTTGACTCTGGGAAAATAAGTTCATACTCTTATTCTTCACTGAGGTGATAAATTCAAGCATGTCACTTAGCTGGTTATGCTAGAATATTGAGTATCAGTGATACAAGTGCTTTTTTTTTCATTCAGATTAAGGTGTTCTTTGGTAGACGTCAGACTAATGGTGTCTAACCTGCGATTACTCTTGAGGAGGTGTAGAATGCTGTAGCCTGTTCCTAAAGCTGTCATGGGAGTCATGGAAAGCTAAAGAAAGTTCCTAAAGCAAGTAATGGAAACTGCTGTGTGGTTGTCTTGGCTGTTGTGTTATGCAGAAGATTTTGCAGTGGTGTTGATCAGGCAATTGTTAAATAAGAGAAGTGGTGTGTGATTTGCATGTGCAGCAAGTGATTGAGGAGAGATGCCACTTAGCTGGAGCGGTCCTCTCTAGCTTCTCATGTTTCCCAAGGTAGATAGAACTGTTTTGAGGGCCATTTTAAATAAGGTTTCTCACTCTGGAGTACTTCTTGCCTGTGCTAGCTAGAGCCCAGACTTGCTTATTGCAAAATTTGTCTTTTTCTTGGTTGTTAAAGAGATTAATTAGAGGGGGGCTGGGAGAACATCTGATTTCAGTGCAATGTGTGATTAGTTTGCAAGAAGGTGCTAGGAGAATTCTGAAAAGAATAAAATGGCCAACTGTTTTATCCCATTCTTAAAAACATTCTCATACCTTCATACATATTCATAGAAAGGTAAATAAAGGTAGCTAAACTTACAGATATTTGTAAAGATGCTGGCTTTGGAAGGTTACCTCACTCAAAAAAATATGGGCAGTGTGTTAGTAACCTTGTATATGATGAAAAAGGTCGAAGTTTCCCTTACCACATTTGATAAGTAGAGATTTGTTTTGATCAGGCAGGTATCTACTTGTCCAAGTAACAGTGTCTATAGTTACAACAGATTCCAGATGAAGATGGATATATAAAAGAAGACATTTTTTATATTACACAGCTGGTCTTGGACGAACTGGCACACTTATTGCTTGTTACATCATGAAGCATTATCGGATGACAGCTGCTGAATCTATTGCCTGGATCAGAATAAATAGACCTGGTTCTGTGATTGGACCACAACAGCATTTCCTGATGGAGTAAGTAGATTGAGTGTAAATTACTGCCAAAAATGAATCTAGATGTCTTTTTCTTCTTCTTCTTCTTCTTCTATTGTACACTTAACAGTCTTCAGTGTTAATTTGTTGTGTTTTGGGCCTTTTTTTCCATGTTATGATAGCAAACAGGCAGAACTTTGGACAGAAGGGGATATTTTCCGTGCAAAGTTGAAACGAAACCATAAAATTGCTGTAACAAGAATTCTGTCAGGAGTAGATGATATTTCAATTAATAACACAAGAAACAGGAGAACCATCCAAAAGGACATTGAACTGGTAACCATCCAAATATTGTGCTCTTGTAAAAGTTGGAACTGTTGAGAATCTCTCAGGTTTTGGAAAAAACCTGTGGGTGCACTAAAACTTTGTTAATCAAATTTTTTTTCTGTTCACCCTTTTTGTATAAAAGGATGTTGGGGGGGGAAAACTAGGGATGCCAATTATGAAAAATGGAGTTTAGAACACAAATGAAGTAAGAGCATCATCGTGCTTTAGTCTTTTGTAATTAGGTCAACAATAGAAAAAATGTACTCACATTCTGCAATCAAAAACACTGATTTCATTTTGGATTGTCTGTTGCTTCACTGTGTGTATTTAAAAGGAGGGGATGAAAGGGTGGGGTTTTTTACTTATTTTAGTTTCTAATTGCAACTTCTGTAATACCTTTTCATGGTGCTTTTTGAAAAAGACAGTACTGCTGTTTTAAAAAGGCAAGTGAAGGAGGGAAATGCTGCATTTAGTGAAGATCATACTGTACCTAAGCAAAGATTTTATGATATATTGCTTCCAATTCTTTAAAAGGAGACAATATTCCGATGCATGTAAGTCATGATACCACTTAATGGTTTACAACTTCTAAAGCAGCAAACAGGAAACTGGAAGGAACAGAACTATATTTGTGCAAGTGAATTTCCTTTGACTTTGTCCTGTTGAGATAATTCTAATTTTAAGTTTTAAGATAAAGTTAATTCCTATATATCAAAGTGTCTATATTTAACTGTGATTTATCCCTTTCCCCCCTCCACTTATCCAGTACAGTGATGATGATGAAACAAACTGTTTAACACAAGGGGATAAGCTTCGTGCTCTGAAAAGCAAAAGGCAAGCGAAAGCGCCAACTCCATCTCCACTAGCGTAAGTCAGTTTCTAAATATATAAAATGCCAGAAACAATTTTATCCTCTTCTTCATTCATACATCCTGTTGCCCACTAATGTTTATTATCAATTCTGCTTTTACTGCCTTAAAACAAACATGAGATTCACCATTTCTCTGAAGGCTTGGTGAATGCAGAGGAGGCAGGACAATTTGGTAAAAGAACTGCATGACTGAATTTCTAGTTTTCTGTATAGTTTTTGATGCTGGTATTCTGCACTTTACAAGCTCATATAGCACATCTGAATGCTCTACTTTTTAGTTTAATCACAAACATTCCCTTGTCTGTCCTGTGGTAGTATAAAAATGAAAGAATATGATTCTGTGTGGTTTTGTTTGATTGGCTCAAATAAGATATGTGCTGGTGTTTGAAGTAACGTTGATAAAGTCAGAGATGATAGAAGGATTTTAACTTCCTTTCATTTTCTCTTCCTTGGAAGAGAACTTTCCCTAAATCCTGTGGACTTTGTGATAATGTCTGGTGGATCTGGAAGGCAGAGTAGCCACTGTTTCAGTAAAAAAATCAAAGAACTGCATTTCAGTGAAGCTGGTAGTCTCTTTATTTTAGGCAAGTCCTGAAACACCACCTGTAAAAGAAAGTTTTAGTCTATTGTAACTTGTAGCAACTGTAAGTGTAAAATCTATCTGCCTGCTCTTAAATAAACTGCAAGAGAATGCAACACTTGGAAAACTTTGCAGGATCTCCTTTGATTGCTAGGAAAGCAGTGATGACCCCTGGCTGTCAGACTTTTGCAAATCACATGTCCCAAAGTCACAGGCCACAGTTTACATGACTTTTGTAGTGTTGTCCTTCTGTAGGACATGATGCTGCTACCTTGCTGGCATTTTTATTTTCTTCTTTTTCAAGATCACCACTGCCACCAAACTTTTAGAAAAAGTGAGAAGTATGTAGTAAAAATGTGCTGAAGGTAAAGAAATATATCTCTGGAAACCTTCACACATTGCTATGTCTGATTTCTGCTTTTGTTTTAAATTACTGTCTTCTGTTCATGCTTATCATTTACACAGACAGCCATATAAGAAACAACGTACTCAGAACAAAGACTGTGCCCAGCTGAGTTAAAAAATATCAAAATGCAACACCTCAGTTACCTCAAATAGCACAGTAAAAAACAACTACCTTGCAGATTAGTTTCCAAGGCACAGAAGTGCCTTAGTTGTCAAGTACTGAATTGCCACACACTTACTGTATGTTCCATATGATGAATGTAGACTGTGTGATAACCTATTCAGAGCCATTGTCCTAATACCTTCTTAACACAAGACCTATCTACTATTAAAATATTATTTGGCTCATGAAACATTCTGCAATGTCTGTTCTAATTAGTTTGTACTTGTGTAGAATTAAAATAATTGACCTGGAACTTATATCTCATTTTTACATTGTGCATTGTCTCTCAAGGAGCTTCAATTTACCTCTTTCTGTTCCTCTGAGTTATTTTTATGGTCTGCAACTTGTACTGAAATAATTCAGTGAAAAATGAATGTGTAAACTCATACATTCCTTTGTGTTACTGTTGTTTTGTTGCAAGGAATATTTAGCTGCCTTACATGAGTCAAAAGTTTTTTCTTCTACAAGAGGTGACTGTCTCTTTCCTTTTTAGTTTAGTCTGTTAAAATAATTATTCTTGCAGTGAAATTGATTACTTTTATCTAAGCAAGCAAACAGAAGTTTCTAAATCTTCCAAGTAGTTTTATTTCAGAGGAAAAAAGAAGGGGTGGGGGGGCAAAATAAGAGCACCAGAAACTTGGACAGTTAGTCTTTGAAAACTAGAGGCATTATTTACTTTTGAGTCACAAGGGACTTGTATAGAGTGTTTATTGAAGTTGGTTGTATAAATTCTTTATGTGTTGATGACTGGATATTTTATGTATGTTCTAATAAGCGATTTTCTGTACCTTGGCAAAGGATTATGAATTGGCTTTTGCTTCTTACACAGAAAGGTAATACAAGCCATCATCTGGTTGTTTATATAAGGTGTTTGTTTCTGCAAACTTACCTGTCTGTGATGTAATGTTTTAATATCAGAATGTATGATTATGAAGTAGGATGTGTGAATGCGGGTTGATCCAACTGCATAAGAGATGGCAGCAAGTGGTCAGAGATGTATTGCTCCCGCACACACTTCTTTCCAAGAGTGATACAGACTGTTTGAAATAGGTGACTTTGGTGAGGGTTTCAGAAGGTTTGCTTTGATTCCAGCAGCACATGGGTACTACACTGGCAATTTATGGCTGGATGGATTGTTAGTCATAGAAAGTAAGAAATGCTTGGCAAAGTTTATAGAACAGTATCCTTTTGAAGAACTTGAAACAAGCTAAAATGCACCAATAGCTTTTGCTTTTGAATTTTTTTTCATCTCTACCTCCCCCTCCAATCCCTTTTTAGATGGCTCCTAGCTATGCTGGTGTCTACACTCTGTAGCATTGTCATCTGGTGGATTATATGTGGCTCCCTTCTGCCCAGCCTGCTATTCTGTCTAGATGGTTTAAGAACATAGTAACCATCAGGACCCCCTGAGAGAGAGCCACTGTGTAAGTGTCCCATTCCATTTCTCTACAATAGCTCACACTTTCTGTCTAGTATATCTTAAATGCATGTTTTCATTTCATGTTTCTTACTGGCTTTGTTGCAAGAGTGAATTTCACTACTCTGGCTTTGTTGTATTCTTGTGTATATTATTTGGAAGAATTGAGTGATTTTTATGGCTGGCTTACAATATACAAAGGCAAAGAGCTCTTATAATTAGAGTAATTTTTAGTTTTGAAGTGTTTCTTCTCTGCAGATAAGCAAAACTACATAAGCAAAATTATCTGTAAGAAATAAAAAAGTAGTGCTTTAAAATAGGATCCTATCCTCTGCATATTGCAGATGCAGATGTTAACTTCAGTTTTACTTCAGAGTTCATCAACTTACAAATTAGGCTGTTTTCCCAACACATTTTCTTATTCCCATGAAATGCCAAGAATTAGAATTTGTTAGAAGTGTCAGTAGGTCTTTTTTTCTACGAAGACATCAAATATTATATGCCATGTCATGAAACATTACTTCTTTTACCTTTTTGACATAAAAGAACATGGGGCAGGGTGTAGTGTTAGGTCCAGGCTCACTTGTTTACCCAGCCATTCTGGTTTCATCATCTCTTGTTCACAATTATGTTTTCTAGATCTTTAGGAGACTACTTACATTCCTTTATTCTGTTACTTGGATTCAGCAGCCGAGAAAACAATAGCATATCAATTTCTTGAGTACAGTTTTCACTCTTTCTTCACTCCACTTTCATCAGAGTAGCTACAGTGATTTCTTTGCCTTGCTTCTACTTAAAAGGTGCAATGTTTTCATCAAATGACAGCTTACGTATTTTGGTCAACTAAAATTTCAACAACGCATAGAACTGTGAGGAAGTGCAAATGAACTTTTTGCTTGTTTCTGAGCCTTCCTGGAGCTCCTCTGTCATCACCACCCTCAAAGTAGAATGATTACTTTGGGTGAATACTTGAAATCTTGGTGCTTTCAGATTAAAAAAAAATGGTCAGAAAGTCTTTTACTAATTAAGAATAGGCAGTCTCTCCTGACAGGCATGAAGGTTGAGATTTTCTGTCATCTGTCACTTTGGCCTTGCAGCTTTTTGTCTGCACTTTTTAAAAAGCATGAAACTTTCTGCTGACCTGAGTGACTGGGTGACTATAGAATGAGAACTGTGAGACTCTAGACAAGTTAGTTATTCGGTTAGCCTTCACTGAGGTCATCTTAATCTGTTCTTTTTGAGAAAGAAATTATAAAGAAATAAAGATCACTTCAGCTTAATTTTTTCCTTAACCTTGTTAAATAATTTACTTGAGAGGCATCATTCCAAATAACATGGGAGGTGTGTTTTTAAAGTTTTACAGTGGATGGAGCACTCTTTCTTTTCTCAGTGGTCTCTGGAAGTCAGACCTCAGATTTTTGAACACATACTGAAAAGCTGAACTTAAAACACAGGTCAAAGAGGGGAAACAATCTGTGCTTTTTTTTGCTGTACTGTCCTATAAGATCAATTTCAGTCAACTATCGTCCTTTCTTTCTCTTACTCTGTGTCTTGTGTTCTGTCTGAAAACTAGAAACATTTTTTCCTTGCTGGATGAAAAAAGACTGTTTCGTGTTGGTAGATGTGATGCAAACAATTTAGTTATTCCCATTTGCTGTGAATTTCCAATTACTGGTGCTGCTGCTTGATTTTCAAGATTAACTATGATACAATGTTGGTTTAAGTATAGGGAGAGAAAATACTTTGGCTTTCCTTAAAAGCTTGCCTAACATTCTCTTCTTTCTGTAGTTAATATTCCATGTTTTAAGAGATCAAATTATCATTAAGGATCATGTATCAATCTGGGCTGGCCTGGCAGTTGCATTGGCTGGAGCCCTGTAAGCTGAAGTTATTGGTCACTTGTTGCCTATCAATGACTTGGAAGACTAGTAGAGATCTCAGGTCTATTTTCTTAAAAATAATGAGGTGATGAAGGAGAAAGCAGTATTGCATTTGACAGACCTTGTAAGACAGGTTGCCCAGATTGGTTGGCAAGAATAAAATACCTTTTGCAGACAGAGAAGACATGCACCTGAGTAACTTCTTTTTTCTTCATCCCTGTTTAGGATACTGCAATCACATATTTTAAAAAACCTTATTGTGGATTGATTTCTGTCCAGTGTGTATTACAGTGCTTGCAATTCAAGTTTTGTGGATTTTGTCTCGGGTTGTGGAGTTTGGGTTTTTATGTCCTGGGGGTGTGCCTATGTTCCACCTTTGCACTGAGTTAAATGTGGAATAAAAGTTGTGAGTTAACTTTAAAAGTTGCTGCTCCTTACCAAGAACTGTTCCATTTAAACAGGTCTTTATTTGTTTAAAGACCAAGGTATTAGCTTGAATAAGAAAGCAGTGTATAAGCTAGTCTGCTATTTATGGCGTGTATTTAGGATCAGAACTACCAAGGGATGTTTCCATTGCAGATGAATTAGAGATTAAAAATTCTTACAATGTAAATGTGTGTTTAATAGTGTGACTATTATAGTCCTATAGCCTGCAGGGGTTTGGGGTTTTTTTGATTCAGTTTTTTTTTTGTTTGGTTTGTTTTTGGGTGGTTTGTTGTTGTTGTTGGGTTTTTTTGGTGTTTTTTTTTTTGTTTGTTTGTTTGTTTTTTGTTTTGGTTTGGTTTTTTTTTGTTTTGTTTTTGTTTTGTGGGTTTTTTTAGTTTGGTTTGGTTTGGTTTGTTGTTTTTTGTTTGGGTTTTTTTTTTGTGGGAGTTTGGTGGTGGTGGTGGTTGGTTGGTTTTTTTCATTTTTTATCATATCCCCTTGAGTTAGAAAACCTTTGTGTGCATCAGATAGGTTGGCTAGTGTTTTTGGAAGTTGTGTGACATGCTATTTTATGTGAACAGCTCTAAAGCAGTAAGGTAGGTGTCCTGAGATCTTACACTTCTCTAAAATAGCTTGGGATATTTTTTTCATGTTGACATTTTGGCAGGATTTCCTCTGCCATAATCTCACATCCATTATAAAACCTATTTATTGAACCTGCTGTCAAGTGAGGCTGTTAGTCTAATTGTGCTAAAGCAAAATTCCATGCATTAGTTTCTTCTCTCACCTTTAACATATATGCAGTAGCATTGTAATGAAAGCTGTGACAGCACTGTTGCTGCTCCTCAGCTGACAGCTGTGAGGCTCAAAGACAGTGCTGGGTGTTTAATTGCAACAACCTGTCAGAGAGTGGTGTAAATAGAACCTTGTCTCTTTTCCTTGAGTTGCTATCAGTCTTGGAAGTCTAGAATTCTAGTCTGATTTAAAAATGTCTGTGTGATAATTTAGCAAATGTTTTGTTCACAGCAATTTCAATTATTCTATACTATAGAGCAGCCCAGTGAAGTTGTATATATCTGAGATGTAAAAATGGCATAACAACTGAAGAACAGATGACATTAAAGATATACCCTGCTCACAGCTGGCTCTGAGCTGATCCCATAAGGCATCTTATCTCCCTTTGGCAAATGCAGCAAACTTACAAGGACGTTTTTGTGGTCGTTATGGTTTCCTAGTGGCTATTTTTCTTATAAGTCACATTTCCATTTAGAGCTTCTTTTATTTTCTTTCTTTGTTTTGAACAGATAAGATGAAATTTTCTGGGAAGTAAGGGCTACCTTATGATATGTTGAAAAAATGAGTATTTAAATGTTTGTGCAAAATGCTATCTTGAGAATTCCTAATGCTTCACAGAAACACAAAATGGATAAATGTTGAAATAGACCACAGTGGGTCATCTGGTCCAACCTCCCTGCTCCCTGATGATGCAGAGTCATCCCAGAGCACATGACACAGGATTGCATCCAAATGGTTCTTGAATCTCCAGTGAGGGAGACTTGACAACCTCTCTGGACAATCTGTTCTAGTGCTCAGTCACCTGCACAGTAAAGAAGTTTGGGTGTTAGATTCAGAAGTTCAGGAGTTCTTCACATTCAGGTGGAACTTCCTGTGCATCAGTTTGTGGCCAATGCCTCCTATTGCTCAGCACCACCAAGCAGAGCCTGGCTCTTGACACCCTGCCTTCAGATACTGACAGATATTGGTGAAGTCCCCTCTGTCATCTCTTCTGGAGGCTGAACAGACCCAGCTCCCTCAGCCTTTCCTCATAAAGAGAGACGTCCAGTCCCTTCATCATATCCTTCCACTGGACTCTCTCCAGGACCTCCATGCCTTTCTTGTGCTGAGGAGCCCAGAACTGAACACAGCACTCAAGATGTGCCTCACCAGAGTTGAGTAAAGGGGCAGGATCACCTCTTCTGACCTGCTGGCGGTGCTCTTCCTGATGGTCCCCAGAACACTAGTGGCCTCCTTGGTGACAAGGGTACACTGCTGGCTCATATTTCAGTTCATGTTAGATACATATATGGGTTTAAGCCAGGTACATTGACCAGTTTTCTGAATTTCTGGCATCTAGAAAAAAATGGGTGTTTATGAGAGAAAGATTACAAAAATTGCATTCCAATAACATTTGCTTTATTTTATATATATATTGCATGCATTTTATGCAGAGAGACACCAAATGTGTATGTATTTAAGGAGAAAACATGATTTTTCCATATTTCTGGCTGCGTGAGCACTAGTAAACCAGTATGTGCCATGATTTGTTCACGTTTATATTTCAGTGACTGAATGTTACAAGGTTCAGCATAACTTCATGCTTTTCTGTTCATTCCTAGAAGTTTCTATCAGCACAGATGAATGATATAATGCAAGTCTTATTTCACCACTGCTGTAATTTTTAGTGCTTGGTTGAAAGTGTGGTAGACTGAATTTATTCATTCTGTATGACAACTGTGGCACTGAAAAAAGAATTTCAATATTAGAACTTGTTAAAACTGTTTTACGATCACAGTAGAAACTATAACATAAGCTGTCAGGTTTTAAATGTTTTCACCTTGGGCATGCAAGGAAAACATTTTCATTAGAAGAATTTGTTCTGTCTAAAGAAGTATGAGGTTGAAGGTATCTGGGGGTGGTTTTTTCTGCCTCCTGTAAAAGCAATTCCTTCAACTTTGAATGTCCTGTATTTACAGGAGAATTTGCATTGCATTTTGGTAGTACTTGTCATTGAAACCTTGTATCTTACCTAAGCAACTGGCTCTTTTATTTGAACATTTGCAAATCAAGTAATATTTTGCAAGGCTGAACTATTAAGAGATATTATTTCAAGTAGAAGTTTAAAATACTTGAAATTTGTGGTTATGTAGACATTCGTTTGCTAATCAAGAAGTGTATAGTAAAAATAATGTTGCTGATCAGTTTTACTGTATAAAGAATATATTTTAGATGAAATTATTATCTCAAATACATATTCTAATTCTGAAACCCATATAAAACAATGAAAACATTGGAGGTTTTTCCCATTTCTGTTTTTGGTGAGTATGTTACATGAGTATAGAAATGTATCTTTTCTCCCCACATATTCCTGTTCACTTTTGCTCCAAAAGTTAGCATTCAGTATTCATATATAGGATTCTGTGAAAGTAATTTCTCCAGAGTATTAACCAACCAGACTGTAACTTGCACTATTTAATGAAGGTTTTGATTTCCAGTCTCATGTAATCCGCTCATACGACTGGACTCAGTGAAGCCAGAGTCTAATAATAGCAGGAGAATAAAGAGTAATAGCTAAATTACTCTTAGGTCAGAATCTCTAAGATGGTGCATACTTTCACAGCTGGAACCTTACACAGATGGAATAGAAAATAGATATAAAGCTGATACTCGTTAGCTCTGTTGTAACTGTAACACCCTCTTTTCAGTGTTTTTAGGAACTTTCCAATTATATAATCTTTCTTTTTTCCTACTCTTTACAGAGTAACTCTGCAGTCCAGTGTTCAGAAAAATAAAACCTCTGAAACTAGCATTTCTGACAGTACAGACATTACTAAAAGAACTACCAGGTCTGCTGCAAGAAAAAACAGTTTAAAAAGGTGAGAGTTACCCTCTTTACAGATCCTGTAACCGTTTTCTAGGCAAATACTTTGAGTTGTTGTATCCACTGCTGGCAGGAGCTTTGCCATAGTTCAGCTCCTTCTCCTAGCAATGGAAAGTGAGAAATAATTAAATGGTTTGTGTCATGTACTGAGAACAGCTGGAACCTTACATCTTAAGTAATTTATTTATGTTCCTCAGTCTTCCAAGTTGGAGAATTTTAAATAGTAATTCTTAATGTGAGTGATAATTACTGAAGACAAGGGATTTTGGTAACATGAAAACCCCTTTGCCTGGAATAAGAGATGGAAAAATTCCTCACAGCATTAAGTCATATACTAGTCAGTGCATGAATTCAAAGCTAGGAAGAATTCAATAGATGACTGAAATGCAGTGGTTGTGGAAAGGTGAAGTGTATAAAATGCATGTGTATACTGGTATGAGATTTTTTTTTACTGAGAGCACGGCTGATAATCTGAACTAAACCTGTTTGGTAAAGCTTAATGAAATTCTAAATTCTAATGGATTTATGGAAGACTGAAAGTGCCTTTTGCCCCAGAAGCATATGGCTAGACTACTGCTATTTATCTTTGTGTATGCCTGTGATCACACCCCTCAGTGGCAACTCTCCAGGTCATTATGAAAGATGAGCCTGGGAGCATAGTTTAAAACAATATCCAAACAATCTCCATTGCTTACAATTTACTGGAATTTGTCTTAAACTCTTAGAGAAAAACGGGTCTGTCAGGTGCTGAAGAGATTTTGACTGGCAAGAGTAAAAGATGGCACATAACCACTTCCTATGTTATGTGGCTGGATTTATAAATATCTCTGAAAAGTTGTTTTGCAGCTTTTTCCTCACAGAGTTATTCTTTCTCTTTCTTCGTCCTCTTACCTTGAAGGTAATGAAGTTATGAAAAATTTGCTCTGTTAGTCAGTGGAAATAGTCAGTAGAGTTCAGTAAATTCTATTCAGAGACATTTTAGTGGTGACTTTGTTTTGATTTATTGAACAACATATTAAAAAATAAGACCTTTTTCATGAAACAGGTATTTTACTAAAAATCAGTGGTATTTTTCCAGGTTTTCTTTTTGGTTGGTTGGGTTTTTTCTCCATTTTGTCTAATTTTGATTATGTCAGTTTTGGTCCAAATAGAATTGATGGGATTCTGCCTGCTGTTTTTATTCTTCATGCCTCTCCCAGTTTTAAACCAACCTGCTTGCAACATTTTGTATCTACATTCATGCACATGTGTAATCTGAAGAGAGATTTTCAGTTCCTGGAAAGCACTTCTCCAAGCTGACCTTTGTATTGTGTGAGATGTGATACCTATCCTTAGGAGAAAACAGCATCCCTAAAATAGAGTTCACAGAACATTTCACTAATTTCTTAAGAAATTCTTTAGGTGCATTGCTAGATGTATGACTGTGAAGGACCAGGTCAATCTCAAACTTCATAAATTACTTCTTTCATATTTTAATGGACTTTCTAAAACTACCCCAAACACTTCACCATATACTGTTTCTTTTCTTCTAACTTTGGAGGTCTAAGAAGTTCATTTACTTTCATATTTCCATCCAATAATCAAATTTGTCCTAATTCTGTCACAGTTATGGACGTCTTAATTGTTTTATAATCTAAGAGGGCCAGTTGGGTGCTGGTCCCTCTGAAGTGTGTGGTGGTATGACCATATCATTTAATGGATTTAGAATGCAGTACCTTGTTGTTAGTCTTGTAGGTGTCCTTTTATTTTCCTGTAACATTTGAAAAAGTATCAGTCTTTTTTTAAGTATGCCTTTTCTTTTCATTTAAGTTCAATTTCTTGAAGTATGAGCAGTTTGCATTACCTCACAGTACTCAGATTCATTAAACTGTATCCAGATCAAGTGGATCGCAGGTAGAGAATAATTATTTCTACATTATTGCCATCCTGCCCTAACCAGCATCTGTCTTTGTCAAGACTTCGTTTATTTCACTGAACTTCACTGGCATTACTGTATATCCTTATTCTTTCATTTTCTTTCTGATACATTCCAGTGGAAACATCTTGCACCATTTTTACATCAAGCTCATTTACTGCTTTATGTCACTTTAGTAAATTCTTTTTGTCAAAGATTTGTCAAATTTATTTTTGTCTTTTTGTCAATTTGTGACCCATCCTAATGCAGTATAATCTGCATAGCTAGGGAATTAATTTGTCATTTCATCCTTCAGACTGTTGGAGAAACTACCATGGATTGTCTCCAGAATGATTTTTCAGCAAAAACAGCTATTTACATCTAAAACACTATTCTGGCTTTTTAAAGAGAACATAGGGAATTTCAGTCCTAACTGCAACACTCACTGCTTTTCCTTTGTGGAACATCTCTAGATGTCAGCTGCCGTCTATGAAAGGAAGTACTGATGGACGTAACACATATCTTGTGATTGAAATAATACTGGTTTTTGAACTGCAGGAAGTCACATTTCTAGCCCATAACCCGGTATTTCTTTGTGGGTGCCCTTATTTCTCCAGTTAAGACATCTTCCTTGTAAATTTGCCATAGTTTGTCTCATAGTTATTGAGAAGTTCATGTCTGTATTTTAACAAGGTGCATACTTCACATCCAAACCAACTGAGTCATAAGACACAAGTTAAATGGTCTTTTCCATGTCACCACACAGAACAGAATTAAAATTCAGTTGTAGTAAGTAGTTGATTAGAAATTAAATCCTAAGTGGTAAAGGCATTTTGATGTGTAAAGGTGCTTAAGGGAATGCAGGTAAAGTTATTACAAAAAATTATAATGAGGAATATCGGGAAAAGTTAGGAAAACTGTATAGAGGAATATCACAAAAGCTAACAAAGAGGAACACACTTTAAAAATCTCATATGCCTTTGCTTTGCCAGGTATTACAAAGCAGTCTTCTATGCCCTTATTAAAATACTGCAAACTGAAAACTACCTGCAGCATTTCAGAACTTTGCTATATGTAATCTAAACCTAGCTTTAAAAAAATATAAATGTTTCTGTCCTGTTCTTCCTACTTTTCCTGCGGTCTGATACTTCAGAGTGAGAAAAAGAAACTGAATGCTTTACACAAATGTGCTTAATTAAATTATGGTACTTTGAGTCCCCTTTTGCATTTCTGTATGGAACAGAATTTTCTTCATATTGTCTGTGATCAGACCAGTCTGTGCATTCTTGACAATCGGTATTGCTGTGTTACTAAATGCAGTGACTTTTAGTTTTCATTTCTTTCTTTGAAGTACCATTTGCTCACTTTACCTTGCCAGAAATGCTTGCTTGAGATACATACTGGGTAATGTTTAACTTTTTCCCTCAAATATGTTTTATTTCAACAGCCAATCCGTCACAAAGACTAGAACAGTATTGCGCTGAATTTCGAATAAGCCACCAGTGTTGAAGAGGATATTCAGGAGTGAAGGGGATATAGAGGGGACTTGATGCAATTCAAGGAAGATCACTTTGGCTCTATTTTTCAGTAAAAAATTAAATAGAACAATCTCTTTTTTACTTGTAGAATAAAATGAACTGTCAACATGTTTGGTAGACTTTTTTTCTACCATGCTAACACTTTCTCAAAACCAACATAATCTACATACATTCAGACTCAGGTGTAAATATTTAAGCTCTCTATTATAAAGAGGGCTTGCTAATATGTATGATGCATGTGTACAAATTGTGATGGCAATCACTTAGCTGCTGATCACCAATGGTGGGAGCTTTTAAGTATATAAATCTGTGTTGTGCATTCAGACTGGGCTGAAGTCTTCACTTGAGTCTGAGAATCAACTACAAAAGCTTTTATTTCTAATAGTATTGGTAATCTCCTGTGTTGATTGGCTGTTCTTTCTTACTTTGTATGAAGTTTTTTATGAAGCTGCAGTATTGAGTACACAGTGTAACTATTGTCCACCAAAGAGTGCTTTACTGTCAAAGGTCACGTGGTTTATTTAGGAAAAACTAATTGTAAGTGATTAACTTGTTTTTAGTAGTGACAGCTTTTTAGTTGTTCACAACCAACTCTTTTAATTAGTTATAACTGCTTTAAATCTGATATGATTTTAAAGGGGAGGAAA
The DNA here is from genome assembly GCF_017590135.1 of Pyrgilauda ruficollis. Classification (NCBI taxonomy): domain Eukaryota; kingdom Metazoa; phylum Chordata; class Aves; order Passeriformes; family Passeridae; genus Pyrgilauda; species Pyrgilauda ruficollis. The sequence goes on from NW_024526933.1 coordinate 1,502,273, forward strand.
AACACTACCGTTTAAAGCAGTGCTGTCTTATTGAAATGTCATTACTGAATGTTTCATCACTGAAACTTTACTGTTTCTTTTCCTATCAAGCCCTTTATGTGAAACTTTAAAGTACCATATATGAAAGGTAAGAATCCCCCCTAGATTTCATTGGTACGCTTGATAACACACAGACAGTGCTTTGCGACACTTAATAAGTGCAGCACACAAAAAAAGGGAAAAAAAGGGTGCCATACAACTGAGGTAGTGGAATTCAGGGGCAGGCAAAAACTTTGACACCTAACACTTTAGAAATACAATTCACCTCTGGCAAAAAGCCGTGTGCTTGAGACTGAAATTTTCATCCCCTACAGGACTACTGTGGTTTTTTCCTACTACTTTTCACATTATGACATTTCAAAGCTGATGTACTCTTGTCCACCAGCTAGCTGATGGTTATAGCTGCATATCCCTCAGATGAGGGCTGTTACCACATAGCCTTAAATATAAATCAGTTATCTGTTGATATAATGACTCTTACAGTACAAAGTGGAAGAAATTGAGAAATCTGCAATGTTAGTAATGGAGTAACTGAAGTTTTTAAGAGATGCAGATTACCTCTGTGAGAGGGGGAAATTTCAATGAATGTAAATGTTTAGTGACTAGTTTCAATCTACATCCTTCTGAATGGAAACTAAGCTTGCTGTTAGGCTGGTGATTTTTGAATGCCAATATGAATATCACATGTATATAAAACAGTGGTTTTAAAAAATTTTCTAGCAAAAGAATCATGAATTGGAAAGGAAACAGGATGTGAAGTGTAAGCAAGCTTACAGATAACATCCATGTGCTTAGATATTCAAAATCTGCAAATATGAATACAAATTAAAAAGTTTTAATGTAAAATAAAGGACCACTGAAGGCTCAGACTGAAAATATTTCGTTTCTTCTTAAACTTCCCTTTTCACTTCCTTTTCTTCTAGATAAAATGCATCTAAAAGAGAGGGACTGATCTCATCCTGACAATGCAATTAAAATTTCTTGCACTTTGAATGGGGTTGCTTTGTTTGTTTTGGCAGAGGTTATTTGGTTTTTCTGGGGTTGTTTCAGTTTAGGGGGTTTTGGGTTTGGTTTGGGTTTCTTAGTGGGGGTTGTGTGGTTTGGTTTTTTTAGGGGGGGTTTGGGTTTTTTTTTTTTTTTTTTTTTTTTTTTTTGGTTGGGTGTTTTTTTTAGTAAGCCATTTTGTGCAAAAGCTTATGTACAGGTAACCACAATAGTAGGTTTGTTGTGCAATTATGAGCCTATGCTTATTTTTGAACAAAATTCTCATCTTGGAAGGAAAAAGGAATGCAAATAGTGAAGTGAGAATGAAGTGAGAATAAAAATTTAGTAATATTTACTGTGTTTGGCTGTGCCCTTCTCTCAGCTGAGCTGCTTCTTTAGCATATTTTCTTAACCTAAAAATAATTGGTCTCTTTCTTACCCCTTCCAAATTCCAAGTCAGAATTTGCCTCATTCAAAGTAACCAGCAGAGTTATTAGCACTTATAGGTTCATCAGAAGTAAATTTGCAAGTGCACAACAATAGCAACTCTAACTAAACCAAAACAGCATGTTTAATATCAATGTTTTTCAAGTTATTCCATCCACCACCATCTTTGTGAAAAACACATAAATGTCAAAGGGATTTTACATGTGAACTTTCCAAACAGCCTTATATGGAAAATTAACTCATTACCTCATTGTGCCACATCTAATTTTACTCCTTAGTTTGCTATGATTTTTTATTACTTTGTCTAACATTTTTAATATACCATTTTAGGTGTTTTAGGTACAAGAATGAAGAGTGGGCACATGGCTGAGGAAGTGCTTGGTTTCTAATTTTTTTCTGAATAGTGAAGTATTATGTGCCAAAATGGAATGTGTTATGGCAGCTGCATCACCTTTGTATATCTGCACAACAGAGCAGCTGAATGAAGTTACTTCTCCTGTCATCAGTTAGGAGATTCTTCTTAGAAATTCTTTCCTCTTTCAAATATGTGACAGATGGATTCTTCCTCAGTTTCTTAACTCAGAAGATACTACATGCTCAAAAGTTGTAATATATTGGGTAAAATTGCTGGTTTCCATTACAGCACAAAAAAACCTCAGACACAAACCTAGACCTTGTCTTTTTGCCCTAGTATGACAGTAGAGGAAGCACTACTGATTTTAAACAGTAAGAGATTGTAAAAAAAACCAAAACAAAACCTGAATGTGATGTTCACCGGTTTGTTGCACTGCATTTTTTATATTAATCATTTGCAGACTGTCATGTAAACTCATATACAGGCTATCAAGGTCTAAAATTTCTTGACTAATCAGTACTGTTCATCCTGATTGTTTTTAAACTGTATATTTCTAATCATATTTTTTTAACTTGGATTGACAGAACGAAAGTTTATTTTGCTGAAGGTATTTTTAAGATAAAGCTTCATATTATCTTGTAATATTAATTAGTTCAATATGCTTTTGTGTGTCATTTGAAAGTACTGCAAATTGCATTCGATTTTATACAAAATACTGAATAGTGAGAAGTGTAAACGTGAACTGTGTAAAATTAAAAATAATCAGAAGGGTTTTTTTCTGTTTTATTTCTCGTATGATCACAAAGCCATCATACCTGTACCAGACTGACTCACATGTGCACTGAAAAAAACACAACACACTCAGCTGCCTGAAAATCTTTAATTAAAGCACAGATTTTTAAAACACATAGTTTTAAAATTTCAAAAATAGAGATTTTTCTGGCTCTACATTTCCAGGAACTCACATTGGAAAACAGTACCTGCATTTGAATTGTTGGGACAGTTACACAGTGAAAAAAGGACAGTAAGACAGATCAATGGGATTTTAGTTATTTCTCCTTCCTCTATGATTGTATAGTATCAATTTTTAGAAACAGGCATTATCTTAAATACTCTATACTTTTATACTTACCACAACAGTGAAGACTTCCAAAAATAATTAAATTTTTAGGAACACTGATTTTTGCAAAAGCATGGGTGATGGCCTAGCTTAGTATTTTGAAAAAATATCCAAAACATAGTGACCAACTGAAATGCTTCTTCTGACCCTTACCTACATTAGAAAATGCAGAATTTGTACACACCAACCACAGCCTATTTGACAAGCAAGCAAACTTCTGCTTGCCTCAAAGATAGAGTTTTATGGTTGAAAAATCTGTGTTCTTTTGTTGTGAGGTGATCCCTTCCAAACTTACATGAATTTTAAGCACATTTTCCTCACAAGCAAGGTGTCTGAAGAACTGAATGGTGGAGAACACCAATTTATGCGTGTGATGCCCACAGGAAAACAGTTAAGCCCTATGACATCATTAGCAATTTAAGAAGTACTGGCACTGGGCAGAGAACAGAAAGGATCCCACAGAGAAAAACTGAACAGTGGCCCAAGACAATTCCATTGAGAAGTTAACACACTGCAAGAATAATCTGTTCACAGCAGTTCTGAGTAACTTCAATTTGGATCTATTTAGCTTCCTTTGCATTGCAATTTCTACATTGCTTATGGAGGAGTAGACAAAAACATGCTATAGCAAAAATGATGCACTGTTGTACATGAAATCTGAGCCTAGCTTCAGAGAGGCTGTGCTTTAAACCTATCTCAGCAAGGGTTTGTTGAGGAAGAATTTTTTTTTTCTTGCACTTCTGGTTCTGGGGCTGGTTTCATATGGATGTGTCTGATTACTAAGTCCTAAATATGGAATAAGACCAAGAGAACACAGACAAGGGTAATGTGTTTTTCAAGCTCAGGGAGTGACGGACTAGAGCAGTTAAAAAGATGACTTTATCTCAACTCAGAGGGAACACGGGATGGCCTTTGTTTTGGATAAATGGCCATCAAAGTTTGAGTGGATCAACCAGTACTTCTTCAGCAAGAACGAAGACAGCATGGGGACAATGAATACATAGAAATAAAAGCCAGACAACTGCCATAAGAATTTCAAAGCAAACGAAGGGTCTTAACTGATCAACCCTCACATTCCTTCTTGACACCTGAGGACACCTGATAGGATGACAGTGAGGATGTATTGCATAAGGACTGGTAAAGGGAGTCATATTGGTATTGTGAAGGATCTGTGTACTGCAATTGCTATATTAATTATAATATTATGTTTTTGTGTTTTCAGTATACTTTATATCACTCTAAACCAGAAATGCCATGACGTGAACCATCTTCAATTAAGTAAATCTGGTATTAAACATGACACCCTCCATCCATGGGATATTTCCAAAAGCCTTGTCAAGCATTGGACTGTCATGAAGAGGGTGGAAGAAGGCACCTAGAAAGTCTGTCCTTTAAACAGCTCCATTCCTGGTCCATGTTCTCTCTATCAAAGTCTGTCCTAGTTCTCAAGGCTGGTAAAGATTCCAGAGAGGCCAAGCAGCCACTGGTGTTTTTGATCCCTCAACCCAGCATGTGCTGCATAAGAGCAGAGCAGTAGATGAAAAGCTCTTCTGTGTCACTAGCACCTCCAACTCCCTGCTCTTCCAACCATGCCAGTTGCTGCAGCTCAGTTACAGCACTAACAGGATAAAGCGGCAAACTCCAAAGTCCTTGTACCCTGACAGCACAATGGAAACAGACCCTTGGCATCACCTATTACTAATGCAAGAAAATCCAAAGTGAGAGTGATGCCAGGAGGGTAAATAATGAAACATCACTTACCCTTGTGAGCTTGCTTTTGTCTCTGTCAGTGCCTGAATAATTGCATTGTTTTCTGCTCAGTGGAAGGGCTCAACCTCTTAATCATCACTCCTTCAAATATAGCTTTTCTCTAGACATCCTTGTATTTCTCCCTGAGTTCATGTTTTGCTAGACTAGATTGATCTTTCACCATTCTTCCCAAAATGGCATGCTCACTGGACTGAATTTCTAGTCAGTACTTAAAACACATTATATTTGTCCTGCTTTCATGCTTCTAGATGCTTTTTGCCCATCTCTTTACACCAGCATCGTATCTATTTTAAAGTCAACTACTATTTAATGTTTATTTTTTGGAATTCTATCCCTTCCTCCCACTGATCAGATCTTTCTAGCCTCTGGTCTTCTTTGACTCTGGTGGCAGTTTCATTGGGTTTTTCTTTTCCCACAATAGCCTCTAAGGTTCCAAGTCTTTGCTAGAGCTAGCAAAAACTCTGCAAAGAAGCATTCAATCCATAAGCAACAGAAAAATAACCAAGCAACTAACAAGTAGAGAATTCCTGGATCAGAACGTGTCAGCTTATTATTCTCTTCTGGCATGAGGAAAAAAAAATTGCACCTTGCTGTTATTTTTATGTTTTAGCAGAACTATCCTGCTGATTTAATTCCAGTACACAAAATTCAGTATTTTTCACTCAAACAGTAACTACTGTACAAACGTCAACAGAAGAACTACTATTGCTACAAGCAAGCAACAGCTTATTGAGTCCTGTTAACTAGCTGTAAAACATTGTAGAGACAACAGAACACAGATTATGAACAGTCACGCTAGTTGGTTTTACTAGTAACTAGTTTTGTTACCTAAGCAGGGACAGCAGAAACTTAATTCAATTTATTTAGCACTGGTTCATCTCCAACAGTCATTAAATGTGATGCAGTAGTTGTATCTTCAGTGCAGCCTCAGATATCTGCAACACTTTTATCACAAATTCAAAAAGGCATTTGTTGAAAAAATAAAAAAAAAAGAGAAATAAAAAGCTGCTGAAGATAAAATGTAATTCAAATTAAATTCTAAGTAACACAGCCAAAGTGTAACAGTTGTTGCTTCCTCTAAAGACTGAAGGCTGCCCCCCTCCAAGCACAAACTGTTCAGTACTTGCTCAGCATATGCTACTCAAAGAGAAAAAGCTCTGATTTCATGCCCAATATTCAGTGACTGAAATGTATTTTTTATGCAAAGAATAATTTTTCATATTCAATTATTGATCCACTGATAATGAGTCAGCATTGCATTACTTCCAACACTGCATGTATATATATATACACACACATATACATATATGTGTTTGTGTGTGTGTGTATATACACACATATATTCAATTTTTCATATGAACATGTGTGTATGTGCCTGTGACAGCTCTGGAAAAAAAATGAAAAATTATGTGAAAATTGTATAAGATTATTCTTAATGCCAACCAGCTACTAAAAGCATACTAGAGGTACAGATTTTGAGTTTGGGCCCAAAGCACACTTTTACCCCAAGGCCTGTTTTCATACAAAAAAAGTGTAACCAGCTGAAAGCTCATTTCTTATGGGCTCAAATGCCCAATATTCCTATTTGTCAACTCAGGGTTTTTACTTCTGAGTCTCTTAATTCATTCTTTGGTATTCTTATCTTAAGCACAGATATTTCTGTCCTCTTTCTTCTAAAGACACTTTTATATTAATATATGCTTGCCAATCCTAAACTGTAGTACTGCATATGATTCAACTGAACAACATCATATCAACATTATCATATGTAAATGACAGTCATGAAGAGAGATGAATTCCTCTCTTTGCAAACTTACTGCAACTTAACATGAATCTAAAACTTAAACCTGAAATGCAGCAGTTTTTCCTAGGCCACTCACTACATTAGTTCAAAGAATAGCTGGTAGCAGTGCATTAAAGAATAACATGACTAAGACCTGCAACACCATTTAATCCCTTCTTAATATACATGCCATGTTCTACTAGTGTTTGTGTATATATTTACACCTGCTGCCAACTGCTTTACATGAAGGAGTAAAGCTACACAAGGAGTGACAGCAGCAAATCTGTGCTTAACAGATACAGCTATTTTGGTAGCCTAAATATGACAGATGACTGCGATTTACAGTTCTGTTATCACAGCTAGGCAAAGAAATTTCATCACTGTCATCACTTACAATTAATAATTTCTTTTCTATACTTGGTAGAGAAACTCTTAAACCATATTCAAGTCTGACAGACTGAAAAATAAAATTGTCACACATAGATGCTCTAACTGGTTGAAGCAGTAATCAATCACACAATCTCATTCTCACAAAGTTTTGGATTGGATGGTTGTATTTTTTGTTTTAGGTTGGTTGGTTTGTTCTGTTTTTAATTAAACAGTTTTGTAACTAGCCTTTTTTCCTTTTAACCAGGAATTTACAATCTGCTAACCAAAAGCAAATTATACACATACATTCTGACAAGTCATTTAAAGCATTCCCCAAGGTACCTATTTGTCATTCTGTTTTGAAAGGCAGATCAAAGTTAGAGGAATAAACAGTAACTTTGCAACAGCAGGAAGGAAATTGAAAAATAAAACAGAGAGCAGTCTCAGAGAACAGTCAAACCTAAACTGAATGCCTCACAGCAGATTGAGCCCAGTAGCACAGCATAGCAAAGATTTAATTTTTAGTAGAAAAAGGGAGGGTTACTTTTAAGTATATGAACACTTTCCTTAGCAAAAACAGGCCAGTAGAAGAGAAGGCTACATTCAAAACATGACAGAAATAGAAAGAAGCCCTGCAAAGAAGCTCTTCACATTTCTATGCATACACTCACCCAAGCAAGTAAAAATATAAAAAAAAAAATCAGACACATTCTTCCCTGTCCAATGGGAAAATGGGAACAAGAAGGGAAGAACAAGCAAAATATTCCAAGAACCTCACAGACAAAATCACTTATATTCCACATTGATTAAATCGCCATTTTTGGCAGAAACACACAACACCTGTAAAAAGAGTAGCATCAGGTAAATCTTAAACTGCAGTGATTTCAAGTAACACCTTGTGACTACAAAGTGAAGGAGGTGTGCATTATTTCATCCCATTCAGTTACTCAAATAGCAGCAGCATGGGTTCCTCTAACACCAACACTTTGCTTTTGCACATTCTTCCTGCTGCAGTAAAAAATCTCACGTTATAGCACATTATCATGTAAGTAATTTAACAATGCAAAGAAATCCTTTGGGCTGAACTACTCTGCAGGCCGTCTGTTTGGAGCATACAGAAATGCGTCTTTGTAGGATGACTACATCCTATTTGAGTAAAGCCTTATCAGTGAGAAAAGTCTTTTAAGATTGTGAGTACTCTTAGAGCTTACTGCAAAGAAAAACTTTTTTCTTCTAAGTTTCATCCACTATTAACTCTCAAAGGAGACTGCTTAGAAGTGAGGCACAGAACTGGAAAATGTGGAAGGTTTATAATCATCTGCTTTCCCAGTAAATTTAAAGAACATGTTCAAGTTGAGCAGGCATTTGAAGATTCGTCTGAGGCTGACAGCTACTTCCAAGATGTCCAGTGTGCTTGTCCTCTCATTTCTTTCTGTCATCACCTCTGGCACCATTTTCTTGTTTCTCTCATATGATCCAGAATGGCTCTGAGTCCCCCTGGACAGGGAACAGAAAATCTGACTCAAGTATGTTAAAGCTGCAATGAAAGAACATTGCACCTCATCCCCGACATCACAAATTTTCTTGGTAAGGCATTTAACATTTTAGTTTGTATTTGCTCCTGCTAAAATTAAAAACTTCCTTAATAATTTAGTTCTCTCTTTAGATTCAAATTCCTATTTTACTTAATCTTCAAAGTAATTGCAGACTATATCTTGCCACTTAAGTAGGACTTAGGGTTAAGTGTCAGTTCAAAGCACCTATGCTGCCTTGATTTTAAAGATCACTTCCACTTAGAGAGATGTTCTCTTTTTCTGGCGAGTACAGATTGCTGTTGAGCGTTTGGGTTTTTTGCCCCCACTTTTTTTCCCCAGACTGCATCCAAATAGCAAAAGCTTCCACCTACCACTCTGACTTATTAAAATAATACCTCAAACCCAAACCAATGTGCACTTTCCTTTATTTGTGAAACTCTGAAGAACTGCAACTGTCTGAAATACACACTTCACCCAAAGGAAACAACTTTTAAATGTACAGTGAAATTGAGTCCCAATTGTGGATTGTATTGTACAGTTTACATTTCACATGGTGTCATAGAGAACTTGATATAATCTCTATATATACATTTTTAAACACTCTTCCCTTTAACTTCACTTGAAGCCTAGTAGGGAAGTACTGTAAGCCTTCCCATAGATTTCATAAATGGAGGCAGACATCGGAGCCTGTGCAGGATCCCAGTCCACCCATATTTCCAGAACCCAACTCTGTTAGCAGACAGCTGCAATCATTCCACATCAAACACCCAAACAACTTCCCAGAAGGAAACTGGCTTCCTTAATCCACACAGCATAGAACTGGTCTCTTCACAGTTACAAAGCAACTTTGATATACCACCGTTCATGATAGGTCTTCAAGCTAATGCTGGAAAATCCTCAGGATCATCAGGATTTGGAGCAACAAGATGCACCTAGAACAGAAGAAAGGTCTTCTAAAAATTTCAAAAGTATCTGACAGCTATATGTACATATTTTACCCTCAAAAGGGTTCATTCTTCTACTCAAATGCTACTACAACTAAATGCTACTTCTACTCAAATTGTATCCATCACTATCACAAGGCTTTCATAGAACTTGTGTCTACTATAATTTATTTTCAGTGTGAATGTTTTTATAATGCTCCCTGGTGAGGACCAGAAGGTCATAAGTTCTGCAGCACTGAATGAAGAAAAATTAGAGCAGTCTCAAACAGAATACGGCATATTTTTAGAAGTAGCATTACTATATTTTTACATTCTAGAACTATTGAACATATTGGGTTGTAGTTTTAATCTCTCCAATCTGTTACCACAAAGAACCTTTTTCTTCCAGTTGAAACAAATGCATTAACACTTCTATATTGTTCTGAAAGTTCCTGGTCTTAAATCATTTTAGTCACGTAAAGTTTCTGTTACTATGAAGAATAAAGATACCATTTTCCAGTGTACAAATGCTTTTTTTTTTTCCCAAAGGAAAAGGTAAGTGGAAATTTTTTATAATGGTTATATTAAACACATTAATTGTCCTGTAGGATCACATATTTACTGATCTCACTGTTAGTAAACAAAGTATTACTGTATCACAGAATTTTTTCAAAGAGATACAAGCCTTTAGTTATTTTAATTACTTCCCAATTTATATCAAAACTAATTGCATCCTTTCCTCTAGTTACCATTAGAGCATTTAATAATCAGACCTTTTGAAATGTATGTCTTAACAGTTGTGAGCCTGAATCAGTATTTAATTTCAAGTAACATAATATGGGCCAGGAACTCAATATGCAGAACAACATACTATAAGACAGGAATTAAAAACAAGTCTGTCACTACAGAAATCAAAATTCCACACAGACAGGGGCAGGACACACACAAACACCATCAACAACAGTAAAAAAAAAAAAAAACCCAAACAAACAAAAAACCTCAATTGAACAACAACAGCACCATAAAATCCATTACCACTACTTCTGGTCGACGTCCTATCTCTTCAGGTCTTCTGCCACGACCACCTCGTGCTCCTCTTGATCCACGGCCAGGGCGAGGAAGACTCCCAAAATTAATATCCAGCTGAGAAGTTATATCATTTACTGGTTTTCGAAAGACATAAGAATTGTCTTCAAAGTCTTCTTTTTGCAACTAAAGAGAAGATCTGGTTAAAGCCTACAGTTTTCCATGTATGAACTTCTCCCCTCCCAGATACACATTCACACTTATATTAGATGAACTAAGATAGCATCTGGACTAGAAGACAGGCCTTAACTTGCACAGGATTTTAACACAGATGAGGTAATTGCAGCTTCCCAGATGTCTGGGATAGTTCTTTGTTGGCTCAGAGATTCCTGGTAACAAAAGCTTCTGTACCAACTCCGTAATAATGAAGAGGTTTGTCAGAAATATAAATCTATGAGGTTTTCAAAGAGACTAGAGCGTCAGACCTAAGCTACTTACTCCTACAGTTATGTCCAAATAATGGATAAAAGGCCATACCAAAGCTATTTAATTGATGTATTTATCCACATGCCTGCAGCTATGAGATCACTGTGGTTTTAACTGTGTTCCTAATAGCTAGTGCATGTCAGACTATTGCCCAGCATAACTTTAATGGGGACTGTAGTAATGATAAAGTGTATATTAACTCATGCCTTACACTGATGAATCACTTATTCAGTGTCTAATTCAGGGATTTCACTTGCCTATGTTACACAGTTCCTGTACCTCCTGTTCTGTGTTCACTTTAACAAAGTCTCTTGATACTACCAGAACAGAAACTTCATAGGCAAAAGGAACAGAAACTTGTATGTACTCCTCACACACCTGTCTCTTTGGACTTTGTGGAAGGTACTCTCCCCACCCCTACCTCTCAGAAAAGAAAGAGGGGATAAAGACAACTCTGACCTAAAAAGTCTCAATAAAAAGAAGGCACACTCAACCATCTGAAGTGACTAAGCAATTTTTGATATTAATATTATAACTAGAGAAAAGGTACATATTCATAAATGCATGTAGACTTCAAAGATCAAAATTCCATTGTGCTAGACTGTAAGCACATACTTCTGTGATCCCATAAATCTGAAATCTAAGTAAGCTAGAATCTGAAAGAAGTTTCCCCTATCTCCTCAGAACTAGTAGTTCTCCATGTAATTTCAATCTAAATAATATTATGGAGTAAAATTTACAGTAAATTGGAATGGGTGTACACTACAGCACCACAAGCTCTCCAGGGTTCTAAGTTCTAGTTCTAAGAAGCAGAACTCAAAAAAAACACACCCTAAAAATCCAAAATTCATATCTCCAAGTGCACAATGAGATACATGCAAGTGTATACTGGCAAGTAGGCTAAACGGGATTCAAACCAAGGAAAAGAAGTGTATAATAAACCAAGTTTCATAAACCAACTTTTTCTAGCAGCATTACTAGGGACCTAGCATTACTAGGGACAGGTGGCAGCAGCTGAGCCATAAGGTAGAACAACCTGATACCACGTTTGTGTAGAAAATAGGGGTGATGATGTGAGACAAAAAAATTGAACACATAATTTAAAGCCAGTTTGGGGGCATATGTCATTGCAGTGATAAAGCTTAGATACTGTTTTCTTGCCTATTCAGATTATACTAAAGCTAGTAGAAAAAAAATAGAGACATTTTCCTAACCCTGGGCATAAAGGAGGGTATACAGAATTCCTGAGGCAGTGCTTACATCATCACTATATTTTGACTTGTGAATCACCACTGCTTTGGAAGGAACAGTGGATTCTGGCTTCCGGATGTTGAATTCAGGCTTTGGTCTATTCCGTTGCTGAAGATTTTTCCACTCATCTAATGTCATTTCTTGAACCACTTCTTCCATTGGCTCTCCTTCAGCAGCTCTAGAAGTTCACAGTTTTAGAGTAAAAAACATTAGCTTGCAACATTCCAGGATAAACAAGAACACTTATCTCCAAAGTAAGGATACTAAACAAAACACTTAGAAGGTTTCTCACCAAATTATTGTCAATTTCACTTAGTCCTCACAGTAACTTCATGTGATAGTTTTACATTAATAATTTACATAAATTTAGAGTATATATTTATGTACTCTTTGAAATTAGTCATATGAACAAATGCTTTCTGCAGCTTCCTGTATTAGTACTCACCAGTCTCATCCTGAATTCAAGCACTCAGATTCTAGACAAAATCATTCTGCCTTTTGACCGGCATATTCTTAACCCTACAGTTTAATAGTGGATCTACCCCTAGTAAATATAGCCACAGTAAAAAAAAAGGGCACACAGAGCAATTTTAAAACACCCAAATTGTATGATTTCATTGCCTTGTACTGCTCAACGACAATATGAGATTAATTCATGTTTTCGTGTAGCTTTCAGTCATCAAAAATGATCACTACATGATGATCATACCATGGGATGTTACAGGTAATTATTAACATTTCCTTTGTTAATTTCACAAGATGCTTCCTTGAATTTTTTTGTCAGATGTAGTAACAGACAAGCAGACAGTATTTATCACTTGGCAAAACCAGATTAATCCTAATCAAGTATCATTTGTCAATAAGTACAATAATGATATGTTGTAGAAAAACACACAGAATACATCAGAGGCTGCCTTGCATATTTTTGAACTGTAAAGACAGAGGTTTTGTGTCTGTAAGACACAGAGATAAGACAAGACACATAGGAAAAAAAAATTTCTCTTCCACTGATGACGCTTGAGTACTCTTCTGCCACTTTTCTGCTGCTGATCACGACAGGCCTGCCCAGGACAGCAGCTTTTAGAATACTACAGGTTTACATTTAATGATACCTATAGAAAGCTATTACCTACTAACCAGCATCACATACAGGGAGAGCACAACTTCCTACACCACTGTAACGGTCTGCTGCATAAACAAGTCAAATACCATGACTTGTACAGGAAAGACCACACTTATTACTCCAAGATGTTTGAGAAACCATTTCTCCTTACATAGAAAACTGTTACGAGTTACAATAGCAGTTGGAGTTGATTAAGTATTTCCCTAACAATGACTTTTCTAGAAAGCCCATTCATCAGAACCTGTCTTGTGGGAGAATGATTGATTTGATTTTCTGCATTCAGTCATAGTTCCACAGTCCTACCAAAAGATTGTAATTTCCCTAATGTAAATATACAGTTTATTAGGTGCAAGCTGGAACTTTTTTTTATCATGGAAAGAGTCAAATTACAATCAGTGACTGTGTGTATTTGGTTTTTAAAGTTGTACAAGCAACCCATTGGAATACACACATTTTTTGGGACTGTGCATTATAGAACTAGCCTATATGGGAACAGGCCTGGTCCTTCTTCCCTGATTCTGCAGCAAAGCTTTCCTATTTCTTGCCAGTCAAAATTAAACAGTATTTTTCTAAACACCCAGCACATGAATATGAGAAGCAGAATTGAACACTAAAGCAGCCCTTAATCTTAGTTCTAGGATTAACACAAGTTAGTTCTAAATTCACTTCACAGAAGAATAACAAATACAGAAGTCCCGCACTACACGCCTGCCCCTCTGATATGCCCTTATGCCCTGTTGTTTTGAAAATTCCAGCTTTATCAACCAGAAATTCAAAGTCAAAAGATTGGTAAGCAGACTGCAGCTCCCCTCTCATTATGATGTGAAACTGTATCAGAAGGACTACCAGGGAAAAAATAGTTACTGAGTTACATAAAAAGGATACTGGTGAAAGAAGCAGCTACTTCTGGAAACACACCAGCAGATACTGTTGCACCTGTAAGAGCACTAAGAACATATAGCACCAAAAACATTTCAATTTCTTGTCCTCAAGAGTAAAAAGCCAAATTACTTTTGATCAATTATCTGAAGCTTCAGTTTTGGGAATACGTGTTAGAAAAACAAGACTAGTAGTAAACACTCAGAGAAATTAAAGAGAAACATAACTAATAAAAGTGTCTCTATTAAATTTAATTTTTTCCAAAGCCACTATCTCAGTAAATTGCATATCTGAACTTTAGGAAGTCTTTTTCCCTCCTCTCCCATGAACCTTTCACCACATTACACAGACAATGCTTCAGTCCTTGGCAACAGATGCAGAAAGATGCAGAACTGATAGCAAAAAGTACTTGAGAACTAGCTCTCAATATTTCAATTTGCAAAAGAAAACCAATACTGTGAATGGGAGTTTAACAGTGTAAAATAATATTTATGCATTTTCTGTGGCACAAAGATTGCACAAAAGAAGGGCAATAGTGCAAGTATTCAAGCATACTGAATAGCTTCTGATTCAGTGGTACGAGACGCTAAAGTGACCCAGTGATTTGAAAGCAAGCAACCAAAACAACAATCACCAGAAAGTCCCAAGAACAACTAGAAATATGTACACTCAGGCAAAAGTATCAGCCACCCAAACACAGAAAAAACCACTAACAAGACAGAAGCTCTGAAGGAGGCACCTCAACTCCCTGGATTGTGCAGGAGCACTGCACTCAAGTATCTGTTCCTTCTTCAACAACATAGTATGCATGGTAAGGAGTCACATCAACAGTTTTGTCTGGAACAGATGTTATTGTTGGTAGGGCAGAACAACATCTCAACTGAATAATGTCTACTACATGGGAACAGCTGAGAAGTCCACAATAGCACTGCAAGATACAAGTCTAAAACACATGATGTACAATGGGAAGCCTTTAAAGATATGCAAAGGAAATATACATAATGCTAAAAAAATTTTGCATATCCATGACATTAAGGCAAGACATCCAGGAGAAAAAAAACCTAACACAGCAGCTTCTAATTTTCTAAGTATTAGAAAGATTGTCAGGGGACATTGAAAACTCCATTAGCAGGGTACATTAAAATCAACTGGACAGGTATCAGAAGCAACAATTAAAACTGGTCATGCCTTGGGCCCAAAAGACCCCTTTCAGGTCTAAATTGCTATGATCATAAGATAACATGAGGACATTTGACCACACAGCAACTTGATCTTAAAAAAGCAAACAGAGCTATTTCTTTGAAAAGTACACATACATCAAAAACATCCACTTACCAGTTCCAAAGAAAATACTTGCAGATTTACCTGCAAATATTTAGTTTTTTCAACTGCAAAATTCAGTTTTGGTTTTTACTCCAAAGGATGGTTTTAATTTCTAGGTTATTAGCAGTACAAATTTGTTTCAGGATGTCAAGACTCCCAAGGGGAAACACCTATGAGTGACAAAAAAAACCTGCATATCACATTTTGGACAGAAACTTAATTGCACCAAGTTATTTTGGGCACCAAGCCAGAATGGAAGTGCATCCTGCACATTACTTTCTACCTTCTAACATTATCCATTTTTAGTAATTGCTTGGTGTGCGTTTTCATTAATCAAATTAATAAGCTCCTTGGCACACCAGCAGTCATACTCACAAAACACTGCCAGTAAACTAAGCACAACCTCTGGACATGAACAAACTGAACTTACAATGAAAGTCCTACCAAATCACTAAATGAGAGCCTTCAGTAATGGTTCCTACTACTTCAGTGTCTCTAGTGGATAACAATAAACCTTTAACTACGCCTTAATTACTATGCAAAATATCTTTGCTTTTTACCAGAAGGAAGGTAAATGGAAAGGAGTGCCATTTAGCTCAGCTATTCAGCTATTATTTTCAAATTAAAAATAATGACAACAGGTCTCTCGCAGGTTAGTTTTTGTATTATTCAGCTGCACAAAGCAAATGCTTAGCCAGCTTTTATCAAGAAGTTAATGACAAGAAGCTTTCCCACTAAACAATATTTACAAGAGCATTATCACCAGCTATAGAAAAAGTTAAAGTTAGATAAGGTAAGACTAAACAACAATTGTACAGACTTACTATGGAAGAAAAACACTGAATCAAATACTTATGAAGCTCTGGCCTGATCTATGAACAGCTCTATGCCCCATTAAACAACAACAAAGAACAATAAACAACAACAAAACAAATAAATGAATGAGAAATTGCTAAAACATCTTCAAGATAAATTGTTAAAGCTTCATATTACATAACCAATATGATATATAGCTCCACCAAAAAGGAAAACTTATGTGAGAAAAAATGTAAGAAAACCCCACAAGTTTAAATACAAGCTCTGCAAATACCTTTAGGAAGAGCAATTGATTAGCCCCTGTGTTGTACTGAATAAAACCAAAAAATCTAATTTTAATTGGTCAATACAAGCGTGTTACATTGTTTGAACTGTGAAGAAAAGTTCAGCCAAAAGCAGTTGTGAGGAAAGCTTATACTTCTGCACTGCCTGTGTATTTTATACAGGGTCGAGGTTAGCTTTGCTTTTGCAGCAAAAAAAAAAAAAAACCTATATTAGCATGTAGTTTGGGATGATATAACTAGAAATAAACATTGCTGATACACTCAAGAAGATTTGAAGATATGGGAAAAAACACCTTGATTTACATCATACAAGTATTAAAGAAACACTTATCCTGCAATACTCTGCAAATAGAAGCTCAGGAATGGCAAAACAGAGTCCTAAAGACAAGACCCCATAAGTCACAGAAGCCCACAAAACCTCTTTTCCAGAGTTGCATGGAAATTAGCCAGTACCACATCAGAAAGCTACACACCACCTTCATGTAGACAGGTTATTCGCAACTTCCAAAAATACATTTTTTTACTTGTAATTTTAAACGTAAACACCTAAGACTAGAAAGAGAATGAGATGAAACAAACCCAAGTCTTCAATCTCTTTCTCAACGCAAGCACACAACTGCAATAAAGCAATATAAAAGAAGTGGTTTCATTGCAGTCACTGCATTTTAGAGTCAAAATGAGAATGCTTGGGCTGCTGCTAGGGTCAAACACAACCCTGTATAATATTGAGGCTGTAGCAAAAGCAGAAGGTAGCCTAATTTGTGTTATCTGGACAGCAGGGGCAACCTAAGCATGTAAATCCTTTAAATACATCCTGAAGCCTGAACACCATGTCCTACCAGCTTTTGCTTTTAAACATTAAAACAACATTTCCATCTTGTTAAGGTGTATGCCATACAACCATCCCTAATGACCTAGGCACTATTCACACATTATCTCTTGTTTTAAAATACATAGGGTCACCAAGCTGACATCCCCCAAAAGATAAGTGCAGGGAGATTTATGTAACTCATGTTTTGTATATAGATTTGTACGCCTTCAGGACAGTATTTATTGCCCTGAAAGGAGTACACAGTGCAGAATTTTGTGCTTGTAGGTTACTTGCTGTTTTGAATAATTTGAATTTCTGTGAATTAATCTTAAAAAAAAAAATACAAACAGGAGCAAAATCTCCAGAAAGGCTCCCAGTCTGACTGAATACCTAGTGATCTCTGAGAAAGATGAAAGAGTTAAAGACAACTAGCAAATTCTCCCAGAGGCCTTTTCCGCTCAAGAGGCATGAGTACACACTTCTCATGTCTTAAGCTCTACAATGAACAGATATTGGGAGATATCTACAAAGAGTTTGAATTGAAGTAGAAACAAGTACAAGCATGAAACAAGCAAAGGTACCAGTAACTGACAAAATCAAAATTTTTAAAAAGTTGAATAACTGTTTTCATATTTAGCTAACACAGTGCATCAGTGTACCTACACTGCCCATCTGATTTAAGTTAGGCTAGGAACATTCTTTCAGTCATAAGTCATTCAAAGACAGATTTCCCCACGTGTATACACCTTTAGCTATATATTAAAATCTACCCTAAAATTAAAAGAATCTTACCTTAAGAACATCTTACAGGGTTAAACAACCTGAACATATAAAACAGGTTTTGTAGTCTAGTTAGCTTTATAATAAATAAATTAATCCATATCACTAATATCTGGAGTTGCTCCATGAAGTAAAAAAGGCTTCACAGCAACAGAAGAGGTTGACATACTGCACTGACCATCTTTCACTCATTAGGAGATATGCACCACATGCTATTCAATTATTCATTAAATCTCTTACTTAGACAAGACTGTCCAGTTATTTTTCTTAAGCCAATGTTCATTTATTTGCTGTAACACTGATTAGAATGAAAGCCAGAAGGCAACAGGCACATTTCTCTCTCAGTTTCTCTACTCTTAAGTTTACTGCATTTCCAGAAATTTTTTCCAAGTTCTACCATGGCCTCTCACTAATAGATGATATTTGCATGATAACAGTGATTGGCGAATACAGCCTTAGAGTTGCTCAGTCTATTTTAAATATGTTTGTACAATTGCATGGGCACCTCGAATACCTGCTGTCAGAGAACATGAAAAAGCATGGTAGCTTCTACAAATTTTAGTTAAAAAGGTAAACATAATATGTAGTTTCTCCTTAAATTATCACCAAATCTTAGGAAGTTAAGCATCACTGTGCCATTAAATGCAATCTCCAACTATATAAATCAAGCTTTAGTCAGAATTAGGGACATATTTTCCATACTCACAAATGCAAACAAAACTTTTCCATTTTTAAATATGTGCACTATCAAAACTTCAGAGTTCACATTTTAAGTGTGCCCCTCAATACAAGTACATCAGTATGAGTTAATTGTTTCCTTTGCATTTAGAAAGAAAATATTTGTCTGACTGTACTTGCTCAGAGGCTCTCCTTCAGATGTCCCTGGCTGTTCAGGACTGTCCACGGTCTCCTCCACAGATGCAGTGTGTCCCTTTCCACTAAAACAGTAAGCAAACAAAACAAAACACACACAAAAAACCAAAATAAAACCACAGTCTTCATAAGTCACACTGGAAAAAAACCAAATCAATACATTACTTCTTTAACCAGAATTCCTTGGTAAGGAGGGAAAAAAAAAAAAAAAGGAAAACTCTTTGATCATAAGCAGAAAGATACACTAAGCAATTAGTTGAGCAACTAACAAAAAATGAGTGTATTTTAGGAATACTGGGAAAAAGACCTATTCCATTAAAAAAAATTAAAGCATTTATGAAGATGAAAGAATTCAATCATGAACACTAATCATGATTAGTATTAGTTGTCAGTATAACACTGACATTTGGGGTTGCCTTTTTGCTTCTTTTAAAAAATTAAAGTTCATATTTTCTGTAACATGGACTTTAATTCACTGTCAAATGACAGCAGGAACTTATTTTCATTCCAGTAGCAGGCATACATATTTAAAACTAACACCTTATGCATGATTAGCACAATTAGGACACAGACATGCTTTTAGAATCATTCAGATAGCTTTAATTTTATGTCACTTCTACCACATCACAGGAAAACATTGGTATAAACTCTGATGCTATTGGACTGGAAAAAAACCCAAAAAAACAAACCTTAACTAGGAAGAAAATATGTAAGTGCCAATAAAAGGGCCAATAAATACCTAGTAAGTTTATGAAGCCTTCCCTAATATCCTACAGAAGATAGTTTTCTACTAGCTAGTTTTGTACTGTCAGTTCAGAACAATGTTAACCTAGCTGATCCTTTGAAAAGCCAGGGTACCTAACCAATCTACTTTTAATATGAAATTCTGTAGGAGGGAGAGAAGTCAATACAATCTTTCAGAAGAATTTGGAACATCAAGACCAAAAAATTATTACACATCGAGGCTCTATTTTTCAAACTTTTAGCATGATTGTCTGAATCCATTAGGTTTTAAAATTAGATTTTATTTATAAATAAAAATTTATTTTTAAAACAATTTTGTCAATGAATGTGTGTGTGGCCAAATATATTTGCTATAAGTTCAAGGCACTGCTTTTTCTCCATTGTATATCAGCCTTCAATTAAAGAGTTCTAGATGTGTATGACAACAAAACTACTTTCCAGCTACTGGAAAGAGCAATGTACTGCTAGGTACAAAGAATGGGCAAAAGCCAGCATAATCTGTGAGGTTTTACAAATCTGAACACAAATCAGTACCACTGAGATATACTGACCAATAGATATACAGAACTGAATGGAAAAGTCCTGATTTTTTTTATCTCAAAGTGGCCATTAATCACATTATGCTACTGATTTTTCTAGCACTTTAAAATGTACTTCCATGGTACAGTCAACTCAATATTATCTTCAGAACCACACTGAAATGTACTACAGTTTTGCAGTTTAGAAATTATCCATAAAACTCCAGAAAATACACTGGACTTTAAGCCCAGTAACAGAGCCTGAATCTTAGAATTAGCATTTTGGAGCAATTCCATTAAATACTAGAGTCCCATTTACTTGACTGTTGAGCAAAGCAATAACTTATTTCCATTAAAAGACAACTCAGCTCCAGTCAAAAGATTCTGGCTGTCTTAAGTGAACAAACATCATCATGCCTTTGCTTCCATTTAATCTTACCATCATGAAGGAGCCAAGTTAAAAAAATATGACATATTTGTATCATCTTTATGAATGATATGACATACCTTGTATCATCTTTTGTTCTGTAGTTGCGAGCTCCACCTCCACCCTTTTTGTCATCTGCTTTCACACCTCTAGAGAGGAAAACAATTCTATGAGTTTAAGAGGTTTTTTCCTTTTTTTTATGACCTCAAACTAAAACCAGTATTGACTTTTTGCCAGCCAACCTGGATATGGAAGGGAACAGAATACCTAAAAGACAGTACTGCAGTGCTGACTATTATTTACTTGTATACCAAGTAAGAAACAGCACACAGAACACTTACGTTTTATCATTCCCACTTTGCCTTTCAGGTTCACGTTTTCTTCTTTGGTCAAACCCATCAAAACTTCCATTTAATCCACCACCTCTTCCTCTACCTCTCATTCTGCCTCTTCCCCCACCACGTCCTCTTATTGGTCTTTCATAGTCTAATCTTTCCACTGGTCTAAGGAGAAGGTAATTAGTCAGACTTTTGTTTTTATAGAACAGTTAACAAGAAGAAAAAAAAATCATGTTATGTTTGTGCACCTATGGGACACATCAGTGTATAACAGCTACAGCACAATTTATAGAGTGCATCTTTATACAGCACACACTACAGCTGTTTTGGTTTTGTCATTGAAAATGCACAAACTGAACTCTAGAGGAATTATTACAGCACACAGAAACAGAAAGATCAGCAGTTATTAACACTGAAAACATAACAGAAACTAAAGAAAACATTATAAAATTGTCAAATCTTCACAACTTTATCATGCAATAGCTCCACCATCTACACCCATATTTATATGCAACTGCTAAAAATTTCAGACAACTTGTTAAATATCAACTACTGTGGTATCAAGTAAGAACAGCCACATTCTGAAGCATTAAGGGTTTAGGTGGAATCTTCTAGTATTTATGAAGAAAGCAAAATCAATATGCATTCACTGTTCAAGCAGCAAATTCTAGTTTGCAACCTCCTACATATTCTGCAAAGCCTGGTATGTGAGCTCAGAAACTAACATTATAAATATGCTGCTGACTAGGGGGTACATTTTCAGATCTTTACATTTTTCAGTTTTTCCTTGTATTTTTAACATTCAACAAAAATGTACCAATGTACATGTACCAATTCAACCCCCGAGGAAGCTGAAACTACAGCTCTTACAGGCATGAAGTAAGTAGTCTTGCAAAAACCTGCACGCTAATATCTTCTGTGAGGGACCTTAGTTCTCTCTGCAGGATACATACCGTTCCACTGAGAATTCCACTTGTCTTTGTGCTCCATAGGGACGGTATTCCCTGAAAGATGGTCTCCATTCAGTTTTGTCCTGTTTCCCCTCTGTGCCTCTGTTACTGAACCCTTGTTGCTCTCCCTGCCTGGGTACTCGCTTTGGGCCTACACAAACACACGCAGGGATTACTGACAGCTCAATAGTAACACAATCGCAGTTACCAAACTACTGACTGAAGTGAGTTGGCTACACATCCAAACCCAAGTCCACCAGAATATTAAAAGTCCTTATAGCTAATGTTGCCAGACACTGTTTCTTTGAAAGACATGTACTTATTTTACCTCTGTATTGATGAACCTGCAAAATACTGTGGGTTTTGACACAGTCAGAGATTTCCAGAAAAGATAGTCTAAAGAAAAATCTCATTTTGCTCACAAGTCACAGAAAAGGAGAACAAAAACTGTTTCTCCTGTTTTCAAGGATCATGAAAGAGTAGTATACAGGATGAGGTGGAAAAGCTTCAATGAAAAAGACTAATTTAAAGCAGCAGAAGCAATGCAGATGAGGGAAAGAGAAGGACCCCTCACAGATCGGTGTTGATTGTGAAACAGCACACCTCCTGCCAGATGAGCTCAGTTTAGAAGTCTAAGCCTCCAGGTCCTCTAAGCTCATGGCCACAGTATCAAACAACTAGCACAGGGTCACCTCCTCACACTGCTGCTTTGTGGAGGAAAGTACCATTCAACTACACTAAAGGTCACTGAGCTCAGCGGCCAGAGACCCAAACAGTAAGTAGAAAGACTTCAACACCACTAATTCTAGAACATAAAGATATTCCAAGATAAAATATATTAAAGCTTTTTAGAGTTTTGTTCAGCCATTGTTGGGGTTGAGGAGGATCGGGTTGGGCAGAATGAATGGAAAGAAAATGTGAACTGTAATAGAAAAAACTGAAGTTTTACACTCAACCTGTATACATCTAGCAGAAGATTAAGGTTCTTTATGTGCTTCCTTTCCCATTTTCCCAAATTCTGTTCTCTATCGGGGACTAAGTTCTCCAGAAGCAAGCAAGCCATTTTGTCTGCTAGCCTCTATATTTAAACAAACATCTTTTTCAGCCAGCCAACAGTGTAAGTCATTCAAGCAAGGAACAGGAAGATTGGTCTCAAACAAAACTGAGCTACTGTTTCCACAAGAAGTATTGAGCTAACTGTGGAATGCTGAGCAGATTACCAAACTCAGGTTAGTGGACAAGTCCTGGCTACCTCTGTTGCTAGAACATAGAGAGAAAAAAGGCTATTTTATGTCACAATATTAATATGTAAATTAATTCATAACCCCAGAGAAATGTTCATACAAGAAGATTCTTGATCAAAGCTTGGGTGGTGAGGATGAAGTCTAATACCATTTGTAAAGAGAAACTTCAAAGAACTATCCATTTGGTGAATGTGGTAAATATAGCTGTTTGTTATGCAGTAAGAATAGTCATATTTGTAGAGAGAAGATCGTTTCATATGTGGTGCAGAAGCAACTCCAGCTTTGCTTTTCTTTAAACTACAAACCACTTGACATAATACATTCCAGTAATTCTCTCTTCTCAGGTTTGGAGCTACTCGACCCTTAGAGCACCGAGCATATTTGCATTACCCAAATTATGATGGCATCTCTGCATAAAGGACAACTTTTGAAATCAGTTTCTGAGTAAGCTTTTCAAATCAGGACAGTTTAACTCAAAGCAAAATTATAGGAAATACAGAACAGTACATGCTGTTGGGGAAACACCTGTTCTACACACATCTCAACTACACTACCAACCAAGTAAGTGCTAACTCTAAATTGGAGTTTTGCTGTGGAAAAAATTATTACTAATTTCTGGCCTCATTTTAGTTCTTTTGTTTAGATCTGAATGCACAACAATGCATAGAAGACTATGGTGTTATTTTTGATCCTCTCTCATTGGCTATCAGAAGCATCAGTTATTCTAAAAAGATTCCTTTGGCAAGAATGCAGTAGTAGAAGACACCCACCCCTACATACTTAGTATTAACCTCAATTTCACCTTGAGATTCAAAGAGCTCCTTCAAACTGGCAAAACAATGCCAAAAAAGAAGACACAGAAGTCATTTTAAAAATATAGTGTCTCGTTTTATTACCCAGTACTTCTTAGAAGTAATGCAAAACAAGTCTTCTTGCCAGACATGTCAGTATATTACATGTCAGCAGCACTGAGTGTACCGGATGGAGCTGTCTGTTCTACTCCAATTTGAGTGCCGGGCTATATCACTTTAATTCTAACAGGTGGCTTCATTTACTGCAGATGGATTTTAAACACTACAAAGACTTTTATACAGGTAAGTGGCACCACAAAAACATCTTTAATTGGTTTGACAGACATGAAGTAGTGGATTAAGGCAGACCTGTATCTCTCTGGTAGGATAAGTCACCCTTAGGACAAAAGTTCATGTGACCTGCTTGTGAATCAGTTCAAAAAGACAGCACAACTTTCAGCTCTGCATGTAAGTGCAAACCAGACTGGAGCTTGGCAGCAGCAATAGCATAAGCTCTACAATTTGAGGCCTCTGCTACATATATGTCCTAACACAGACTCAGTTTAATTCACAGAGCTCAAGGGCCACCTACCCTACAGGTGACAATAAAACAAGGCAACAAAATCAAGACAAAAGATGAGCCATCTTGTATATCACTTACAAAGAACTGGGGTACACTTTGAATGCTTGCTAATAACTACCTCCCCAAATACACCCCAATTTTGTCTGCTTGCTTCTCTATATAATCTGATAAGCAGGTTTTCTTCAAAACCACACAAAAAAAGGATTTGGAGTTCTGTGGATCATCTCCTTGAGGCCTTACAAACACAATTCTGAAAACTGAAGATCACTCTTTCCTAGCTACCTAGTTTAGCCTCTCTTTAAATTGGTTTTTCTGTGCCTTATAATTACATCTTCAATCTGTATTCACCTGAATATGTGTCCCACCATTCCCCACTTCACCACAGCTTTCCTGGATCAGCCCAGTCTGTTGGCTAAGCTGCCTATCACTTTACTTTCTAAACTGAGGAATCAGAACAGAGATCTGCATTTCAACAGACCTACCTTTTTTTTGTTCCCCCCCAGAAGAAGCAGCTGAGCTACTATTAGCAGGAAAGAAGCTGTAAATACCAAAATTACCAGGTACTAGAACAAGACAGTGCTAAAGGAAAAAAAGCTCAGTTTTATGAGATATTGTTAAAACTCTAAATCATACAGAGCAAATATACTTAAGTAGTTTACACTTTCCCCACAATAATACTTCATTATTAGTTTTGCTAACACTGCAGCACTTAGATAAGAAGACTTCTAGAGAAATGTTTTTAATAAGTATGTACACAGAACTTGCTACTGGAAAAGCAGAACTTGTATTTTATAACCTGTATTGCTTGTTTTCCCAGACACTGGGTATCTGTTTATTAACAGATGGATATGAAACAATGCAGCAAAATCTAGCTGCCTTTCCAGTGTTGCTGTCTAGCTCCCAGCAAGTTCCTCCATCAGTATAATCTATCCTCTACATATCTCTCTAGGTTTTGTGGCTCTTCACTAGCCTGTACTGAGAGAGTGTGCTCTCACCTTTATTACATTTTTCATTTAGAACTTTTTTTTGTAGAAAGCCTTGACTTCAGACAAACACCACAAGGAGCCCAGCTTGCAACTGCTATCAGTGACTATAAGCTACAGTAGAAACCGTGCTGTTTCTCCCACTTCGTAATGTAAGGATGTGACGGTGGTCACTGGCATGCAATTCACAAGCTGAGAGAGGTAACTGCTTACAAAGAACAAATGGGAAAAAGTGTTTGTGAAAGAGTCACATTGACAGAAGACTCCCCAGCATAAAAAGAGACTTCTTACAGATCTGAGATATCGAATTACATTTGTTGCCTGAATGGATAGACCTAGTCACTATGGGAAGGAGTGTGATCACCAAAAACATACAAAAGGAGATAAAAATAGCAAAATTGCTGAAAACCATAGTCACAAAGCTGTGGAGTAAAATCAGCATTAATCTAGAACTGAGGCTTGGGCTTAATCTATAAATAAAACAAAAAACAAATAAACAAAAAACCCCAAAAAACCCCACCCAAACAAGAAAGAAAACCAAAACAACAAGATAAACCAACAACCACCACCCCCCCACCCCACAAAAAAAAAAAAAAAAAAAAAAAAAAGGAGGAAACCCCTTCCAGCTTTGAAAGACGATCCTTCTTCCCAGTATACTTCAAAAGGACAAAGTAGACCCAAAATAGGTCCAAGACTATGGTAGAAATACCTTGCCCAAACAAAGCAAAAAAGAAAACAATTGTGAGGAATTTTTTAGGCACAGTAGGGTACTGAAGACCCCAACTACCAAGGCTAGGGCAGCTAAGTAAACCATTGAAAGAAGTTATCAAGGCATAGAAAGTGGAATTGGAGTCTGGAGAAAGAAAGGATATTCCAAGCTGTAAAAGGAATACTAGTTATAGATCACATAACTACGTAACTCAAAGTAGAACTGATTCTTAAACAATATGATAGACAAACATTGTCCCCTCAAAACATGAATTGCTCTGAATTAAAAATAATTAATTTAATTATTACTACTTTTAAAGAATGTGATATTTTGAATTCAACAACTCTACTATTTGCTCCTTCCAACAGTGAGCTGCATCATGATTGCTATGACGTATTTCACTCCAGCCACCTATGGGCAGATCTGCAAAATCAGCCTCTAGAGACCTTAGATCTTATACTGTTGCACAGTGGATCTCCATACTATGTAAATGGAAAACAACACAGAGACTATGCATTGGTGAGAAACTTTGAGGCACTTGAAACTGAACCTCTACAACCCTTGCTGATGACCCAAGAGGCCAGATTAATTGCATTAGCAAAAGCAGCCTTGTGGTGACATGACTAGCAAGTGCCACTATTTATACTGAGTCTAAATAAGCTTTTGGAGTGTGTCATGCAATGGGTATGCTATGGAAAAAATTAGAGTTTTTGCTTCAGCAGAAAATAATATTTCTGCAGATAATATTCCTGTAGTACACTCTTGAGCTCATACCAAATGCTCCAACAAAACGGAAAAAAATAAAATAACTCAAACTTGTAGTCAGATAGGTTTATAATGGCCTGAACCTTAGGAGCAGTACACTTTGGAATATTATCAATGTCGGGAAACAGCCTTCACCAACATCTAAGGTTGTCATCAAAAGGATTAGTGTTTGGCAAACAATTACACCTAGGATCAACCTCTTGGAAATCAATGGTCGGCCCAGTATGTTAAATAAATGCAAAAAAAACTTTGAGAGAAAAAAAAAAAAGTATGGTCAATGGAATTACTGAAGTATTAATTAGGTATTTTTCACAGAAATCCAAATTACAGTTTAAATGGAAGTGGTCACATACTACCCTGCTATATATTTACTTTACTGTTAAAGCTTTAGGATATTATGCCTGTTACTTGTAATAACACCCTATGTGACATTATGGATAGCAGTCAAATGCTTTGAAAGACTTCATGAGTTCTGACAATAGTGGGAAAGCATGACAAAAACAAAGAGAGGACTGTTGTATACTGAGTTTAGTTAGCTGAATTCTTTTATCTAAGTAGTTTCGCTTAGCACAAGCAAAGTGCTGAAGTTTTAGGCCACAAGCTGCAAACTTTCACCTTGAAATGCTGAATGAGTCTTGTACTCTCGTTCAGCTACAATGAAAGGAGGCTCTGAGACCAGTGTAAATTAAAAGATTAAGAAGTCATGGCTACCATCAGAAGCTGCAACCCATCCAGATAAAGACAGCTACAGAGAAAGAATGTGATATGAACAACAAGACTCCAAAACAAAAATCACCATTGGATTAAGACATGCATGCAAGGTGTGTGAAGTGTGCAAAAAATAGGAGCATAGGTTGTAAGGGTATAAAATCTCAGGTATTTCTTTGTTCTAAGTCCCTCTGGTGAGGCACCTAGCTTGAGCTGTGTCTGTTGCAGTACCAAATTATTAATGTTTTTTCACCAGAAACTAGATGTCAGCTGTGGGAAGCCTAGGGTGAATAAACTTCTTCAAAACTTATACAGAGGCAACTAATCTTCCCTTACAACAAAACTTCATAACTGGAAATAGTAAAAGGCAATTTATTCTCACTCAAACACATATTTTGCTGTTTTAGAGATTTGAAGAATTAAGACTCCAAAAACAATTTCACTTTTTCCCATTTAAATGTGTGTGATTCTAATATGAAATTTCAAACAATAGCTTCAGCTACTGCAAGCAACACACCAAAGAGACACGCAGAGTTAGACTCCGTCCTGTGCCATTTTGTTTTCATGCATGCCACTACTTGCTGAATTACAGAATTGCCTACTACAGCTTTCCTCTAGACAATCCTTATGGCACTGTAGTTGAAAGAATGCTATCAGGATAAACTATTAAAAAATAAGAAAATTTACCTTAGTCAGTCTAAGGTAAAACTCCACAGAAAATTCAACACCACTTTAAAACCACAGCTAAAAACTCAAAAGCGCACTATTTAGGAGCTACATATAAATGTTAACAGAGTCATCATATGTATATGAAAGAAGAAAACCTTTTAGAAGTATTAGCAACAAAGGTTTAGAGATTTCAAAAGAACAGAGTATTACTGCATGATCAACAAATTTAATTTTCCTGGACTGGTAAAGAATGCAAGCTCTGCAACTGGGACTTTTGAATAAAGAGCTGGCAAATGCAGTTTGGTCACTGTGGTAAGAATGAACTGAGTTAACATCAAGAGGTGCAATTACAAGAGCTGCAATACCTACAACCATCCTTTACCCAAATCCTCTGCTAATACAGTCTAAAAATCACAGAACAGAAGCCAGCAGAAGAGAAAAAATACACCTTTAAGGTCAAAAGTATAGGTTTTGGTAGACAATGAAACAGGAGTCCATTTTCTCCATAAAAAGCAAAGCTTAAAAAGTTACCTCCTTACAGCTGTGCCATTTCCTAATAAATAGTTTGGATTCTAAAGGTCAAAGTATTGCATTATCTGGCAAAGTCCTCTCAGGAGGTTTGCTACAAATTGAAAATATCTCCAGAAATTTAGTAAAACCTGATTTGAAAAACTCAGTGAAAATTACATTTAAAAAAAAAAAAAAAAAAAAAAAAAAAGCTACCTTACAGAACTTTGTCCAGTCAAACATTAAAACATAATACCACAGAAAAATCTCTGACTACTGTAAAACTTCTTATATTGCAAGACAGAAGACTAGATGTGCTTTGAATCTTTCTAAAGACCCTTTTTTACAGATTCAATATGCTCAAGAAATAATACTAGCATAAAACAAAAATTGTGAAACTTAAGACTTTTTGTAGTCCAAACAGGCAAATACCCTAGCAATTAGATAAAACAGCCTGGACAGGTCCAAAGTAGGGTTATGAAGATGATCAGGCTACAGAATATCCAAAAGAAGGCTGTGAAGGTTATGAAAAAGTTGGTGAGCCTGCCTTATGAGAAAAGATTGTCCTCTTCCCTGGACCAGGCTTCATACAAGCCACATCACAGTACCCAGGTATTTGAAAAGCTACCATGACGAAGGCTCTCTTCGCAAGGAGCCCCATGAAAGTGAGTGGCTACAGTGGGGACAAGCTGCACAAGAAGAGATTTCATCTGTGTTTAGAATGTCTTTCTGGTGCTACCTTACATTGAAACAACCTTCTCAGGGTTAAACCCCCATCAAAGAAGGCTTTCAAAATGCAACTCTACAAGGTAGCAGATGAGGTCTTCAAGGCTGCCTTTCCTACGAAAGGCTGGAGCAGGCCATCCTTCCAACCCTGTTCTGTGATGATTCCAAGAACACTAGTTCAATACAGTGAATTCCATCATCTCAACTGTAATACCAGCAGAATCTGATTCTGCTGTTCAGATGGGTCTAGATGCTATTTTTTGGTGTTTAATTACTAATAGGTAGAATGAAGTTAGAGGTAGTTATGCCCAAAATCAGGGGGAAAAAATCACTAAGTCTAGAAACAAAGTCTTAAGTTTGGTATGTTTTTCTTTTTTTTTTTTCAAATTAAAAGTTTAGCAATTAGTTTAACAATTTAGTAATTTTATTCAATATTATTTCTTTTCTCCAAACAGAGGTGTACTCTTCCAACAATGCATCTGTTATTAGAAGCTATGCCAAACTGTGAGAGTACAAGGAAGCTGATCGTTCTCAATTGTCAAGTTGATAGCCCCCTGAATCTTCTATAAAATACAGAAGTTTTGAACCCTGTGTAACAAACCAACTTTGTATGGCCCCAATAAAGAGCTGACCCATTCCCTTCCAAAAAACCTCAAGATTTTTCTCGCAACATGCCACTTGCTTAACATTTGTCAGCTACATCATCACTTGTGCATTTACCCTAACTCAGAGGGTTCTCTGCGATTCAGAGGAGACTTGCTAAGACAGTACATTCAAAGGAGAAACACACAGTCAAGACCAAGTCTTGACTATCCACACTGGTTTAGCATCTTAAGCACTGTACTTTTATAGTCCTTACTTCCTAACAAGCCTAAGACAAACACATAAAATCCCAAACAGATGCTGTGTTTAAAGAAGAAAGTGTGTTTTTAAATATAGAAGAGAAATAACTCTTCTTAAAATAGATCTTAATGCCCCTTCACTAAGGGTACTGTAGTCAGCAGTCTTTTCTCCATTTTAAATCTGCAAGAAATTGAAATAAGGTGCACATGCCTGTTGTCTCTGCATGAGAAAAGAGATTTCTTAATACCAGGGTTGCAGAGAATAGTCAAAGACAAGCCACAGGGCCACTGTGTACCGCCAAGAATGGTGACACCTATAGGCAAGCAGGAGGTAAAGGATAGTCTTCACATACTACAATGGGAAGTTACTGAAAACCACCAGTTCTTGTTCAAGAACTTTTTCATCACAACTTGAGACTTTGCTGTTCACTGAGCAGACTCCTTCAACTTCTGTTGACAGCCACAGTAAATAAAGTAACATTTAAATAAAATAAGCTGTTATAGTCTGAGTACTGGTCTTAGGAGACTAAGTTACATAACTGCAGAGAAATCTCAAAAAGACTAGATTCATACAACTGCCCATAAAGACAGTGACAACTTGTTGATATCTTCCTCTACAAACGCGCTCATTATCCCGCACTTATTTAGCTTTGAAGACTCTCTGCTCCACAAACTGCTAAAAATGCATCAACTAACTGATGTTGGGAACAGTGTAAGACTGTAAGCCTAAGCAATAGAATTCGTAGCACTGCCAACAACTTGATGGAGCAACAACCTCAATTCAAAGGCCTTTTCCTAGGGCATTAAAACACACAGTACCATTACTGTGAGCTCAACAGGAGATTTTACTACACGAAGAAAATATCTTAATAACAGATTATGTGTTAGGCTTCATTGCTTCCTGCAGGAGAATGGGAACTTACAATTCAAGAGGGTGAAACCAGAATCTTCTGCGCAAAGATGCTCAATTTTGGAAACAATCCACCAGTTCTCAGATACTTTAGATACTGAATCCAGCAACCTGAAGCTCAATACCGAGTAAGTAGTAACACTCAGCTCACTAAGACTAGCAATCAGCTCCAAATGCAAGAAGCTCTAGCCCACGAAGCCTCCAGCTGCAAAGAGGACTGTGACAGACATTTTTAGTACAAAAGCCAACTGACTCCCTCTTTCCCCAAGCAGTATTACGCATCAAAACCTAGCAGCTGACCATTCCTGAACACTGGCTGAAGAGCTACCTCATTCAAAGGCTGGTTCACCAATGCAAGCTCAAGGCAAAGTAAGCACAGATCGCTGTAGACGTTAGAACTCTGAAGTCACTGAAAGGCCAGAAAACTCACAGGTACCGAGAAATCACGCGCCTGTAAACTTCAGACACTGAAGGATACTGCCCAGGATGACAAGCAATGAA
Source organism: Pyrgilauda ruficollis (assembly GCF_017590135.1). Lineage (NCBI taxonomy): Eukaryota > Metazoa > Chordata > Aves > Passeriformes > Passeridae > Pyrgilauda > Pyrgilauda ruficollis. The sequence goes on from NW_024526933.1 coordinate 1,534,165, forward strand.
AGGCAGCAACAGGGCTGATAAACCAGCATGAAAGCTGTAGATGCCGCAGCGTAGGAGTTGATGCTCTTGCATTTGTCTCTGGGGATAACGCTGAAGTTTTTATTTACATATTCCAAGGCCGCCTCGGCCGAGAGTGCTCGGCAGCATCGTGTCAGGACCTTGCCCACACGTCACTGCTTTCTCTGAGGGGACTTTGAGGTGCGTTCAGCACGACGACCCCACAGGAACCAGGATTTTTTAGCCCTGCTATGAGAGCGCTAACCCCGCCACGCCACGACTGCCGAGAGGTCGGTGAAGCGCGGAGCCCGCAGCCACCCCCGCCGCGCCGCGGGGCCCGCACCGGGCACCGCAGCGCCGGGAACCGCCTTCCCTCCTTCCCAAAACCGGCCGCCGGTCCCGCTCGCCCCCGCCTCGCCGGGGCGCTGCCCGCGTACCTGGCTGCCGCGGCGCCGCAGGGGAGGGCGCAGGGGAGCTCTCCAGCTGCTTGCGCTCCTTCTGGATCTCCCTCTTGCCGCCGCCCGCCCGGCCGCCGGGCACGGCTCGCCTGGCGACGGCCGCCGCCTCGTCGCGCTTCTTCCTCTGCTGCTGGCGGCGCTCGGCCTCGCGCAGGACGTCGAACGGGTCCGACTCGTCGTCCAGGAGCTGGTAGAAGCGATTGGCGACGGAGCACCCGAAGTTCTCCTGCATGACGGCACCCACCGGGCTGCCCACCAGCCCCGTCATCATCCGCGCGGCCACCTCGCCTCGCCTCGCCCGACCGCCCCCTGCCCGCGCACCGGCGGCCGCCGGCCCCCTCCCTCAAGGCCGCCGCTGCTTCGCGGGGCCGAAACACCGCGCACGCCGGACGAGAGCAGCGGCAGCCCGACCCACGCGTCGCCCCTGGGACGCGGCCCGCCGCAGCTTCGCACAGCCCCGGCCGGACCGCAGCAGCCAATGGAGCCCCACAGCGCACCCGCCACCGCCGTCCCCGCCGCCTATAAGCGCGGCCGAGCCCGCCCACCGCCTGCACGCGACACCGGAGAGTAACAGAGCAGCCAATCCCGGCGCCAGGCTCCGCCCCGCCCCGCGTGCCCAGCTGCGGCCAATTACCGTGCAAGGCCGGAGCTGTCAATCACAGCCGTTAACCAATGAGGTGCGCCGCTCTATTATTCATCAGGTGTGGGCCCCGCCGGCCCGGCAGCGCCGCCCGTGTGGGGCCGTTCTCCGGCAGCCGCGCCTCAGACGCGGTGCCACCGCAAACGGCGTTGCCACGGGTCTTTCGGTACAACATACATCCTCGAACAAGTGGCACCAACGAAAGAGGCGCTCGCTCACACTGGGAGTTCCCCCGGGTAGCTCTGCTGTAGGTGGCCGACACGCTTGGATGAGGTAGCCGGGTCCGAAACGCCCCCTTGTAGCGAGAAGAGCGGCGGGCCCGTCCGGCGGCACGCCCGCGGTGCGCTGCCGCAGCGCTGCGCGGGGCGTGCGGCACTCAGTGAACGCGGAGAGCCGCTCCCAACAGCCACAGCCAGCGTGGGGCTCCCCGGCCGCCACTGAGCCCCCGCGGTGACAGATCTCAGTGCAGCGCGCCTGTAGGGGCCTTTTCAGCTGCTCACAGTTCTGGACCCAGCTGCGAGTACTTTCGCTGACTCAAAATAAAAATGTCTCAATAAATATGGCCAAGAGTGACATGCCAGGAAACTCATCAAGGCATTTTTCCGCAGAGGACGGGCACCTGGGCGGGCGAAACATCAGTGCCTCTTTTAACAGCCACAGTAACAATAAAATCTTAGCCCTTCAGCCACAATTGCCCAAAGAACGGCAATTGCAGTCTTGATTTCTGTGATGAGGCTGTCTTTATTTCGATCGTTCATGCGAAACTAACACTTCCTCTATCATGATAACTTCACTGTATATACCACCTGCTTTTGAAATTAATTTTATCCTTATCACAGTAACTTGAAACAGTATCAGAATTCTTGCTATGTTTCAAAAGGCAGGATTAAAGACGGCCCTGTTCTCTCTTCATTCTGGGATGCTGATAAGTCTGTGGACACCACTGTAAAACACAATAAGGTGTACCCTCTACAGATTATTCCAAGCCTAGAACATAGTCGTTGCATCTTTCCTGGCTCTCATGTAGACCCACTTTTGCCGGGCATGCTCACTGCAGAATAAAACTAATTTAATTGGATTTAGTGCCTTTTCAAGTTTCAATTTAATTCAAGAGATCACAAACTGTTTTGCATGGAATCAATAACAGTAACTTCAGGCAATTATCTGCTTGCAAAGAGCTTTACAAAATCCTGGTAGTTGAGTCAAATCTCTCAGGCTCTGAAATGCTTCAAATTTAAAGCAGAAAAATATCAGTCAACAAAAGAAAAATATCATTATTTCTGCACAGTTCTTATGTTGTAAAATGTAGCTACCCAGAAGAAACTTGAAAGCTACATTGTTGTGTACTAATCTGGAGAAAGACATTAACGACATCACATTAGTACAGCATGTCAAAAATCTTGCCAAAGATTTGCAGATCTTTTTGGAGCCTTTTGGTATCAATTGCAGCATCTACACTAGATTTCCTCAGTACACGTTGTATCCAGAAAGTTTTTTAGAAATTTTAGAAATATTTTTATTTAAATATTCTACAAGTTTGAATCAAAGTTATGCTGCATATGAAAGATGACAGACTAACATCATTAGTCAGTGCCACCACTGACTGTAATGTCCTTACAACTTTAATAGGTACTTTGAAGGTCATAGTATCTCTGGAGAGGAATGAATATGAGAAATTCAGATATATTTCAGCAGTAAGATTAGAGATTTGGTGTTCCATGGGATTTGGCTTTTTTTTGGTGAACCTTCAAAAGAAGAAAAAAAAGTCTAACCGCTCAGAGAGATTCCACAATGACAGCCAAAACCAGTGTTTGCTATAAATATATCTTGTCTTTATCTGTACAATTCTCTTTTCTAAAATTAATGTAAAGATTTAGAAAAATCTTTAGTTTTCCGATACTCTGAGCTGTCAATCAAAACAAAATTTCTGTAAGAGATTCCAACCTCCAAACTGATTAAAAGTCTTCAATGACAAATGAGAGTAATTTGCAATCTCTTTTTTGCTTGCAGCTGTCAGGAAAATTAATCCAAAATGCCAGAGGTTTTTATGTCCAAAAAAGAGTCAGTGGAGTTCCATAGCTTTGTTCATGAATAAAAGGAGAGATCATGGGGCAATTCCCCATGGGATCTCTCAAATTGCTGGGGGATGTATCCTCCCTTTTATCCTAATTTCTTGGCCCCATTTCCTTCTCTCTTTCCCCATTGTCTTAGGTAATTGAGAGGTACAGACTTCCCAAATCGCCTAATACAGACCCTCTTCTAATGTGCATCCTCCCCCCCCCCCCCTGCNCCTAATGTGCCCCCCCCCCCCCCCCCCCTTCCCTTTTCTTTGTGTCTCTGTTATTTTTCTCTAACTCCAGGAATTTAGCGCGGCCTTGGGTGAGTAACCGTCTGTGTCAATTAGTGGAATTCCTCTGGAATTTGTGGTTCCTATTATTGCTTCTTTCACCTATCAGTATCTGGCTCTATCTACCAGCAGGCCCACAATTTGTTTGTAAAAACACCTCCCTCTCATTCCTTTCACAGCTTTTCACTATGTGCAATCAGTGTGTGATTGTCGAGTTACATACTTACACAAACAATAGAGACAGACAAGGAAAACCTGAATTTTACTGTCAAAGTGTAAGCAAGTGCTCTGCCTGGAATTTTAAGAAATAGCAATGGCTTCAGCATGATTACATACTTGCACGCAAAGCCTAAATCTCATAGTTGTAATACAGGGCATAGGTGCCTAACCTTTCTGACAACAGGTGACTCATGTTAAGTGAGGATGAGGGCTGCCTGCCTAAGTAGCTGTTCCATCCACATTCTCTCCTCAAGTGGATTTTTCACATGCACAGAACAGCAACCTACACAAGATTGCCTAGCAGGTGTAGATATGGAATATGGCATCTTTACCAAAACAGCCCTTGCTTATTTTTTTCTTTTTTTTTTTTTTTTTTTCAAGGTGCAAAAGTGCCTAATTACAAGAGACAGAATTGAGAATGGTGACTGGTGTTTCTCTGACCTTTGCAGCTAAATATCTAATCACCAGCAAGGGTCATCCTGTCCTTGACCTTTCATACTTTCTCATCCCTGGACATTTCATTTTCTAGTGCCCACATCTCTCCTGCCTGAGGGAGACACATCCTGAGCACATCACATGGCTCAAGGTGCCGTTAGTGGGCAGGGCACCAGAACAGGTAGAGAGGGTAACACTGTGTCACTTAGAGGATCTAGCTATCTGATACATTTTCCAGCAACACAATTCTACTGTGCAAAAGTGATTACATGAAGTCTTAAGCAAAAAAGAGAGCTGCATCACCAAAGATGGATGTGCCTATAAAGGAGTACACCTAATGCTGAGAGCTTTGTTTGTGAGCTGGACACTGTGTCCTGGCTGGCAGCAAATGGTTGGGGCCCATCAAATGAGCCAGGAACAGGCACTGACCTTCTACTAACAAAGGGCACCTTGGTGCTAGCTCGTAGGGGTGGGGGTGGCCAGTCACCTAGAGACTCTGCAGGACCCAATGAGCAAGGAGAGGACCTCAGCCAAAATATCACCACTGGACCAAGAGGCAAGTGCATGGGGCATGAAGGGTGGGCGCACAGACTGTCAGGGCGTAAAAGCCCAGGGATTCCTTAGAAACAGCACATGCTGCTACTGAGTCGCTGCATCATGATCAAAATACTTCAAGGAACCCAGCATCTGGGACACTGCTATGGGAAACATGGGTCAAGATGGCAAAGGAAGCTTCTGACAGTGTGAGTATGGTGCATGTAGGGATTCAAATGGGGCACCCATCAGGTCACTGGAGCCACCGACTGCAAAGGGGTCTCAGTCCCAGCAGTGAAAGTCTCACAGGTTGTGAATGTGATTCCTAGAGTGGAATCTGAATGCTCAGACAGGAAATCCAGAAACTTTAAAAATATAATAATAAATACTTGGATAAAAGATATTATTACCACTGCTAAGGTTTTACATAAGCCCATATTATAACAAAATAACAATAAAGTTACATCCAGTGTGATTGTTTGCTATTATCTACCTAAAGGCCGTAATCTAAAGTGCGTGCTTTAAAGAAGTAGAATACATCTTTTCATCTTTATTTGTCATGTTTTGTTCTGTTTCAGAGTTAGTTGTTTTTATCTCTGAAAGTTTACTATCCTCAAACTCCTTAATGGTCATTTCCATCTTGAGTCTAACAAGCTAGATACAACGCAGGTATATTTCCTGCTGTCTCTTGAATTTTTGCTCCCTATCCTTTTACAATTTCAGTCTTATATCATGTGTGATAAAAGGTATGCTTTGTTGTAATAAGCAGGATTTGATCTGACTATAGGTTGTATCACGTTTCATTATTTTGGTCCTTTAACTCTCATAGAGAACTTTTTCTTGTTTCTATACTAAAATATTAATGCTTTAATGCATTGAATTGGGTTTGCAAGGGCAAGCTTTGGAGGGGGAAGGGCTAGAGGGGTGGTTTCTGTGGAAGGCTGCTGGAAGCTTCCTCCATGTCCAGCCAATCCCTGGTGGCTCCAATACAGACGCGCCGCTGGCCAAGACTGGGCCAGGCAGAAATAGTGATAACTCTGCTGTGATAACAGATTTAAGATGAAATAAAACAAAGTTATTATGCAGATGTAATTGTGGTCAGAGTAGGGTGAGAACACGTGAGAGGAGCAACTCTGCAGACACCAAGGTCAGTGGAGAAGGAGGAGGAAGAGCTGCTCCAGGCACCAGAGTCTGTGAACCCAAGGGAGGCCCCAGGCTGGAGCAGCCTGTCCTTGGAGGACTGCACCTTGTAAAAGAGTTTTTAAGGGTTATTTTACTTTCTCACTATCCTGCTCTGATTTTGTCAGTAATAAATTCCGTTCATATCTCTAAGTTGAGGCTGTTTTGCCCATGATGGTATTTGGGAGTGATCTCTCACAGTCCTTATCTCAACCCATGAAGCTTTTGTTAAAATTTCTTTCCAGCTGCAGAGGGAAGTTATAGAGGCTTTGGAATCTAGCCACAGTCAAACCACAACACACATTAAGCTAGTAGCATAGCATCAAAATACTATGAAAAGGAAACATATGTAATATTGCTGAGACACTGCAGTTCAGATGATTACTTTAGAACATGTTTTACATAAGCTACTTTAATAGCACATCACAATAATTATGACTGTGTACTGAAAAGCAGTGTGTTTTAAGCCCTCAAGGCCAGACACATTTTATATGCACATTTTCTCTTCCAGTGGCAGGATCTGGAGAAACAGTTCACTTCTCTTTGGTTATGGCTATTACAACATGAAACACTATATTGCTCAGAACAGTTAAAATATCAGATGTGACATCAACTAACTTCTCCCTTCTCTTGTGCTGCCTCTGTTAACAAAATTCTATTAGTTGGCATTAGAAAAATAAGTTAATCTGCTGCCAGGCCCTTGAAAGTTATCACAAAACATAATGTGTACATTGGGGTAGCATAGGCTAAAAATGGAGATATTCAGTTGCGCACGCTCACAATGTACTGCACCATTCCCAATATCTACAGTTCTGTACACCAGCTCGCAATGTTAATTCCATCCATCACTGGAGTTCTTCGGCAGCTACATGTACTACCTGAAGCATTAGGCATGTAGTTTTGGAAAGTTATGAAGAGTATTTGCAGTTTGGTTTTGGGGTGCAATTATTTTAACATTAATAATTTCCTCCCTTTTTAAAAATTTTAAAGTAGATTTTAACATTTTTCTGTATTACTGTTCCACTACAACATCATTATATGACCAGAACTATTTACTGCTGGCTATTTTCAGAGCCAAAAGTTTTTAAGGGGGTCAGATCCAAGCATGTGGAAAACTATTTGCTCATTTTGGAAACAAACGATACAAGCTGCAACATTTTCTTTCTGGCCTGATAAGTGTTATAAATGAGAAGCTTGACTAGGCCAATATCCAAGCAGCAATCAATTTATTAATTAATATGGTAAATTATGAGCAATACAGCGCTGGATACAGCAGGGGAAATTTTCCCTGCAACTGCACGCCGATAGTTGGGGCTTAGTTGGTATTTATAGGGGTACTCATAAGCTTTCTCAGCAGCTCCTATTCCCACACAGATACACACGTTGCCTGTATGTACCCGACATGAAACACAGCTTTGTATTTCACATAAGGCCTGACCTGGCATAGTAATGGTAGGACTTCAACATGTAACACTGACTTGAGAAGCTGGGATAGCATAACAATGGACAAAAATTTCCTAAGCAAACATTTGAGGATTTTTAGTTAGTTTAAAAGAGCAGTTGAAGCAAACTCAACTATAATTCAGAATGAAAGGGCTGCTGATCTCGGGATGGATAAGGAATGCTGCAGCCCCGTATTACAGCCTCTGCATTGGAAGAACTGATAGGCTTTTCCCATTATCCAAAAGGGCATTACTTAGCAGTCATATGCTGCAAACCTGCTCTTCCCTGGACTTTCTTGTTCCTTTCAGTCATGATGTTTGCCAACACTCTTATAAGGCAGCAGTCAGCAGCATATGAACTGCGAACAAAATAGACCTGGGGAAAAAAACCTCATCATTTTTACAGCTCCGTGGCTTCTCTGTGCTCCTGATACTGGCCTCAAAATTTAGTTACTAATGTAATAAATGCAAGTTATGTTCTCACACTGGAGCAGCCTCATGTTGAGGGGAAACTTCTTATGTTTTAGTTCTCTACCGCACTCAATGTAAAGAAGTTGTTACGTTGAGGTGAAGCTTCTCATGTCTCAGTTTAGGGCCACTGCTCCTCATCCTGTCGCTGGGTACCACTGAATAAAGTCGGGCACCATCCTCTTAAAATACCACCTGCCTTAAGAACCTCCTAAAATTCCCTAGTCGAGGGCCGTGACAACGTCTCCTGTACACTTCTCACAGCCCCGGGACCGGTGCATGTAGCTGTACAGCTACGAGTGCCCTATTGCCACGGTCACCGCTGCTGGACGGGGCGTCTCCCCGGGCGGCCCCGCCAGCGCCATAACGGCCGGGTCGGCCCGACCCCGCCCGCCCTAAGATCCCCGCGGAGGCAGCTCACTGGAGTACCCTCCCAGCCCGTAGGTTCGCTCCCAGGAGTGTCCGCCGCTGAGGGCAGGGCTCCAGCAGGGGAAACGAAAGAGTTTTCCCCCGCCCCAGGGAAGGGAAGCCACCACCCGCGGTCCCACCGCCAGGCGACCCCTTTAAGCCGCCGGGCGCGCCAACTCCGCTGCGCCGCCACGGGATTGGCCCGCGCAGCCCGCCCACAGCCGCAGCGCGCCAAACCGGCCCGGGCGTGCCATCCCTGCCTCCCCCCGCCCCCGCCTCGGCAAGCCAATCAGCGCCTCCGGCGGGGCCGTGAGCCCGGTTTCTGCCCAATAGAATGGCAGCAGCCGCAGGGCCTCGCCCTCAGGCCCCGCCCCTAGAGGCGCGGCCGCCGACTTTCCCGCCCAGCGGTTGGCCGGCGGGAACAGACTCCCCGTGACACTCGCGCCGGGCCGGGTGATTGGCTGCGCTCGGGCGCGAAACGTAACGCGGGAAAACCTGGGGCTCGGCCCGGGCTGCGAGCGCGGAGGTATCGCGGCGGCGGCGGCGGCTCCTCCTCGGGCATCGCCGGGACCGGGGCTGCCAGCGGGGCCGGCGTCGCTTCGGAAAGGTGCGGGGACGCTGTGACTGCTTCGCTCCGGCCGCTGCCATGGCCGGGAGCCGCCGCTGACTTGGCGGATCCGCTCGGGGGTGGCGGTGGAGGCGGCGGGGTGCGGAAGGCAAGCCACCGAGACCATAGGGAGCCGCCGTCCTCTGTGATGAGCGGCTGAGGCGAGCCCGGGCGGCGACAGGTGGCGACGGTCGCGGGACCTCCGTGGAGCTGCACGGCCCATTCCGGGACACGGGCGCGGACTGCGGGGCCGTGCCGTCGCGGAGCGCCCTCCTTTCACTCTCTTTCTGCGCTCCCTTCGCCGCTGCCCGCGAGGGTTCGGCGATGGCGGAGCGGCTCCCGCCGGGCCCCCCTCCGGTGATTTTTTGCCAGGACTCTCCGAAGCGCGTCCTGGTCTCCGTTATCAAAACCACCCCGATCAAGCCCTCCTCGGGGGGGAGCGGGAGCGAGGAGCCGATGCCCGTCCCGCCCGTCCCCACCAGCCCCGGCTTCAGCGACTTCATGGTCTACCCCTGGCGCTGGGGCGAGAACGCGCACAACGTGACCCTCAGCCCCGGCGGCGGAGACAGCACCGCCGGCCCGTCAGCCCTCCCGCCGCCCCGCGGGGGAGCGGGCAGAGTCCCCGGCGGGGACGAGGAGAAGGAGGGAAGCCCGGGGAGCGGCGGGCGGCACCGGCACCTGAAGGTGAGGGCGCGGCGGGCGGGGGCGGGCGGGCCGCGCGCTTACAGGGTGACTCCGCGGCGCGCGCCCCTCCCGCGCTTCCGCCCGGGCATTTAAAGTGAAGTCACTTCCGGCAACGGCGCGCGCGCCGCGGGGAAGAGCGGGGTACGGAGTGGATGCTCATCCTCCTTCCTTTAAAAAATAAAAAAATAAACGACCCTCGCCATCGAAAAAGCTCTTATCCTCTCTCTCCTCGCATCTGGAGCGCTTTGTCCCGTTCTGGGCTCCTCAGTACAAGAGAGACATGGAGCTCCTGGCGTGGGTTCAGTGTAGGACAACAAAGATTATTCAGGGACCTGAGCAGTTATTTTATGAGGAAAGGCTGAGGGAGCTGGACCTGTTCAGCCTCAAGAAGAGACGACTGAGCTGACTTTATTAATGGATATGAGTATCTTACAAGAGTGCCAAGAAGATGGAGCTAGGATCTGCTTGTGACAAGCTGTAGGAAAAAAAGGCAGTAGGCAAAAACTGCTACACAGGAAATTCCACCTCAATATGAGGAGGAATTTCTTTATGTGTTGGTGACCAAGCATTGGCACAGGTTGCCCAGAGAGGTTTTGGAGTCTCTGTCCCTGGAGATACTTGAGAACTGCCTAGACACAGTCCTGTGCCATGTGCTCCAGAGTGACTGAGCAGGGAGGTTGGAGCAGATGGAGCACTGTGGTCCCTTTCAACCTGACCTATTCTGTGATCCTGTTGTCAGTTTCTCCCCGAGCCTGTCATCTCCCCTCCTGCCTCGGGTCTTTAGGAATGGGCTGGGCACAGTCTGGTGTGGCTCTGTGCTGTCACAGCACCATCCTTGGTCATGCCATTGCTACATGGGGATGCTGTGCCAGTTGGCCAAACTGCACCGGAGAGTAAGTGCCTCGGTTTAGTTGCCTCTTTATTTACACCCAGGATGGAATAAGACGTGGCCGTCCCAGAGCAGACACCGTCCGAGACCTGATCAGTGAAGGAGAGCACTCTTCCAGCAGGATACGCTGCAATATTTGCAACAGAGTCTTTCCACGAGAGAAGTCACTGCAAGCCCATAAACGAACTCACACCGGTGAGTAAAAGGAAGGTGTGAATAACTTGGGGAGAGCCACTTAGGAAGCATGAATGAAGGAATTAAATCCCCTCAAACAAACATAAAGGAACCCCAAAGAACTTGACCTGTTATGATAATATTGTAAATCCTAAATTAACCATACTTTGCTCCCAGTGCTTGTAAGTCAGTCAAAGTCTTTGTAGCCATATTTGTCACGGGGAAGTGTAGCAGCAATTTGGACTGTAATAGTGTAGTCAAATGTGTAAACATTTTATCTGTCGATGTCACAGACGCACTTTGAAGAAGAAAGAGAACTAGTCTTGGGCTTGGTCCTCTGCACTTGAGCTTGGTAGCACTTTGTATTCTGATTGCCTCTTCTTTGTGATTTGTTTTCTCCTTGCTGATGTATTTTTCACATCACAACTGAAGTTCTGCTCTAAGAGGTTACAGTAACTTAAAAAGTGGCTGGCAACTTCAGGATTGTCACATCCTAGGAAGTGTGCTTAAATATTGAGAGAAGAGTCCACATGCTTAAAATCACCACCCAGTTGTTTTTCCCACCACCTAGAATTAATTTTCTGGGGTGGAGGAAGTCATGCTAATTTACTGAACTGTATTTAGAAAGTGATTTGCAGTTAGGTTAAAATGTATGATGAACTTGCTCAATACTCAGCTGAGCTTAAACTCAAGATGCTGTTTGGGTTTTTTTTAAACCAAGCAAATATATTTTGTTTCTTCAACAGAACACTGTGTTTGCCATAAAATATGAACAAATGTAGCTCACAATAGAGACACAAACACCAGCACTCCCACAAACCAACCAAACAAAATCCCAAAAAAGCCTTGGCTCTCACCATCTCCTTCTGGCTCAGGTCACTATGACTAATCTAGATAATGATATTAAACAGCAGCATTCCTCATTTTTTGGTAAAAATATGTTATTTCACTTGGTCCTACAATGTGTTGAACTTGTAAGAACTATTTAACTGAGTAGAGCTTTCCCTGTCATTCCTCTGAATTAGTGAGCCAGACTCACCCTCATTTTGTTGCCTTCCTGAGGGCAATGGCATGGCATACCTTTGTGTAGTGTGTGCAGTCAGATCCACTTGAGGAAGGAGACACCTCCTACCTTTGTTCTTCTGGTTGCAGTGTGCATGGAGAACCCTTCCTTGATGACTGATTTAAGAAAACTTAAATCTGGAATAAGTTTCTCATGCAGCCTCCATCATTATAACTTTTTTTAAACATGAGATATTTCTGCTAATGAGATATTTCTATAATCTTGTACTAATGTTGACCTCAGATATTTTACCCTAGTTCAGGCTATGGTAAGGATAAAATTTTTCTGGTTACAACCTGAATTACATTACTTGTCCAATTACTTGTCCATATTTCTTGCTCTGCACAGTTTCACAAGACTTATGGAGTGCTATCTAAGAGTCTTAAATCAGAAAATATGACAAGGAAAAGTACAATTTTTTTTCTCTTTGGAAATAAGTATATTGTTCAGTAGCATAGAGCATGCACTTCTAAGTACTCCTGGATTTTTTAAGTATATGCAAGTTTCTCAGTGGGTAAAAGGAGAGCTTGCTTGCGCCAGGTTGAAGCCAGGGACTGCCACTGGGTACTATGGTGCTTCTAGTCATCTTTCACAAATCTCTTCTGTTACTACTTTCAGGTGAAAGGCCTTATTTATGTGACTACCCAGATTGTGGGAAAGCCTTTGTACAGAGTGGGCAGCTCAAAACTCACCAGCGTCTCCACACAGGAGAGAAGCCTTTTGTCTGCTCAGAGAATGGTAAGTCATCAGAGAACGATTTGGAGCTTTCTGGGGTCAGACTAATATTGGAAATGTATGCATGTTCACACGGCAAAAGCTTTGGAGTTAAAATTTGGTGGAACTTTTAGGGAAGGGAAGAGCCTTTCAGAATCTGCCTAATTCTGCAAGTATGTATCTAAGGATTGCATACATTCTCTGTCAGTGGATACTAATGTATAAAATAATGGGGCACATTATGAACCTAGAGCCTTTGGTTTTCAACAAAACCTAGGGTTTTGGAAATGGGGAAGGGTGGATTCAGTGGCATTTCTGTTCCACAGATGCTACACTTTCTTTGGTTGGCTGCTTTCTATAACACATTCTTCATTGTCACTCTGTGGTTTTTTAAGGCTGTTTAAGCAGGTTCACACATGCAAACCGTCATTGTCCCAAACATCCCTATGCCCGACTGAAGAGGGAAGAGCTCACGGACAGGCTGAGTAAGAAGGAGACGGCTGACAATAAAGCTGTGGCCGAGTGGCTAGCAAAGTAAGTTTCCTCATGGTGCCATCTTTCTCAAAATACTTAAAGAGTGGTCTGACACAGCATTTACTCTTTGGGATAGTTACACCCCAAGAAAGCAAAACTATGTTCTTCCAGTACACATCAGCACAGCCTTGCCTCTCCTTGAAGAATTATGAACTCCTGGTCAAGACAAAGTTCCTTATGAGACTTTTTTCTTACTGGTTTGTTTTGTTTTTGCTCTCTGCTTAAATACTTTTTTTGCTTGATCAACACCTGCTAATACTTTAATACCTAGTGCTACAGTTTCGCTGAATGTGCATTTGTGTGAGGGGTACAGTATGCCTAGGAAGAAATGCCTGCTGAGAACACCACGGAGACAAGAAGTCTGTCACAGATGTTCACTTGGGCATTTTACACTTAAAATACTGAATAAAGAAGGTTTCTGACAGCTTAAATACTACCATATAAGGGCTGAAAGGTAAAGCCAAGTGCAATGCCCAGCTGGATGCAAGCTAGTTCTTGGGAGGTTTTTGCCCATTTTGAATTGTTGGTGTGCGAGTCAACTGTGTGTATTTTACAAGTATTCCTCACGTTTGATGTTATAGGTACTGGGAGACAAGAGAGCAGCGTGCTCCTGCTTTGAAGACCAAAGCAATCCAGAAAACAGATCAGGAACAGCAGGACCCAATGGAGTATCTTCAGTCTGATGAAGAGGATGATGAAGAGAAAAACAGCGCTCATTCAGCTGCCCGCCACCGTCGCCTCCAGGAGCAGCGTGAGCGCATGCATGGCGCGCTGGCGCTCATTGAGCTGGCAAACTTAGCAGTGGCACCCCTGCGACAGTAAATAGGAGGAGTAGTCTCTGCCCATAAAAAATGTACTTTCTGGTGTTACTTAACCAGTTAGATCCCAAGCATAAGCTAAGCACCTTATTTGCTTATAATAGGCTGCTATTCTGTAGAATTTATGAAGAATGTTGTTGCCCCATAACATGGGGTGAGAGAATTGCACTTTTGGTAGGGTAGAAGACAGATGTAAAATTTCTAAGTATTTTGTAAATATGGGACTGCATAAGGCAGGGTTGACAAATTTATGTGTCATGGGAAGCTAGATTTTGCAAGGTTAACTCATTTATCTGAAGCAGATTTCACAGGAAACACTTCCTGAAAAAAGTGTCCGCGATTAGCAGGATGGTACATGTGGCCAAAGAGGGCTGACAAAAAAGTATTTATCTGACTATCTAGCAAAGTGATGAGTCTGGGGATATTGTTAAACAGCAATGAAACCATGTTTTTCATATCAGTATATCTTTACCTAGCATCTCCAAGGCAAAGGGCAGAGGTTAGTTATTTCAGCTTGTACAGGGAAAGAAAATGCTTCATGCAGGGAATATCTTCACTGTGACTGCTCAAGGTATGAGGCTTGACTTTGCTGCTTCACATTTTTTTGATTTGATTTCAGCAGAATCTTTTGGTAGCACTTGTTATTCCTAACATGTGTAGTTGGGAAGTTTTGCACATTGTTTTATGTGAAAATGATTAGTCTTGCAAAGTCTAGAAAAAGGTAAAGAACTGGTAATATTTTTTCAGGTTTTTGGGCCCTGTAGTGATTTGGCACTCGATTTTGTTAATAAAGGGGTTATTTACAGGGTGGTATGAATTTGTAGTAAACTATTCTAGGTCTTCTATTAGCAAACACTAAGTTTTAAAGTATTGCTTTTATAATGATTAGCAAATAGAAGCCTCCATACTTACTGTGCATAAAGCCACCTTACTGCTTTACTCCAGCATAACGTGCCGATTTTTTGTTCACTAACCATAGCACAGCTATAAAATAAACACTGCGGAAAAGTATTCACTATACAATTAGAAAATAGGCTTCCAGAGGTAGTTACAAGTGTGTTAACAGTGTGATTTCATATATTTCCCAAATAAATGAAGTTGCAGAATGCTGCCTAGTACTCAGATGCTGATATAAAATGTTTAACAGGGTATCTTGTCACTTTGTGAATGTTGTGTACTTTCAGTAGCATTGTCTCTTGGTGATCTTTTTTTTGCTTTGAAGGCAGCCAGAGATTCCTAATATCCTAACAAAACTTTGTTTCAGATTGGAATTTTTGTGCGTTGTTTTGTTGTTGGTTGTTGTTGTTAAGCTACTGCTTAAGGGGATATTAATAATGTGTATTTACTGACCTGCTTGCTTTAACTTCTTCCTCTCGTTAGAAGTCAGGAAATTCAGACGAGAAGGGAAAGCCTCTTTCCCTCTCACTTGAACTGAAAAAGAAGAAAACATTTTGTCAATCACTTGATGTAGGCTGACCAGATTGCATACAGCTGTTCCAGAAAAGTAGAGGGGTTTTACATCAGAAACTGCAGCTGTTGAAGTATGTTCTCTGATAACCTTTTGTGGTTGAAAATCTCATTAACCCAAGTTGTTTAAATCCTGTGTTGATGCACTTAACTAAAAAGTAATTGAATAATTTAAAAGAAGAAAATGTCTTTCATTGATTGTAAATAATTTTGCACCAGTGATACGGTTTAACTTCTGCTTCAGCTTCTGAAAAAAATAGTAGACACTAGTCATACAAGGTTTCTTTGCCTACATAAAACTGGTAATTCATTAATGTATGTAGGTTTTGGGTTTCTAAAAGATATTAAGTGCTTCTGACTGTTCATCTGGCTTCATGTGAATAGTCTGATCCCAAAATGAGCCCTGAACGTACATCTGTTGTAATTCTGAATCATAACTCAGAATTCCTCCTGAGTGAGTAGTATTTCACGGGGCAGAAGACTGTAATTACCAGCCACTTACAGACTGGACTATTACTTCATCAGGATTGGTTGTGGGTTTTTTGGTGGGTGTTTTTTGTTGTTGGGTTTGAGGTTTTTAAATTTCTCTTTTCAGTCAGCCAGAATATTTCCTCAGGTCTTTGAAGTATGACAAGTACACTGGATTGTACTTTGCCATAGACAAATTCAGACAGCTGAAGCAGTTTTGGATCATGACAAGATGAAGATGGGATGTGGAAGACTGCTTTTTGTTTTATTAAGTGATTACATACAAGAAATTGTTTGGTGCTTTGAAAGATTTAAGTTGTAGTTTGGCATGAGTTAAAAGCAGAAGAGTTGATGTGCTGTCATTCTAATAGATGCTTTGAATAAAAACTTGATTTAATTTTCAGGTTTAATGTGTGCTGTTTGGTAATTACTAAATACTCGGCCTCTTCCTTGTTTCTGACAGCCCGACTTGTTGCAGAGAAGGTTTAAGGTGTTTATTTTCCCTGTCCCTTGAAATTTGACACAAGTTAAACCACCCGAGGCAAATAGTTTTTTTACAGTTTCAGGAACTCGTGAGAATCCGTCCCTCCGTGCGAAGCCCAGGCCGAGCTCTGGGGGTGCTAAGGGCTGGCCGCAGCAGTGTCCCTGCCGTCTGTCCCCGCGGGGCTCGCGCCTCTCCCTTCCGCGGGCGGGCCCCAGAGGCCCCGCTTTGCCACCGGCCTGCTTTGACAGCACGGCCGGGCGCTCTGGGGACCGGCAGCTGCGGAGGCGGCACGCCGGACGCCCCGCGCGGTGCCTGCCCCGCCGCCGAGCCCGCAGGCCGCTCTGGCGGGGCGCCCGGCCCCGGCGGCGGCAGCGCCCCCGGCAGG